>NC_137974.1:24559227-25128520 GCF_963924665.1 Micromys minutus | reverse complement strand
TTTGATTAAACTGATGCTCTCTCCCTTCAGTACTGGTGGAATGAAGAGTCTCCCAGAGGCTCTAGCTGTTTGTTCTTTCCTAATTAAGAAACAGTGTGATTATTAAACACCTGACCTTCTGGCACCTCCCAAACTTCCCCCTAGTCCTTCCAGAGAAAGTTGGCTGGAAGGGGCTGATTGACAAACTAGAAGAATCCAGGCCCTAGAAAATATTAGCGTAATGGAACCACTCCAGCATTACCAGTACAACAGAGATAAACTGGGAAATGCTTGACTCATTCCTTTGAGCATTTACTAATACCGTGTGTTTCCTAGTTAACCTATCATTATGAATTCAGTCTGTCCCTGGCCTACTCCAACTCCTTCCAATATTTTCACTGAGGTACCCGGATACATTTGATCTGCTTTCTCCTTAAGAAAACAGACCTAGAAAAATTTCTCTAACATAGTCCATGTTATCCCTATGACACTAGAAATAGAAGGCACCCCAGACTCTAACAGTGATAGTATTTTCCACATGGAATCTCTCTGAATGAGTGGGAATGATTTATGCTGTAGGACCATCCCTGTAAGGAGTAGGCTACTAGACCCTCGGTTTCCACATTCACAGATTCAAACAACTGAGGGTCAAAAGTGTGTAGCAGAGAAATGCACATGAACTGTATACGCTGTTGTCTATTTTTCCAGTGCTGCAGCTGGAACCTGGATCTTTGCCCAAACTCCACACTGTTCTTGCCATAAGTCTCCATGCCAGATAATATAACAAGTATTTACATAGCATTTACATTGTATTCTGTACCATAAGCACAGTAGAGAATTGAAAGGTTTCATGCAAATTCTGCCTTTTCTATAAGGGAGTTGAACAGCCTCGGCATTTGGTATCCAAGGGACAACTGTATTTATTTCCACGGCACGTTCAGAGTTACCAAATGCTTTCAGTGGGTCTATTATATTATAATCTAGCCGTAATCCTAGAAGAGATAGAGCGGTTGTCATTCTATGCAATGGTCAGGGTGTTGTGGAGGAGAATGCAGGGAATTTATAACAGTCGTCTTCAACTTGTAGGTCATGACTTCTTTAGGGTTGAATGACTCTTTTTCACAAAGGTCACCTAAGACCATTGGAAAACACATATACTTACATTAGGATTCATCGCAGCAAAGTTAAAGTTATAAAGGAGCACCAAAAATAACTTTCTCTCTGGGCGGTCAGCACAACATAAGAACTGTATTAAAGGGTCACAGAATTAGGGAAGTTGAGATCCCCTGGAAGCTAGATCAAGTTCCGTGACAAGAGAGTAGAGACTGCCATTCTGAATAGCACTGGCATCTGGATGAAAATACGAATGACACCCCTGTTCTCCATCCCTGAAGCTTGCATTGTGGTCTCCATCAACATCATCTTTCCCTCAAACTCCAGGTTCCATTCTTGTAACTGGGTATTACCAGCCTCCCATCTACCAGAGCGTGCTGCTTGGGTCTCCAATGGCTCCATCCCACTGAATGAGGAAATCACGTAAACGCCTCACTGTGACCTGCAAAGTCCTATGTGACCGCCTCCTGAGCAAGTCCGACGTGCAGGGAAGCCAGCCGCACGGGCTGCTCCATGAGTGCAGTGCACTCTGCTCACAAGTTCATTCTGTTTACCCAAAGTAACGGTCCAGAGTGCTCTTGTGGCTCACGGTGCATCTCAGGTCTTCCTGGACTAAATCAGTCTCTAACATAATGCTACCTGCTTTTACATTTTAGAAACATATCTATTCAAAATTATCTTACTTGCTATTTTCTTCTTCCCTCTCCCATACTCTAGCTTCATGAGAATCCTCAATTTCAAAGACTGTTGTTCATTCTTAAAATCTCTTCATCTGCACTCTCCTCTCCTCCCCACCATGTCCAGCTATTTTGCCTAGGCTAGCCTTAAACTGATTGGCTGACTTAATCCTCCTGACTCTACCTCCACATGAGCAGAATTATGTACACACAGCGCCCTTGCTTAGCTTTCTTCGAGTCCTTTATCCCCAGCATCTTGACTACATCTTGACTACCCAAAACAATTATTTGACTGAATTAGTGAGATTAATAAGTAGCCTATGGTAGGTATCTTTTATTTGTATCAATTGATTATACAAATATGTTTTATTAAGTGCCTATTGATGGGTGATAGATGTGTTTGAATTTTTTGCTGTTATTAATAACACAAGAAATCCCTCTGTTCATATATCCATAAAAATGAAACATAAACAGACTCTAGTATTTATCATGTGGCCAAAATTCCACAGTGCCAACTGACAGCCTGTCTCATGACTCAGTGTGCTCAAAAGTAAATTTTTAAGTATATATAAAAGTTAATTTTTAGGTCTTTGCTTTTAAATAAGAAATGTGTATATTTTGTTTTTGTTTTATTTTATTTTATTTTTTTTTTAATAATCTGTGAGGGCTCTCTGACTTGTGGTTTCTTTCTGTTGCCCAGTCAACCCTTACCAGTACTTAAATCTCTTGGAAAGACTCCAGTCTATAAATCTGATTTTTCTGGCTTTTATAATTACCCCTAATCTGACAGGGAAAGAAAAGAAACTATAATACTTGAAGAATTAGCAAAATTGACTCCATTATCTTGCCCAATTAACTCTTCTTGTTCTGCAGCTGAGGAGAACACCTCAAGGGCTTTGTCAATCAGGTTTAAGCCCCATAGGTAGATCCAAATTCTCCTTTAAAGTATTCAAAAGAAAATTAAACTCAGTACAGCCTCCTAGTTATCCTGCTGGGAGAATGGGCAGACTTCAAGTTCTTAGTCTCTTCTTATGAAAGTGTTCTTCAATCTCAGCACAATGTAATCTTTCACGATCAGACTGCTCTCACCTTTAAAGTTCTCTGTAACCTTGCTATGGTGGCCCACTTGTACCAAAAAGAGTCATCACATCCTAACTCTTCCTCACTTCATGCGGACCGGTTTTCATCCTGCTATTGCTGCAGAAATGCTAAACAACATCATGTTGGACCAGCATCTGTGATCAAATCATTTCTGTTCTCACAGAAAACTTTAAGTAAGCAGAACTCCAGTAAACTGGTCATGTGCTTCTCTGTGTTTCCAGTAGATAAACAAAGTTTCAATGCTCAAAATTTACTTCATATGACATTTACATTTTGTATTGATTTTTTTTTTTTTTTAGTTTTTCAGTTTTTTGTTTTGAGCTTTGTTTTCACTACCTTATACTTTGTCTAAGTGACTTAGTTGTAAGGTACAGATCATATTACTAAGAAGAATGCTGTTAGTCTCAATCTTTCTTTGATAGATCAGTACCAAAAATGTGTGAATTGATTTTTCTTATTTTCGTTTCCTAAATTTGTATCTTCTATGTTATAAGTAGCATTAAATTGGTTTAGGGAGTCTTGAATAAGAATGGCCCCCAAAGTCTTACATATTTGAATTCCTAGTTGTCAGAGAGTGGCACTGTGTGGGAAGAAGGTTTCCGTGATGTGGCCTTGTTCAGGTAGGTGTGACCTTTTTAGAAGTGTGTTGTTGAGGATGGGGTTTAACATTTCAAAAGCTCACACTAGGCCCAAGTTTTCTCTCCCTCCCCCTCCCCACTCTGTCTCTGCCCATGGATCAGGATATAGCTCTCAACTGCTGTTCTGCACCTGGCTAAATTATGTTACACCCCCCACCATAAGAATAATGAACCGAACCCCTGAAACTATTAGCAAGACTCCAATTAAGCTTTCTTTCATAAGAGTTACCTTCATCATGATATCTCTTCACAGCAATAGAACCGTGACTAAAACATAGTTCTAAATTATTTTGGTCTTATTTGGTGATAATTCTTGAGCCTTATTTTCTATCATTGAGAAAAACCAAAAATAAATATGCAACCACACCCATGCACACACAGACACACACACACACACACACACACACACACACACACACACACATAGGCATGAAATCACTTCTTGACAGTCCTCATATGATTCTTGTATGATTTTTGCATGTCTCCATAAGAGGTTGTAAATTTGGCACAGCTGGAAAATAAGCAAATTAGATTGTGCAATATAATCTGAAATAAGCTGTTCATCCCAGAGCGTAAAAAATTCTGAACAAAATCAATCCTTTGAACACAAACGCCCCACTGCTGTTTGGGAAGAAGACCTAGAAACCACTGATGTTCTCTCTGGGCTTTAAAAAAAAAAGTCCTCTCTAGTCTTCGACACCATCAGCCAGGTTTTAAAATAAGACCTCAGGAGTATTAACTTTTTTACCTATTTAAAAACCTTCTGAGGATAATTTTTCCTTCATCATGATGGAGTTTGTCCAGGCGCCTCTGCCCCTTTTCTTGCTCGAGTCATCTGTGCTGTGCCTTTGTGATCATCCACTGGGCACTGGCTAACCATTTCCTGTGTGCCGACAACATAAAAAATAGCTTGAGATATTCAAAAGGAAAACAGCCCTTAAGAAGCTTATCCTACCTGTTTCCAGGGCAATGGTATTTGAACACACACACTCTGTGTTTACAGTACCTGCTATTAAACCTCTCCAACCTAAAACAGTTTTCAAACACATTTCCATTTTATTATGCCCCAAGACCCTGTTATCTGTGAGTTCTACATCTATCAACTGCAGAAGTATAACACAAGGCAATGTTAACCCTTTCACTGTCCTTGGGAAACTTCAGATGGGTTTCCTGGGTAGGAAAATTACCATGAGCTTATGTGTGGGTCTCCACAACAGTACCGTGTGATCCTGTAGACACTAGTGCAATACTCAGTGGTTCACTCAACACCATTGAGAAATTCGTTCTAAACCAGCAGCTCTCACCCATCCTATGGTCTAGTAAGTGAGACTTCTAACAACAGGAACTCTGGGCACCAAGCAGGCAGAAGGATCTGCTTCAGTGGAGATGGCGTGGCTAGGAAAGACCTTTGGTAGAACTAAAAACTGGAGCTGGGGTTGAAGCAGGGAGCACACATTGTTGGCCACTCGGGAGTGAGAGGCGAAAATGCAAACACGTTCCAAACAAAGGAAAGGGCAGCTTTTCAACAAATATTTGTGTAAGACTTTAGAATCCAGGGGTATCAATAAAATGCATTCATTACCTTTATGCTCAGTCTGCAAAGCACAGAACGCATTATAGCCTAGTTACCATTATTCTTAGCCCTACTCTGTTGCCAAGTAATGATGTAAGCGCCTCACTTCCTATAATTCCTCACTACGGAGGAGCTAAGAACCAGGAAACTGACATCGACCATGAAGACATCGTTATTACTCTCCTCGGGTCTTGAACAGAAAACATCAGATGAAGGTGCGAATAGGGGCAGAACATGCTGATGGATTCGTAGATATCAACCGGGTGAGACGGCGCGCAGCAGCCGACCCATCTCTGTGCCTATTAGGGAAATCGTGCCACTGAATTCATAACTAAGGGGCTGCAGAGCCGGGTGGATTTCACCCTGAGAAAGAGAGAGCCCTGTGAAAAGCTTAAGAACAACGTATGCTTCTAGGAGTTCGCTGTACCTGCTAAGTGGAGAATCCATCGGATGGTAACAAGGGTGAACACACTAGACAGAAAGGGATCTGTAATTCTTACGAAATCAAAGAGTAGAGTCTTTCGGAGCCTTGGCTTGGACACAGGGTAGACATATTCCAAAAAGGTAATTTCATATATAGGAAGTAAAAAAAAAAAAAAAAACAAGGAAGTGGCTCAGATAAAGGAATCACACGTTCAGAGAAGACAGAGACACGCACGGCACATGACTCTGCGATCTAGTAAAAGATGTGTACAGATGTGTACTATGTGTAAAGGGGTGAGATCACCAGAGGTAAGATTAGGTGTATCGTTCGACAAAGGCCTAGGTATTTACTCAAAGACATAGCAATTTCCCCTTCAAATCTAATAGCTGCCAGTATCAACAATGTTTCTATATGAATGGGGGAGGGGAGGGAGAACGGTTCCAAAGATAACAGAAGGTTCCCCTGTGCGTTCTTCACTCAATTTTCTCTCTCATCAACAAGTCACGTGACAACACACACTCATCAAAAACCAAGAAACCACCTGTAGGATGCAAGCAAAGCGGACTCAGCCTATCATTGGATGAGAAGGAAGGTTGGGCGGGGAAAAGTCTAGGAAGGAGAGAGGAGGAGACGTGGGAGAATCAAGATGGGGGCAACGGAAAAGGAGGATTCTGATCTAAATGAATTAGATCTTGTCTAGGTGGGCAGTTTAAATCTTTCTCAAAAGGGGAAAAACTGTTTCCACTCGAAAGAGTACCAATGACGAGGTCTTATGCAGTGAAAGAAATGGCTAGAAAGTTGTTTACTGGTTACATGCTGATGTTTTACAGGGACCAGACGGGGCTTTCCTCCTTGTGGAGCGGAGAAAGGAGTTCAGCAACGTAATGCCTGCTTGGATCATGAGACCGAGGGTTTACGCATCTCCAGTGCTGCAGAAACAAATGAGTGTCCTTTCCTGGCTGTGCTTTCGTACCGTAATTGAACAGTGTGTGTGTGAGGCTGACCATGGTTTCTATCTCTGCTCCTGTGAGGAGACGCTGGCCAACACTTTCAGCCTCCTACTGTGTACCAGCTAGGGAATCCCTGAGTGACACTTCTTGATTTCTTTTTCCCCCTGCCTCTAGCCTTTGACTTTGTCCCATTATAAGCAAATTATACTTTGCCAAGATAAAATTTATGTCTAGCATTTTGTGAACTATTCAGTTTCCACATCGAGGCTGTTTTCCAGGCGACCTTCATCACTTTAAATTTAAGGAACAAGCAACACATGTTTTATAGGAGACCTCGGCCCTCATGGTGGCCCACCCCTGTGTGGGAGGATACAAGATCAGGAGTACAAGGGAAACCTCCGCAACACACAAAGTTAGAAGTCAGTCTGGGCAAAATTTTTAAAAAGACATCAATTATCATTCATCTTCTGGATTTTGAGATCCTTGTCAGATAAGACTGCTAGTAAATTTTTCTCTTATTCTAAATTTTAGATTGTAGGCCCTAATGTATTACTTTGACTATTCTACATGTGTGTGGTGTACATGTAACGAAGGATTTGTGAATGCTGAGCATGCATTTTACCACTGAACTATGTTCTCTGATATCTTTTTAGTGTGACCAACATATATATATATATATATATATATATATATATATATATATATATATATATATATATATATACACACATACATATAGAGAGAGATTTTATATATTTATAATATATTTAAATAGTGTATAACATACATTGAATTAAATATATAATATAAATATATATTTATATTTGCAATCTATATAAATATTATTTATACATTCAAAATGGAACTTTAAAACTTAACAGTCACCCCCACATCAAAATATAGTTTAAATAAACCAGTTCATCCATCTTGGTCAAAATAGATCTTCAGGGCTGCTGAGATGGCCCAGTATTTGCAACTTGGCATCAGTCCCTCTGACCATGTAGTGGGAGAAGATAACCAACTCCTGAAAGCTGCTCTCTTACTTCCATGGATGTGCCATAGATGTTCCATACATGTACACACATGCACACACATGCACACACATACACACACATATATACAGAGTAAAAAACTAAATGAAAAGAAAAAGCCTTAAACTCTTTTAGAAAATAGATCTCCAGGATATTTTTAGCCATAAAATATAAGAAAGTTCTGATACATACTACATTGAAAACACTAGACACAACTATTACAGATCACATGACCAACCTCTATGAAATGACCATAGGATAACGGCAGAATGTGTACAGACAGTGGCCGAAGGCTGAAAACTCTATGGGAGAAGAGTCCCTTCAGGGGGATGGGGCCTTTCTTTGGAACGGCGGGAATACATTAGAACTATACAGCCAAGATGGCTGTATAAGGTTGTGCGTGTGATAAATGCCTCCGGCCTACTGACTTTCAGATCACTGACTTCATGCTACCTAAACCTTTGCCCAATAAATCATTTTTATAGGGATGCATTGAGGAAGTCCGCTTCCTTCCTCTACAACCTGTGCCATCCACCATGTGCTGTTCCACCCTGTGTCCTGCTGACAGGTCGAGCTTCTCAGAGCACACTTTGTTAGGAACCCACTCAAACTTCCCTTTCTGTCAGGCTTACATCATCGGTCCTCAATCATCTGAGACTCCATGTTCCTTTCCCGTACATACCCCTACACATCAAAGCCCATTCCTGCAACTAACCTCAACCTTCCTGGGACATCCAACTAGGCATCTCAAAGTCTCCCCTGTTCATCAGAAGCCTCCCTCAACTTGTTCTTGCTCAACTGTGTCTCACTAGCATCTCCCTCCTTCAGATTCTGCCTGCACGTCCAACAGTTCCACGAAACATACTGTTTCCATGTGATATGCAAAATACACATTGCCTAATAAGATCAGAACTTCCTCTTTAGGCAACACACTATGGCATTGATTCTCATACAGTTACTTCACTTTGGGGATATCGGAAGGACTTGGTGAACACCGTGCCGATTACTCATTAACAACCATTCATCACTTCTCCCACTTCTCCTTAGCTACAGTATACCCTTTGTTTGGAGTAATCTCTAACCTGTCCCATGACATCATCTCTTTCCCCTCTCCTATTTTATGAGAAATAGTTCCCTGCATTTCAGGGAACCACCATTCACACACACAGTCTTCAGATGGATAAGAGATGGTAAACGTGGTGATTGAAGTTAGTCACCTACCTTTTCTTCGTAGGAAATCCCTCAATACATAGCTATTGTATATCAGGATTCTGTAGGGAAACCAGATGGACATTTTAGTCTGCATGCTTTGAACTAAAAAAAAAAAAAAAAAATGAAGTTAGTAAATCGCCAATGGAAAATGGCAAAATGTTTATTCAACCAACTAACTGTTGGTAAGCTTTAAAATACTGTGTTCTGTGCATTACTGATGGAACATAGAGTGAAGAACAATAGAGTGCTGGAGATTTTATAAGCGGTTGTATGTAAGGAAAAGCTGAAATACAAAAATCTAACCGGCACAAAGGTTCAAAGTGAAAAACTGAAGTGGGAAGAAATCACGGTCCCCATTCTTTCAACTCAACCAGGCTGGCCTCCAACTCACAGGGATGCACCTGTCTCTGCCTCTTGAGTGCAGGGATTAAAGGCATGTGCCACCACTGCTCAGCTGAGATGTCTCCATTCTTAAAGTCTTAGGCACATAACAAAGATGAAAACAAACCTAATGTCTCTTTCAGTAAGTTGCTTATATGGTTAACTTTGTTAGTCCTTTGATTTTCTTTCTTTTTCTTTTTAAGAGACAGGATTACACATAGCCCAGACTAGCCTGTAACTCACTATCTAGTCAAAGCTGGCCTTGAAGTTCTGATTCTCCTGCCTCAGGCCCGCAGCAATAGGATTATAGGAGTGAGCCACCACCACAAGCTCGAGTCTTCCGGCTTTAAGCAACTTTCCAGCTCAGAGATGATCTGTGTTGTTTGTGTGAGGCCACATAAAAAAGGTGGAGGCAGAATGTGGGCTGGAGCAAGACTTCAAGACTTTAAGCTTATCAACACCAAACACAGATCCTCTACAGAGAGGGAGTCCGACAAAGGGGGAAATCAGCATAACAAAGAGTTTCCAATTATCTCTAATATCAGAAAGCTGCCATTTTTATAATGTGATCATGCCTTTCTGTCTGTAGAGCACACACTGATAAAGCCCACATGCTTAGTTGTTTTCTATATTTACAACTGTGTCTATTCCCTGAGATCAATGTTCTTTTTTTTTTTAATGTATTTTTTATGTTATATTTCATGAGCAATTCTAGCTTGGCTTCAGAACAACATTTTTCCACCCACATGGGAAAGCCTGCCAAGCCTTCAAGGTTTTGCAATATTCTTTTGTAGTATTCTTATCTGGAAATCAAGCAAATATTAATTTTTTTTCTTTAAAAGAAAAAAAAAAGCCTGCCTGCCAAGCACCCAAATTGCAGTGATATGATATGAACTATCAACATGTTCTGCAAAGAATTTGGGTGGGATACCTCAGTAGCTATGAGCCTCGGTGAGAGGTATGTGTAAGGAACCGCTGAGCTCAATTTGTCCAAGTCATTAAGCTTCTCTGCAAAACTAGTATGTATTTATGGTTAGCAGCCTGCTAATTTTTTTTCTAGTTAGTTAATAAGATCAATCATTTTGCTCTCTCACAGCCCCACTAAAATTCAGTGTTTATTAGATGCCTAAGAATTTAGCTTAGAGTAGAGATCACTTTCCAATGTCAACCCGTAAAGCGTGGCTAGATAATGCTTGGCCAAAAGCGTTGACTGTGAAAAGCAAGAACCCGAGCTTGTATCTCCATAATTGATGTGAAAAGCCACCGTTCCAGCATGCGTCGGGAACCCAGGTACCGGTGGTACTCATTGAATACAGACACAGATCGCTTCTCAGCCTTTTGGCTAAGATCAAGTGAATACAGACTCAGGAGGATCTCTGGAACCCATTGGCTACCCATTCTGGCAGATAAGTGGGTTCCAGAATCAGGGAAAGACCCTGCCTTGAAAAAATGAGAGTAATTGAGGAAAATCACTGGTCTGTGAGCATACACACAGAGAGAGAGAGAGAGAGAGAGAGAGAGAGAGAGAGAGAGAGAGAGAGATTGGAGAGTTGATTTTGTCACTAACAACTTGCCATACAAGCATGAAGACCTGGATCTGATGCCTAGAACTCACATATAAATGAGATACAGTGAGGGGTACCTGGCAATTGCAGTGCTGAGGAAGCAGAGACAGGAAGATCCCTGGGCTTGTGGCAGTCAGGTTAGCTGACTGTGTGAGCTTCAGGTTTGGTGAAAGACCTTGCCTCAAAAAAAAAAACAAGTAAATGGGCTGGAGAGATGGCTCAGTGGTTAAGAGCACTGGCTGCTCTTCCAGAGGTCCTGAGTTCAATTCCCAGCAACCACATGGTGGCTCACAACCATCTGTAATGGGATCTGCTTTATTTTATATACATAAAAGAAATCTTTTTAAAAAAATTTGAATATGACTGAGAAAGATACCCAGCATCACCCTTTGACCTCCACATTTATATTCATACATATAAACACTTCTTGCACATACCTAGACATACACACACATACAAAACAAAAACCCATACAGGTTTGAGAAGTACAAATGGCCTGCAGAACACCATATATAGAATCCACAAAGCAGCTTTATTTCTTGAGGTTTCAATACATTTAAGGGCCACACAAGAGCAATTTGAAGGAAAAACAAAAAACAAAAACAAAACAAAGGAAACTGATTATTAAAAGGTCTGTGGGAGAAATCAAGCAGAAGTTGAATAGCCAAGAGACTCTGTCCCAAGAAGCACTTGAGGCTTGAGCTATCACACCCCCAAACTTCATTTCTATCCAAACTTTCTAGATGAACTCACATTTGAGGAAATTCTGGCACAGGCGAGTCCCCCTGGGAAGTCACTATAGTTTACAATGTAGGATTACTTAAACCGTAATCACCAGCTACACCAAACCAGCATCACCTAGGAGATAAAGGAAATAAAGATTCACTGGGGAAAGCCACACTAAACCCCATGTGCAATTCACCTCAATGCCCACCGAGGCAAGGACTGCTCTTGAAGGGTTAGACCGACAATTCTATAGCCTCAGTTTTCCTCAGTCCCCTAATTGAAAGAAGCCCACTCAGATGATAGAAATAGGCCTGTGCATAATGAGTCATTTCATAGTGTGTCATTTTAAGTCTGGAACTCATTATCAATTTAAATCACATAGAGTCTGGAATGCAATGATTGCTATTAAGGCTGGCAAAGGAATGAAACCCCACACCAGAACTACATGGGTGTCAGTGTGTGTGTGTGTGTGTGTGTGTGTGTGTGTGTGTGTGTAAGCCACCCAAGAATACAGTAGTCTTAACAGTTCATCTATATAGAGCGCTCTTCCTGATGTTGTCCTCAGTGACTATAAGTGTCTCTAGTATCTTTGTTTGTTGATGAGGAAACTCATAGAAACATGTAGTTTCCTTACCAAAAAAAAAAAAAAAAAAAAAAATGCACTCAACTTTGGGAGAAAAAAATAACCCTACATTAGTCAGCCTCATTTAAACATTCAATATGAAAATCCTCAGAGACACACCCAATCTAGGTACTCTGCATGCAGCCATGAAGTAACGCAGCCCTACTAACTCAAGGAAGGACTCTGTCCTTGCAGCTTACTGGTCAGTGTTCCGGCCTGTTAGCACTAGCTGTGAAATATGAAAGACTCAACGGGCAAACCTAAGCGCAGTATGCCTTCCCTTCGTGGCAAACAATATGAAATGCCACCTGACTGTCATTCACTTATACCCAAGAAAGGGCATGTTAGTGAGCACAAGTACATGACAGATTTGTGTACATCTCTACATAAAAATAGGTATTATTTTACATGAGTTGTTTGCATATAGACTTATTTCTTATGTCCTAGGAGTCAAAGAATGGTTTGTCTTTTGTCATGGTTGAACTAGTAGCAAACTCTATGTAAATAAAAAGGCTTCTGGATATGATATGACCATTGCAGTCATGAAATCCTAGTAATTGTGGTTGTCTGCTCAAGATTTCACATGCCAACATCTCACTATGGTTAAGGGAGGTTAATTAGAAGTTGGATGAATGAGATAATGATGTTGACCCACGTTGCTGTAAAAAAAAAAATCCTGAGACATGCTAATATATCAACTCAATGGGTTGTATGTGTGTGTGAGAGAGAGAGAGAGAGAGAGAGAGAGAGAGAGAGAGAGAGAGAGAGAAGTGGGGGGACATTCCATTAAGAAGCAGAAGGCGTTTAGTGGATGGGTCATAAGAACCTAATAGGGTGAATGTGACCGTCATATACTAAATACATGCATAAATTGTCAAAGAATGAATGATATATGCATTTATTATTTTTGTTTGTTTTGATGTGGCATGGCATAGGATTAGAATGCTCAAGGGCATCGGGTTTCATCTCCAGAGTGTTAGTCAACTCGTTATCTCTGTGACCATTGAGCTGAGATGGCCAACTTAAGAATGAAGGATTTACTTTAGCAGAAGACTGTGGTAATGCTGGACTGCTCCCATTGTTTCTGGACATATGGTCAGGCAGAGAATCATAGCAGAGACAGTGTAGGAGGTACAGCTACTTACCCTATGGCAGTCAGGAAGCAGAGAGACAGAGGAAGGATGAACAGTTGAGATTTATTCAAGAAAGGCACACTCCCTATAAGGCTCCTCTCCCTAACAGTCCATTTGGCTCTGGGTTTATGAATAGATTAGTCCTCTGATGAACCAGTATCCTCACGATCCAATCAAACCTCTCAACAGTGGGAAGCAAGATCTTCTAGTTTCACCTGGGCTTTGGGATGCACATTTTATTTCCTAACCATAATATGCTTTTTCTGACAAGGTTCTTACAAGGTCTTTAATCTGGTCTTTCAAGTACAAAGGAAGGTCTAAATTAGAGTTATAAGTTCTTTAAGGTTTTTGTGGTATGTGGGGGCCTTTGTTTGTTTAAGGCAGGATCTTGCTTTATTATCCCTGATGGCCTGGCACTCATCATGTATGAGCTGGCCTTGAACTCCCAGCAATCTTCCGGTATCAGCCTCCTGAATGCTGGGAACACAGACATACAACCCCACATCCAACTAAAAGTAATAAGGTTTTAATTACTAATGACACATGTATGATTATAATGGTAGTTTCTCCATCATGCTAATTTTCCACTGTTTTATATTTTTATATCTTAACTATTTATTTATTGAGAACTTGGGGTTGAGTCTACGACTTGGTACCCACTAAGTACATACCCTGCCGCTGAGCTCCACACCTTCTCATAATAGTTCAGGTTTTTATTAAGCATCCCATGGCGATCACATAAAAGTGGGCAGAAAGACAACACATAAAGCAACTGAATAATCATTTAATAAACCTTTATTGATGTAAATTAACATGATGAATTGGTGATAATTTTTTTCCTAGATAAGTCTACAGATTTAAGCTCAAACGGACAAAGAGAAGAAGAGGTAGGTAGGAACATCAGTGACTAGAAGATATTCCTAGATCTCTGGGAAGCAGGAAGCAGATGTCACAATGATAATGAATGAAAGGAATTTGTTTTCTCCAGTTCAGGCATATATTAAAAGCTAAAGTGGGTGTAGGATCTTCTGAGAAGGAACAACTAGGAAAATGTCATTAAATGAATAGTTAATATGTAAGCATAAGCCAAGTGATGGAACAGCTCCATTTGTAGGCGTATACCCAAGAGAAATGCTCACTAAAGTATGTGTGTATGTGTGTGTGTGTGTGTGTGTGTGTGTGTGTGTGTGTTCACACCAAGTTGGAAATGATGCTCTGTAATAGAGCATTTTTCCAAGGTGCTTAAATTCCTACTTTAAGCCTCACGAATTGTAAGAAAAAAAAAAGAGGATGAGGAGAGGAGAGGAAGGAAGAAGAGGAGGTGGGGAGAAGGAAGAGGAGGGGAGTAGAAGAGAGACAGGAAAGGGAAGAAGAAGAGGAAAGAGAGAGGGGAATAGGAGGAAGTGGGAAGGAGGAAATAAAGAAAAGCAGTTCATAGCAATATTATTCATAAGAGCAACGAATTAGAAACAACTTAATTCCACCAAGCAGAATATGCTATGTCCATAGAAGGAAATAGACAACCACATATAAAACTGCAGGACCAGGCATGGCAGCACATGCCCAGAATCCCAGCTCCCGAAGAAGCTGAGGTTAGGAAGACCTGCATTTGAAGCTAGCCTGGGCAATTGAGCAAGACTTTCATCTTCTCAACATTTAAAAAAAAAGCTGGAGGTATAGCACAGTGATCAAGCATTGGCCTAGCATGCTTGAGGCCCTGGTACCAGTCCCTAGAACCCAACAAGGTGGAAAAGATGACCAGGGAATGGCTTATAAAATGCCACAGTTTTGGTGGTTCTGTGATGTGTAACCTTGGTTTTAATTGTGCACTTCAAAGCATGAATTGCAAAGTCTGTGGATTGCATCTCAAAAGACTGAGAATCAAAGTCAGAAACCCCATCCATATCTTCTAGATGCCAAGGGTCACGGACTCAATGGATGAATTAAAAGTGTCCTCACATAAAGCGCATCACTGGGAAATTTCCAAACACCAAGGATAAAGTGGGGGGGGGGGGTAAAATATTACAGATTTCCATTTCCACAGAAATAAGAACCGCCCCTGTGCAGAGCTCAGAGGCCCTACCCGGCAGGAGACAGAACAGCGCTGTCAGTTCTTAGAGGGAAAATGATTTTCAACCCAGAAGCTTTTCCTCCAACAAAACTATAAAACAAGTATAAATCCAGAAGAACATTTCTTTACCCTCCATCATTCTTACAAAGTTTCTGAAAGTACTCTTACAAAGCCTAGAAAGAGAAAACCCAGAAGAAAAAAAATTCAAGATTTAGAACAGTGTCCCGGTGACAGCCTTGGGGGACCATCAATCAGTTTGCATCCAGAGGACCCAAGCTCCTAGAGTGTCCAAGAATGTGTTCATTGTTCTGGGAACGGGATACAATCTTAGAGAAATAAAAGCAATTCGAGCATGTGATAAAGGTGGTAGGTACAGCTTAGAAGATTCTCAGGTCTCAGGTTGAGGCTGAAGAACATGCACCAGAAAGATGTGGAAAATCAAATTTTCTAAAAGCCACGTTCTACACATAGACATTTATGGGAAATATCTAAAATTTAATAAGAATTAAATATACTATAGATAGTGAGATGGAGGTATCCTAAATAAAGAATATCAAATAAAAATAATTGGAAATGAAGTGTTATTCCCTGTTGAAAGCAAGAGTTTGGTAAAGAAAGATGGGCAGTATTGACTTTCATTGTACGCCTTCCATGAGATTTTTCTAAGCATAGCAATGCATCATTATACTGATAAACTTTAAAAAAAAATACTTATAAATAAATATCCCCACTCATCTGTCACAACTTGCAAAGTATACTCAAGATACAAAAGGACAGCTGGATGTGGTGGTTCACGCTGTAATCCCAGGTCAAAACTAGTCTCTATTCCACTGTGAGTTCTAGGCTAACCTGGGCCATAACACATATGATAGGAAAGGTTGCTCCTCTCACGCAGATGAAATGGTGATTTAATTATGTCTAGGCAGACACCTAATTTGTATAAAAGAAGCCACACTGGAACTGAGCTGTAACCTATCACAGGATTTAGATAGAGAAAGAAAACAGCATATTCTAGCTGCTTTGAAATACATTCCACAAGAGGACAGTCACTTGTAACATTCCTGGCGAAAGGCAATTACGCCTTCCAGGAAGGTGCTGCTATTTTTGAAATACTCATCTTGAGAGGAGGAGAAGAAATATTCAGAATATTTCATGTTAAGCTCAGACTTACCTGTACCAGAAAATATTTTCTGACTTATGAGTCACTTAGTTACTTAAAGAGGGGAAAAATGTCCTAAGAGAAACAAGACCTGTGCATTTGCCTAGAGCAGTTTCTGTTGACTCGAATACACTTAGAGTTGACATACTTCACTAATTCTGTAAAATAAATAAATACAGACCCTGTAACATGGAAAATACCATAATGAATCACAATTTGGGGGATCTTTTCTTTTGATTTGCCTTCAGTATATGTTTTGGTCATGTTTAATACCAAGTTTCTTTGGTTGAAGGCTGTCATTATAAGTAAATTGATTGCTATACATTCCAACAAATTCAGTCTAGAGATTTGACTTACTCTGTCCTTTTAAACACATGAGTTTGGTTTGTTTTTCTATCCAACATTAATTTGGAGCCAAAATCAGGTCATCCTAATGAGGCCTGGTGTGGCCACCTGTGCCTGTTATCCCAGCAAGCCTGCTGAGACAGGAGGATTACCACAAGTTCAAAGCCAGCCTCACTTACAGAGAGGTTTTTCAGACCAGTCAAGTCTAAGTCTATTTACTTAGACTCTGTCTTGAGATTTATAAAAGAAAAAAAAGAAGAAGAAGAAGAGGAGGAGGAGGAGGAGGAGGAGGCAGCTATTAGAAACAATGACTTTATGAAATTCCTAGGAAAATGGATGTATCTAGAGAATATCATCCTGAGTGAGGCAACCCAGTCACAAAAGAACAGACATAATATGAAGTCACTGATAATTGGATACTTACCCCCAGAAAGCTCTGAACACCCCAGAAACAACTCACAGACTGTATGAAGCTCAAAAAAAAAAAAAAAAAGAAAAAAAAAAGGAAAGGTCAAAAAGTGGAAGCCTCAGTCCTTCTTAGAAACAAACAAACAAACAAACAAACAAAAACCCAATAAGTGTATAGCACCGTCTCAGAGTGGGGACACCTAGACCTTCAATCATTAAAAACTCAAGAAGATAGCCTTGTGGCAATTTTTGGTATTTAAAAATCATTATGTTTAATCTTTAAAACCAAGAAAACTTTGACTATTTCCATGTTATGTTTTGTTTTACATATATTTATGATCATTGTAAATAGTAAGATTTCAATGCATACTATCAAATCTTTAAAAAATACCAAGTACTGACAAAAATATATTCATATAGTTTTATGCTAAAATGCTTTTAATAATCTGTACATGTATCTCTGTTTTTTAAATAAAGCTATAAGGAAAAAATATATTAATTAAAGCAATTTTAATATTTAAAAAAAAAGAAGAGGAAGAGGATGAGACAAGGACAAGGAGGAAGAGGAGGAAACAAAACCATGACTTCTACTATGGAGTCATATGACAATAAATAGCTTTTTGTATTAAAAGAAAAAAAAGGCTTTCTATGAAATATTTATATAATATATATTATATTAATAGTTCTACATTTTAGTACCTCTTTGCCTTTGGGTAATTCAATATGAATCAAAATATCATGATATTGAAAATATGAACAGTCAGCAAACTTTAAATAAACAGATATGGGACAACTAGGACATTCAATACCATATCATAAATGCTCCTTAAAGTCTCCTGTTTCATATTTGTTCTTCCACGCCACATGTAATCCCAAGTGCTTTCCCCTACCAGCCTCCTTCTCTGGGGCAGAGATAAAGTTAACGGAAAGGAAAAATATGCCTTAATATTTCAGGTCGACAAATAGTCGGGGCACCTACCATGTCCCCATAACCACCTGGCACTCTGGAGAATGAGAGGGACTGTGACACTTGACCATTGTTCTCAATCTTAGAGAGAAGGAGGGAGGAAGGGAGATTTTAAATGACTGAGGCATGGCCAAACACAAACCAGTGTGATGTGGGGATGAAGGTCAAGAGGAAGGGCAGACAGCAGAGTGCAGACATCAGGAGAGGGGAGAACTCAGACTGGGTTGGAGTAGGGAAGTCTGACAGCCCCCGAAGATCTGGAGTCTTAAGTACTAGATTTAAAGGACCCATGTGGGCCTGGCAATGTGCTTCAGAGGTAAGGAGCAAACCTAATTGAGTAGGAAAAACAAAAGAAAATGAGTTTAACCTATGAGAGACCAATAAGTAAGCCCTAGTTAGGGACTTTCCAGCTAGGCCAATGGAATATGCCTGCCTTGTCTTGCTTATGGGAATGTGTCCTCTGCCCACTCACCACCCCCAGTGGAGCCCAAAGCTCTTTCCCTTGGGTGATTCCCAATTTGAGGAATACTGGATGTTCAAGTGAACACATTAAAACCTTATCATGCCCACATTTATTCTTTAACGGGTTATGGTAGAAGATCAAAAAAAAAAAAAAAAAAAAAAAAGTCAGAAAGAATAAATACGAAAACAGTCAGAAGAGGACTCAGCAGGAACTGTATAACTTGAGGCGGCTTCCTGAGTGCACATAAACAGAACAGTGTATTTCTGATACCAACACGTACAAACAGCACTTAGAATCTCCTTGTACCCCAACCCTGCTTCCTTTTGATTCTTCTATATTTTTATTGCATTTTTATATTCACTTCGGGGTAAGGAGGGTTTGCTGGTGACTGATATGAGTTCTATTCCTGAAATCCACATGGAGAAGGAAAGAACGGAACCCCCAAAGTTGTTCTCTGATCTTGACTCAAAGAGGTTCAGTGGCAGGCTCATACCTGTATACACAGACACACACATACACACACACACACACACACACACACACACACGCATGCACATGCAAGTACGAACACACACACACCACACCAAATAAATAAATAAATAAATAAATAAATAAATATTTTTTTTTAAGTTTAAAGAGTAGCTTAGCCAGATGTATTAGAACAGTCCTATAATGCCAGTATTTGGAAAGTGGATACAGGAGAATTAAGAGTTCAAGGCTGACCTTGGCTGCATGGAGAATTGGAGATTTGAAGAAGCTCTGTAAGACCTTATATCAAGCCAAAGGGGGGGGGGGGGGAGATGTGGATTAGATGAAGGGCGAGGAGAAGAAAGAAGTGGGGGAAAATGAGAATTAGAAGAAATTCAAGGTCATTCTTGAAATTCCTGGGCCACGTGAGACCTTGTTCAGGTCTGGTGCAGGCCTCCGTAATCATAGCACTGGAGGTTCTGAGGCAGATGGAGCACAAGCTGTAGGCCAACCTGGGCTACAGGACACTCTGGCTCCAAAACTGAAAGCTGCGTTAATCTTCATTTGTCCTCAACTCCACAGAACTCTGAGAATGGGAAGCACTTCCGGTGGCCACCACAAGCCACGCCATGTGTCTAATGTCTTGTCCTTGAGCCTGGTCCATGGCGAGCCTTCTACACTGGACTTCACTCAGTCCCCAAGACATTTATTTTTAGGCTGCTTTCAAGAACCTCAAAATTCCTTGGAATTTCGTTCTTATCCACAGGCTTCCTGCCTTTTAATTTTCTAACACTACCATCAACCCTATTGCCTACAGGAGTCATCCTCCCAAAGAGATAAAGACCACATTCCTCTCCAGGGCTCAGTTCCTCAGTAATAGCAGTCTGTCTCCCTCTCTCCCTTTCCTTTTCCCTCTCCCTCTCCCCCTCTCCCCCTCCCCTTCCCTTTCTCTCCCTCTCTCCCTTCCTCCCTTTCTCTCTTCTTCCCTCCTTCCCTCCCTTTCTCTTTCTCATCTATCAAAACTGTCTAGCCTTTTTTGATCATGAAACTTAGCATGTTTGGAAGTATCGAAGTCAAGACTCTTTCCTGTTCAGGCTCAGTTTATGAAACTGAGGCCCATCTATTCTGTGAACCCAGCAAAACATCTCTGTACAGGCTTTAAAATATCTAAAATGCTCCTGTGAGCAGCAGTGTAGTGATCTCCAAGAATTTTCAACATTATGTTTATCCTAAAAATATTAGGGTAATTTTTTTCTCTCCCAGGTTTTCCTTAGACAAAAATAATGCACATATTACCAAGCAAGAGTAACCCGTACACTGATGCCATATTCAACCAACACATTGTCAATAGTAACGCATCTAAAGAAATAGCATGTCCCTCAGAAGGATATTACCAGAGATATTTTTGCTGGTCCCCAGTGGAATAGCATAAATGCTGAGACTTCTCAAGAGGGATCTATCTGATTTCAGGGAGTGCCACTCCCATGCTGACTGCGTGTTCTTCAACACGCCTCTTGTTATGTTTAATAACCACTACAAGGACAGGGAAGATGTCTCTGGCAATACAGCAGTTGCTAAGCAAACACCATATCCCTGGGATCTACATAAAAGGCAGGTATAGCAATATGCGTATGTAATCCCAGCACAAGGGGAAAACAGGCCAACACGTCACCGGAGATCACTGACCAGCCAGCCAGTCTAGCCCACTATGGACTCTAAGGTCAATGAGAGACCCTGTCTTAAAAAATAAGGCAGACAGCAATTGAAAGAGCTATCTGATGTCAACCTTAACAGAGACACACAAGGCAGGCCCTTACATGTACACTGATAAATAAATGAATGAATCATATATATATGAGTAGGAATGGAGGCGTGGTCACATTGCTTCATCAGTGTTGTTAAGACATATTTTGAACCCATGACTTCATACAAACTGCTAGACAAGTGGGCTACTACTGAGATTCTCGCCCTACTCCCCTCTCCTGTTAACTGACCCTACAAAAGAGTTTTAAGGGACTCACTGAGACATCTCACTTCATCCTGGTCCCTGTGATTGATCAGCCCAGAACAGATATCTGAACTAAGCCATACTAACTACTGGGAAGCTTCCCAGAATTCCTCTGCTGCTGATGCAGCTGCCAAGACAGGAAACTCTTGCTTCTCAGTCACTGAGTCAAAGGCCATCTCTAGGTATGTTACTCTTACCCTTACCTCCTCCCCTATGGAAAAAGCTAGAATGCCAAAAGAAGAACTGGCAGAGACAAGGCAGGTATATGCAAATGAGAGAAGCAAGGCAGAGGGAAGCAGGAAGAGGGGGGGTGACTGGTGACCACAAAAGCCACACCCTGCCTCCGCAGCCCGAGTCATTGATGAGCATGGAATGTAAACCCAATACCGACAGATTGCCTGATTCAGAAGAGATGCTAGAAATAGGGACTTATAAATGAATTTATAAAATCAAGCCCCTTTAAAGAAATATAAACAGTATCAAGGCCACGCAAAACCTACCAGTCAGAGTTCACAGTGACCAGCTTGCCTACAATGCTTCATATTTTTGAGACCCATTAAAACAAGTTTAATGAGAAAAAAAAAAAGTCACACCAGTCAGTAGCTTCATCTGCCACTCCTGTCTGGTCTAACCTCGGCCTGTGATCTCCGTGCTAATTGTGCTAGTGCTTACTATTCTTACACTAACATCCCATTTCTGTTCCCAGTAATGTTCTACAGCTCTCCCGAGTCTTGGGATGCTATGGTCTCTCGACGCTCTGGTTGAAGAACAGGAATAAAAGTGTGCACACCTATAATCCCAGAAGTCAAGAGGCAGAGGAAGAATGTGTAAATTCAAGGCTAATCTGGTTACATACTGAATTCAAGGCCAGCCACAGGAAGCAACTGTGTCTTAAAAGGGTATATAATGTCTGTCTGCTCTTGGGCTAGGAAAACATAGTTCTAAGCAAAGAACCATTTGAGAAAACATTGGCTGGGAAACAAAGACCTCTTCTCCTAAGAGGTCTTCCTTTTTCTGTTTCAAAGGCTTCCTCTTTTATCCATAGAAACCTGCTGAATATATAGAACCTATGCCTTGCTTTCAAATCACTCCTGACTTGATGTGCATGCCTTAGGCTTAGAGCAAGTTTAAAGGATCTAACACATTCTTAGACAACTGAGTTAAATACATTGACTTTTAGTAGTTCATCTACACTATCCTCTTTCTCCTGCATTTACTATCAGGGCAAATAGATATTCTTTTGAGACTCTCCATGAATCGTTGACTTGTTGGGTACCTGGGGAAGAGCTGTATGATGCAGATGGCAGACTAATAATAGTTCTCGACTATTATAAATACCACTTAAGAGATGTAGGTCAAACCCTACTCTGTGAAACTCTTCCGACGTAGAAGTAAAGGACCCTATAAAGATCCAAGTGCAAAACAACAACAGAAAGGAGGGGATGCTAACATAGTTTAAAAACAAACAAAAAAGAAAGAAAGAAAGAAAGAAAGAAAGAAAGAAAGAAAGAAAGATAAACTGTCACTTAGCAACCTCAGAAAGCAAACAGTGAGGAAAGCCAAGAGCCAAACAGAATATACCATAAAATGTACCAAGCATGGGGATTTAGCAACATGAAGTTAACTCTTCTATTGAGTGAGAAGCAAACCAAAAGAAAACAAAACAAAATCCCCAAAGAACTGTCTTAATGTGTGATTTGAAGCTTACCGATGGGGAGGCAAACTGTGAAATGCGGTCTTCTGGGCATGGTGTGGCTGTTGTCTGCATCGACCCACAGTACCTGTGGCTACCTGCTCAAGATCCAGCCGGTTGAAATCCCAGCTTGTATGATGATTGGGCCATCCCAATCCAAGGAGCCATTGTCACTGAGTGGCTATTGAGAAAGGGCGAATCACTCTACTTCAGGGATGTGGCCACATTGCCCAAATAGATGGCCTCTCATCTGTGTATATATGGGCAGTACTAAGTGGACTGAAGGGTGCTAATGTTTTTAAAAAGTTATAAATAAAAGGACATGAAGCTGGGAAGGAGGTGGGGTGAATGCACAGAGGAGATTTAGAGTTGGGTAATGGTGGATGAACATAACCAATAGACATTGTATAAAGAATATATCTTTCAAAGAGTAAAAAAAAAAAAAAAAGTTAAAAAAATCATCAAATTCCCATTTCCATACCTCACTGCTGGAGAACACTGGAGAATTAATCTCTGGATAGAACAAGAAGATGATCTAGAAGCCAGGAGACAACAAGCTAAACTAGGGGTCATGGGATTGTGTTTGTGACTTTTGGGTAGCTGTGGCTGTAATATTGCTATGACTAAAGTCTTGAAAGAACAACTTAAGGGGAGGAAGAGCTTTATTTCTCCTGTGAGTGTCATTCATTCCCATGGTGGCTTGGTAGAACATCACAGTGGCAGGAGCGTAACCAGAAGGATGCTGTTTACTTCATGGTGGACAGGAATCAGTGTGAAGGAGAAACTCAGGAATAAGGTAAAACCTTCAAAGGGATACCCTACCAGCCCACTTCCTTCAGTATGATTCTGCTTTCTATAGTTTCCAGTATCCCCCAAAACAGCACCATCATTTGGGGACCAAGCATCCAACATATGAACATGGGGGAAACATTTTGTGTCCAAATCATGACAGAGACCATTCTGAAAATAAAGAGATCAAACGGATGTATAGAGTATGATACTGATTCTCTGGTCGTTCTCTCGGCTCTCAATACAGTGATAGGAAGAATTATTCTCCTCGGGAGACAGATCATAAGCATCTTCCCAGTTGGGCATGGGAGCTTACACCTGTAATGTGTAATCCCAGCACTCTGGAGGCTGACACAGGAAGACAGGGCTGAATCTGAGGCCAGCCTAGCTGGATAGCAAGTTTCTATTGAGAGCAAATGGGGGCTGAGGTGAAGGTTGTTTTCTTAGAAGATTATCACCAAATGAATAGAAAAGAAGTTATGGGTTGGCCATAGTAGCATCTGCCTTTAATTCTAGCACTCCAGAAATAGAAAGAAGACTCTCTATGAGTGAATCCAACAGCCCACTTCTTCCTCTGCATATATAGTTTTATACGTGTGTCAACCATCACAGACTAAAAACTGTACTAGATATATACATATTTGATATTCTTGACATTATTCCCTGGCTGATACAGTGTAACAGCTATGTGTATAGTCTGGGCATTGTTTTAGATTAGAAGTAATCTATAGATAAAGTATGCAAGGAACTCTGCATAGGTCACAGGGTTTTTGCTGTTTACTCTAAGGGATTTGAACATCAGTGGATCTGGGTAACCATGGTGACTCAGAACAACTGAATAACAAAGTGAAGGGCAGATAAAAACCAGTCTACCAAGTGTTAATTCTCTGATGGCTTCCTCCTAAACTAAACAGCATGTAATATATTATGTACTATAAATTATCATGTATATGCTTTTTTGTTTGGTTTGCTTGTTTCTGTGTAGTCTGTATATACTCGTGACACGTTCTTAATAAACAGCCAAGTAGCACTTCCTGCCTTAGCCTCCCAAGTGATGGAATTATAGTCAGGCACCATCGTGTCTGATATACCTGCTACTTTAAAAAATTTTTTGGTCATGATTTCCTGCTATTATATAAAAATTCTTGGTCTATACAAGAAAAGCATCAATTCATAAGGCCTAGCTAGCTCCATGCCTACTGAGACTTCAGTCTGCTTTTCAGGGATTCACTGATAAAGATGGAGAGACCACCACGGATTACAAGTAGTTCAGAACAGCATGGGGAGAGGGGAAAAAAGAAAGAATAGGAAACGGCAATGCCATAAGTCGACATCTTGCTGAAAGCAATCTGAACTTCATCAGGGAGACACATGAGACACCTAGCTCTCCATATTGGCAATCTCAGCACTTACAAAGCTGAGGCAAGAAGTTTGTGAGTTTCAGGCTAGCCTGAGCTACATATTGGGTCTCTATCTCGAGAAAAATGAGGCAGGGAGATGTTAAAGGTGGGTAGAAAGGGAAGGAAGGAGAAAGGGTGGAAGGAGAGAGGAGGAAAAAAAAAACCAAATCTCCGGGGGGGATAATAACACAAAATTAGGAGTCAGATGCAGATGGTAATCACAGTACAGGGCTATAGCATAGAGACAGGAAGGTAAAGGGTTTGAGGCAATCTGGGCTAAGAAATCCTGTCTGGAAAAAAAAAATCTTCAGAGAAGATTTTTTTTAAACCTTTTGGAAACTGAAGAGTAAAATAATCAAAAAGAGAAACTTCAGAGAATATTGCAAAGTTCCATCGAAGTCAATATCCAGGAAAGAAAAGCAAAAGCAAGATGGGAAGATTAAGATCTAGGACCAAGACTTCTCCATCCCATGATGCTAACATCTGCACAAGAGAAGTCAGAAAGCAGGAAAGACACACTCCGATGACAGATTGCTCAAAATAACTGTGGTTTACCCTGATGTCTAAGACAGGGGCTCCCTGACTGATCAGACATCCAAGTATCCAACCCAGTAGATGAATATAGCCCAACACTATAGTAAAACGTCAAACTACTGACACCTAAAAAGCATCCTGCAACTTCCCCCAAGAGAAAGAAGTATATATTTTACATGAAGAATCAAAGGTCAGCATGACATTGGGCTTCTAATGCAAAATATTAAAAAATTAAAAATTAATACAGTGAATGGAGATCAAGGTTCCATGAGGCACATGAGTCCCAGCTGCTAGAAAGGTTGTGGAAGCTCAGGAGAAGCCTGAGCAATATATATGTGTGTGTGTGTGTGTGTGTGTGTGTGTGTGTGTGTGTGTGTGTATAGTGTGCCAGTTAATAAAAGAAAGAAGAATGGAAGGAAAGGAGGGAGGAAGAAAGAAAGAAAGAAAGAAAGAAAGAAAGAAAGAAAGAAAGAAAGAAAGAAAGAAAAAAAGAAAGAAAGAGGAAGGAAGGAAGGAAGGAAGGAAGGAAGGAAGGAAGGAAGGCATTAAAAAATTTCCAGGAATCTGAGCCCAGAAACTCATTCATGGAAAAACAAAACAAAACAAACAAACAAAAA
The DNA here is from genome assembly GCF_963924665.1 of Micromys minutus. Taxonomy (NCBI): domain Eukaryota; kingdom Metazoa; phylum Chordata; class Mammalia; order Rodentia; family Muridae; genus Micromys; species Micromys minutus. The sequence goes on along the minus strand of NC_137974.1, from coordinate 25,102,473 downwards.
TCCACTTAGTACAGAGGTAGGAGAAGGTGCTTTCAAACTTCAGTGACTGAATATAGAATAGTCATTGGATGTAGTCCTGTATCTGTGGATAGGGCTTTGTCCTGAGAAACATTAGATTTGTCTCATTGTGCAATCATCATACATTGTCATGACACAAACGTGATGTAGAGGCCAGCATGCATGACATAGGAATTTATAGTTAACTTGCTTGTACAAGTAGAAAAAAATGCTCTAAAACAATGATTTAAAGATGGGGGCCTGGGGAGAGGGCCTAGGGAGCAAAAGTGCTCATTCTACACCCGTGAGGGCCTGAGCTTTCCAGGCTCAAGGCAATAAGTAGAAGAAGTCATGAGACATACTAGTCTGGATCCCACCAGTCACAAGCACATGCACACACACATGCAAACACTCACACATGTTGTGATACTCATATGTAACTTGACCTGGCCTCGAACTCACTATCTTCCTACCTTAGACTCTCAAACATTAGGCCTGTAGGCATGTGCCATCCTTGATTCTATATGTATATAACACATATATACATCAATGCATGCATGTGCTCATACATACATACACTTTACACTATCATATTTTACTGTATCTAAATGTTTGTCGAATGACAAAATTCTAACAACTCGGTATTTTTGGTTGGTTTTATTTCCTATTCTAGGAGCAGGTGACACTTTAGTCCACGAAATAAGTAAATGTTTCAATGATCCATGAAGGAGCTATGACTGACAAAAAGGAAAAGAAAAAGAAAGGGGGGGGGGGAGAGAGAGAGAGAGAGAGAGAGAGAGAGAGAGAGAGAGAGAGAGAGAGAGAGAGAGAGAGAGAGAGAGAGAGAGAGAGCTGAGGGAAAGGGCAGAAAAAGAGGAAGGCCATTTTAAAGTGACTTCTCTTGTATGATGATCCTGAAGAAGGGAAACAATAGAAATGTAGGGAATTGTTGGCATCAGGTTACATTTGCCCTTTTATCTTAATGCAAAGGGAACTTCATTATCCCAGTCACTAAAGGTGGCCAATTGGGAAAGTGTGTGACATCTCTCTAATCCTGACTTCTGGGAAGGTCAGATAAACAGCTTAGTTTCAGATGATGACATGGGTATTTAGTGTGAGTGACTCCATTTTGACTTTTAGCCTAGTCTTTGAGTCCCAGCTTAGTCCAGAACAATGGTCTTCCCTGGCTTGGCTTTTACACAACCACTTTAACTTTTAACCTCTAGCATTGATTCACGTGCAAACTCATCTCTTCCATTTAGTCATAAACAGTTGTTGCCATCAGGTAGCTGTTAAGAAAAGCTTAAGTTTTCGACTGAATGAACAGGTACTTTTTAATAGGAAATCTGTTGTCATTTGTCATAAAATTTAGAGGAAAAGATTTTCACCTCCTGTTGAAGCCTTGGGCACATGTCGTTATCTGGAACGCAAGGCCTTCAGTGTCTCTCTTATGTCCTTATTATTACAAATCCATGAAATGTTTGCTTTTCTTTCTGTGCCATTTAAATCAAATGTAAAGAGAGACTGTGGTGGTGGCACCTGTTGCTCTTCCTAGGGACCTCAGCTTAGTGTCCAGCACCAAGGCCAGGTGGCTCCTAAGAACCTGTAATTCCAATTCCAGGGGCTAATACCCTCTTCTGGTCTCCAGGGGCAGCCACATAGACATAGCACATATAAAAACACATTTAAAAATCTGGGGGGAGGGGAGCTTAACATTTAAAAAATTATTAATAGGGCTAGGGGTGTGTGATTCAGTATTACAGTGGTAGGTGTCAAATGTATTAGTTTCTAAGATTGTTCATACACAGCATAAAGAAAGAAAAGGTGGGTAAGACCCCAGGAATGGTGACAGAAACAAGGCCCTGAGTTCAAGGTCTAACAACACAGGAAAGAGAAGGGGGAAACTAGACAAATGATTAATATTTAACCACAAGATACCAATCTCTCTCATTCTCAAGAAAAAAATAAAATGAGTGCTTATACTGGGATAGAAAGAGTGAGGCAGAGACAGGGAGAGAGACAAAGACACAGAAAGAACAGAGACAGAGAAGGAGGCCAAGTTATTTCAGCTGATTTGACACAGGAATCTGAGAGATAACACATTCTGCTCTGACCTCTGCAGGGGAGGCTGAGAGGGGCTGGGGGTGCACTGGAAGACAGGAGAGAAAAATTAGGAGCACTGAGACTGTCCCCACCCTGGGTCCCCTCGCATAGTTTCTTCAGTTGGATTGGAATGCTATAAATTTCTAGACACACCCAGGTTCCAGCACAAGTACAAAAACATATTCCATCGCCAAATCCAAGGTATTTTTGTATCATCTACCGTCAGAGGCTATGCCCTGATCTCTCGTCTTTCCCTTGGGAAGCAGATAAGCAGGAACCGAGAGTGTGGTCATTAACTAGGGAGAAGAAAAAGAGAGGACCTGAATTTACGAGAAGTGCCTCAGCAACACAATGGACTAGTGAACAGAGACTGTCCCCTATCTCATCCCTGGGGAGCCCGTGTCTCAAGCAGGGGCAGGCAGATGCTCACCTCCACTTCAGTGTGAGGCAAGAATGGCCTGTCCTTCCTCCTTCCAGACATGCTGCAAAAGTCAGAAAGATAGCATCTTCAAACACTGACATGGGGGAGAAGAGAGCGCAAAAACAGGATGTTATCAGTACCTTACCCTGTTGCATAGATCTTCCTCACTTGGGGTACAAATAACATGCTTCTGTAACACCCTACCCGGGTCTGAACAACCAAGGAATGCCTATCTGCCTCGTGAATCTTTCAGCAGGAGTTTTTGGTAATGTAAAAATTGAATCTTCTACTGTGTGTGCTCACTGGACTTCACCATATGTTATATGTATTCAAAGCAATGTTTGGTCCGGTGAAACCTTGATTGGTTTAAAGGCCTACCAAACTTGTTTGGCATGTGTGAGACCCTAGGTTCCATCCCTAGCACGGTCACCAAAGAACTCTGTCCCCAGCTAGATTAGAACTCTTTTCAAATGATGTTCAAATGTTCTCTGAGGTTTGGAGAAATAAACTTTAATGACTTTAAGAGCTTGTGTGTTTTTTTTTTAATGTCAAAGCCAATCTCTTCTCTCCTTTACTCCTCTCTTCCTCCTTGACTGTCTCTCTGCTGTGTGTATATGTCTCCCCAATCTCCCCTCCATTCCCCCTCTGCCTTTTATTTATTTTGTGGTACTAGAGATTGATCCCAGGACATTGCTCATACTAGCTAAATCCTCAGCCTTCTTCCATCTTTTTGGTTTAGTTTCATTTTGGTTTTCTGAGACAGGGTTTCATTGTGTAACCCAGGCTGGCCTCAGCAGGGCAATCTTTCTACAATGTGTGCTATATCACCTGCTCCTGGTGACATCTTTAAAGATTCTTTGTAAATTTGTTATTTAAAAATCAAATATGACAGTATGGTTCTTGCTTTGTAAGATAAAGGACTTTTTTGGCTAGTACATTGGATATAAGAAATTGGATTTGGAGAAGGAGGAGAAACTGAAAATTTAAGAGTCAGGGGTGATGTCATATACTTGGAATACCATAACTAATTCAGGAGATGTATATATAAGAATTATGAGTTTCTGAGGCCAGTTTGTGCTAAATAGTAAGACTATAGAAAGAGGCAGGGGAGGCAGGAAAGCAGGAAGGAAAGAAGGGAGGAAGGAAGGAAGGCAGGAAGGAAAGAAGGAAGGAAGGAAGGAAGGAAGGAAGGAAGGAAAGAAGGAAGGGAGGGAGGGAAAGAGAGGGGAGAGAAAGAGAAAGGAAGAGGGAGGGAGAGAGAAAAGAGGGGGAAGAGAGAGAAGATACAGGGGAAGAGAGAGAGAAAGAGAGAGGAGAGAGAGAGGAGAGAGAGAAAGTCTAGAATTTTAACTTTCAAACTGCAGATTCCACTCTATTGATGCCAGTGGCAGAATTCCAAGGTGATATCAGAGAAAGTTGTGGAAAGCTAAACACAATTAAAGCAAAACACAAAATGTTTCGAGATAATTAAATGTTATTCATTTCTAGAGCATTGTATTGGAAACATGATGGGTTCTTATCTAATTTCAGTAATAAAAGTACCATGATCAATTGCAGTGTCTGCCCAGCCACAGGAATGGGGCATGGTGAGACACCTACACACTGTGTGCTCCATCAGGGAACACAGAACAACTATCTCACCACTTGACTCTATGGTCATTGTCAGTTGACTGTCTAACTTAGATATTCTTTATTATCCCTGCTTCCTAGGCCCAAAAACATGAGTAGAAGGCTAGGAAAGATCTTTTTCAACAGGACTTTTCCACAATAAAAAGACTCAGTTTAGCTGAAAAGAAACTGACTCAGGCAATTTGGTGCTGTATGTATGAGTGACAGCACTGGGGTGGGAGGCAGACAGCTTTCTAGGAGAGAAACTATGTCACATAATGAGTTTCAGACAGCCATAGCTTTTCAGAGACCCTATCTCAAATGAGGAGGAAGAGGAGGAGGAGAAAGGGGAGACACTGACTCAGAATGAAGAAAGGAAGAGAGGAAGGAAAAACTCAAATCTCAAAATAAAAACAGAACACATTTTTAATTTTGAGGTGACCTCTATCAGATCAATTGGGTTTGTTTAATCAATACAATACTTTAGTAATGATACATTTGAAATATAGGATATATAATCCATCCTAGGTAGAGATCAATTCTAATTGGACTTCACAGCTTTCAGACAAAAGCCTTTGAAAACCCCATACTCTAAGCTACCCTTCCTCTATTGCTGAACACAATTACCCTCGCTCCATGTTAGTTTTGGAAGCCAGCATGTAAATATATGGAGGGTCCTCTCCAAAATCACTAATGAATTTAACTATGTTTTATTTCATTATCATTGTTGCACACATATAAACATATAAGTCCAAAAAAATGGCTGAGGCCATTTAGTGTTGTTCACATGTATATGCTTTTAGAGCTGACCATAATGACACCAGTTGACGTGTCAATGTGAATGAGAGAAAGGCCCCACCCCTAGATGAAGAATTGCAGGCAATTAATGAGTGCTCAGAGGTAGAATCATTCTTCCCCAAGGATGAGCCCCTCACTGGTTATCCAGTACCAAGTGGTCAGTCCTATAATATATACATTATATTTTTATTATGTAATATAATGTGTAATTATGTAATGTTGCTGGGCTGTTTCTCTGACCTCACTTCACATCAGCTCCTTCTCTAACTCCTATTGGTTTCTATCTGTACACTCTCCTTTACTAAACCTCAACTTGAAAGCAAGGTCTCTCCTAAAAACACCATGTTCCCATCCAGTTTCCTGCCCTCTGCTCTGCTCCCTGGCCTCCTGCTTTTCATCCCAGGAGTCCAAACTCACAGGTAGTGATGGGCAGAACAGCTCCTGTCCTCTGCTTGAAGGAGTTTCTGCATTCTCTTGGTACCCCACAGAACTACTGTCAACATCTTTTCTTTTCTCTGCAGCCGCCAAGAGGATCCCACCTCTTCCTTCCTCTGTCTGGTCATGATCTCTTTCAACAAGGCTTCCATATGCCCTGCTTATGAGCTGAAGTGGACCTTCATGGTTCCAAAAATGGTTTATAGTTTTGGTGTTAAACAGAGTGAAAATTTTTCTCTTCATTGTCTGCACTAGGGTTCATCAAACTTTCTACAAAGGGCTCTGTGAGCCATAGGGTCCCCAAGTCTTCAACTCCATTGTTTCAGAGAATCAGTCCAAGAAGAGTGATCTGACACCTAGCCAGTAAAAATTACTTATGAATGCTGAATTTGAGTTTCATTTTAGTTTTCATGTGCCAGAAAACATGTTTTGCTTTTGTGGTTTTGACTTAAAAGTTTTATGTAGTCCAAGTTGTTCTCAAACTTGCTAAGTAGCCAAGGCTGGCTTTGAACTCCTGATTCCCTGTCTCAACGTCCCAAGGGGTTAGATTATAAGCATAACCTAGAAAACATTATTTAAAAAGAAAACATGTTTTTGCAACTCACTTCAGCTCATTTTTTGCAACTCACAAGCAGGACAGCTGATTGCCAACCCCAGTCTACACTGGAACTGCCAACTCATCTTTCATGTCTAGCTCAAAGCCAACCTCAACTGGAGCTTTCTTTTAAGATCACTTTATTGAAATGACCCCTTTGCTCCAATTTATACATCTGACCAATCTGACTGGCATTGTTGCCTTGTCTCATGTCTTCTAGTGTTGCCTGAATTATTCCTGGCTGGGAGGTGATTGGCTATTGATAGCTGCTGGGAGAGAGCATGTGTGTCCATCGTCTTTAAAAGTATGGCTCTTGGTAGGTCAACCACAGTCTGGAGAATAGCACCACATGTAAGAGTAAGTGGGAAGCATAATTTAGATCTACTGAGTTGGGGGGGGTAGGGCACTGGAGGGGAAAATTAAAGAGGAAGGAGTGGATCTGGAGGACTTAGAGGAAGAAATAGGAATTGAATAAGACAACCACATTGAATGAGATTCTCAAAGAATTAACTAATTAATGAAATCTTTAAAGGTTTAAGCATTTTACTATTTCTACAGTCTGCCCCTAAGAATTAAAATAATAGGTAACATATTTACTCACATACCACAGTGCCTTGAAGATTGTAGATGTTTGATAGATGCTAACTTGTGACACAATGTTTATATCTAAAAATATTTTTAAATCTACATTATCAGATTAAACTTTTCTCCTGGGAAGTTCATTGAGGGATTGATATGGGGACAAATGAATGAATGAACAAATGAATGTAAATGCCAGCTTTCTAACAAACTCTAACTAAAAAGCTTTCATAGATAATAGGTCATCATTTAAATAACCTTGTCTATGGAATATGTACCCCCAAAAGTTCAGGCATTGAAGACTAGATCCAAAACTGTATGCTCCTGATATTTGGAGCTGAAGCTTTTTTTAAAAAAGGTAATTGGGGTTCATTGACATCATGAGAATGGGGCCCTGTCTTAACCAACATTTTATTGCTGTGAAAAGACACATGACCATGGAGACTCTTACAAAAGAAAGACTTTAATTGGACCTTGCTTATAGTTTCAGAAGTTTAGTCTATTTTCATCGTGGTGGAAAGCATGCAGGCAGACATGGTGCTGGAGAAGCCAAAGGAGCAGAGAGATTTCTACAACTGAATTCTTAGGCATCAAGAAGAGAGAGATTCTTAGCTTGGAATTAACTTTTGAAAGCTCAAAGCCCACCATCTATGGCACACCTGCTCTAACAAGGCCAAACCTCCTAATTGATCTTAAGCACTGTCCCTTCCTAATGCCTAAGCATTCAAATATACAAGCCTATGGGGGGTCTTTCTTATTCAAACCACCACAGACACCCACAAAAAAAATTTTAATGTCATTATAACACAAGAAAGAGCTCCCTATGAAGGCATACCTCTGTAATCAATCCTAGCGCTAAGAAGATAGAAGCAAGAAGATTCTGAGTTTGAGTTCAGTGTGGGCCATATAATAAAGACTTAAAGAAATAAGAGGAAATGTGGGGAGGAGGGAGCAAGGAAGACGAGAAAGGAAGGGAGGGAAGGAGAGAGAGAGAGAGAGAGGGAGAGAAAGAGAGAGAGAGAGAGAGAGAGAGAGAGAGAGAGAGAAGAAAGGAATAGGAGACAGAGGAGGAAGAAGGAAGGAGAAGTGGAGAAGGTGCTTGAACTAACACACTGGCTCTGCCCTATACTGTGCCTCCCAAATTATAATGCAGCAAAGACTACAGTAGGCAAACAAGTGCTAACACTATGAGTGTGAGTTCCTAGTCTCCAGAATCATGAGCTAACTAAACTTCAATTCCTTACAAACTGCCATTTCAAGAACCTTACTGTGGTTACAGGAAGCACAGTAAGGCATTCTTCGAAGCTAACTTTGCAAGAAATACAGCCTGTTTTCCTCCTCTGTTCTAACCACAACATCCTTTGATGGCCATTTCTACATTTGAGTTGTTTTATCTCTCTGCACCTATTTCTGTTTCCTTGTTTTACCGGAAATCTTCTATCTTTCGAAACCCATTCACCTGATCACTAATCCCAGTTAATAACTAATTGTGAATTGTTCAATACTTTCTTTGTCTGTCCACAAATACTCCATCATACTCCAAGGAAACCAGATGGTGGTACACATCGAAGAAAAAGTTTTATGGTAAGACTATATATATATTTTAAATTTTTTATTAGATAATCTCTGATATTACATATGAAATATTATCCCCTTTGCCCACCCCGCTCCCATCCCCCTTCCCCTTCTACTTTCTTCACAAAGGTGCAATAGCTCCCAATCACCCTCTCTACCTCAGTGTCTTGGCATTTCCCTACACTGGGAAAACATGCCCTCACTAGACCAAAGGTCTTTTCTCACATTGATGCCAGACCCTGCTATTCTCCACTGCATATGCAGCTGGAGCTGTGGGCCTCTCAATGCCTGCTCAATGATTGGTGTTCTAGTCCATGGGAGCTATGTAGGATTTGGTTGGTCAACAATGTTGTTCTTCGCATGAGGCAGCAACCCCCTGTTGTACTTCGGATCTGGGGACCCCCACTTTACTCCTCCAGGGAAAGGTAGCTCCTTGCTGCAGGTCCCAGGGGAGGCTGCTTCTGGTGCACTTTGCCTGGCCCACAGGAGTTCAGGCTGGGAGGCATGGAAACAAATCCCAATGGGGTGCCGGCAGGCAGGCCTGTGAGCTCTGACAGGCCAATGCTCAGTCGGGTGCTGAGATTACAGCCCAGCTGGCCAGGGCCATAACCCCCAGCCTGCCTGTTAGAAAAGTGCAGAGTCTGCGATAAGGCTCTGGGATAAAGCGCTCACAGAGAACGAAGGAGTCAGGACCACAAAGGAACCAGGACCGAGGAGAAGGTTTCAACGTGTATCTTTATTTTCACACGCCTCTCTCCTTTGTTCTATCCTTTTTAAACAGCCCGGGATCCAACCACCGGAACCCATTCATTTGCCTCTAAGATTGGCCATAGTTGTTTTTCTAATGCTGCATATGTGTGGGGGGGGACTTAGGGAGTGGCTGAGTCTATGTCACTCTCTCCTGTGGAGGTGGGGTTTGAGGCTTGCCTAGAGCCTATACATCTGCCCCATTGTGGTGCATCCAGGCAAAGTGGCTTTGCAATCAGGAGTTCAGAAAGCACCTGCTAGTTGACAGTTACTTGTCTTCAGGGCTTCGACTGACCTCAACCTCTCACATTTCCAACATTGACCCTTCAAACCCTCAACCCCCTTCAGCTCCTTCAGCTCCCCCTGCCAGCACCCTCACTGGGGTCCCCATGCTCAGTCTGATGGTTAGCTGCAAGCATGCTCAGCTGTATAACTATAGCAGAGTGCCTGAGGAGGCACCCCTATCTGGTTCCTGCCAGCGAGCACCTCCCAGCATCAGCTATAGTGCTTGGGCCTGGTAGCTGCACATGGGATGGATCCCCAAGTGAGGCAGCCCCTGAAAGATCACCTCTTCAATCCCTGCTCTTCCACTTGATCCTGTACTTCCTCCCGTGAGTGTTTTGTTCTCCCTTCTAAGAAGGACTGAAGCTTCCACATTTTGGCCTTCCTTTTCTTTTCTTTTCTTTTTTTTTTTTTTTTTGAGATTTATAAGGTCTGTGAATTGTTTCTTGGGTATTTGGAGCATTCTGGGGCTAGTATCCAATTATCAGTGACTGCATATCATATGTGTGTTTTTTTTTTGTTTTGTTTTTGTTTTTTTTTTTTTGTTTTGTTTTGTTTTTGGTGACTGGGTTACTTCAGTCAGGATGATATTTTCTAGTTACATCTATTTGTCTAGGAATTTGTAACATCATTGTTTCTATTAGCTGAGTATTACTCCATTGTGTAAATGCACCACACTTTCTGTATCAATTCCTCTGTTGAAGGACATCTGGGTTCTTTCCAGCTCCTGGCTATTATAAATAAGACTGCTATGAACATGGCAGAGCATGTGTCCTTATTATATGTTGGAGCATCTTTGGAGTATATGCCCAGGAGTGGAATTGCTGGATCTTCAGGTAGTACTATGTCAAATTTTCTGATGAACTGCCAGACTGATTTCCAAAGTAGTTGTACCAGCTTACAACCCTACCAGCAGTGGAAGAGTTTTCCCCTTTCTCCACATTCTTGACAGCATTTGCTGTCATCTGAGTTTTTAATCTTAGCCATTCTGAATGTCAGAGTTGTTTTTATTTGTATTTCCCTGATGACTGGGGATGTTGAGCATTTCTTTAGGTGCTTCTTTGCCATTTGGTATTCCTCAGTTGAGAATTATTTGTTTAGATCTGTTGGGAAAGGTTATATTTTTATCTCCTGTGTACACCATGATCATCCATCTACTAACTGAACATACTTTTCATCTAGAATGTTCTTTCATGAGTTCCCTTCTATTTCTAAGACCAAGATCCCATCAACATTCTTCCAAATGCTTCAGAACCCAAGTCATACCACCTATAGCAAAGACAACACTACCCTACCTCTCTTCAAAGAAGGTTTGAGACCCAGATACAGGGCTATGATCAGCCAATCGATTACAGCTGTCAACACCACTTTCAGGGATCCTCTTTGTCTAGCTTGGGTCAAGACCTTCTCTATAAAAGCCTACCAAGAAAGGTAAAGCTGTAAATACTTCTTCATCCATTCTAGAATAACTGGTGGGTACTACTCCTTCAGAGAAAGTTGCTGACTTGGCCTCTCTACAATGTAATGATAACATTGACAGTTGTGGTTTACAGGGAAAGTGATAGATCAAAATGGCACTCAAGATAGTTTACCTCTCTTCCATAAGATTTAACAGACCACATCAGGATCCCTCATCCAAACTCAGGGAGAATCCAAACTGGCTCCATTATATGAGTAGTAAAGGCCAGGCTTGGAATAGACTTAAGCTATCCCAGAAAACTTAAAGTGTTAGAATATTCAGAGCAGCTGACACTTCAGGCTTCATCCTGAGATCTTCCCATTGTCCTGTTTTTATCCATATGTCACTGAAATAGATTGGTAGTTGCTTCCAAGGGCAGCCATAATGAAGTCAACAACAGAAATGCATTCTATCACAGGCCTGAAGTGTAGAAATCTCAAATCATGTCCTCCATGAAGGCTCTTGGTGAGAATGTTTTCTTGCTTCTTCCTCAATTCCCGGGGTTGCCAGAAATCTGTTGTTCTTTGGCTTATACACAGTTGGACAATCATGTTGCCATAGGTCTGCCTTTTATGTTTGTGCTTTCTCATGGTATTTCTCTCCCCTCTCCTTTCTCCCCTCTTCTCTCTCTTCTCTCTGTCTCTTTCTGTCTCTCTCTGTGTCTCTGTGTCTCTCTGTCTGCTCTCCACCCCCCTGTATGTGTATCTGTCTGTACTGTCTATGTGTGGGAAGGTTGCTCTTTCTAGTCTGTGTGTGTTATCTCTTCTCTGTGTATTCTCCACATCAGAGCAACCAAGCATATTGCATTTAGAACTCACATTATTCCAGTGTGACTTCATTCTATTTGACTATTCCTACAAAGTTCTGTTTCCAAATCAGGTCACATCCATGGGTATCAGAAGTTAGAAATTAATAACATCTTTTTGAAGGACCTAATTTAACCCCCAGCAATAGTCTATCAGCCCTGCAATTCTTTATTGGATACAATTGTTATTTTCTCTATTTGCTGATACTATTGATAAAAGACTATGAGAACTACACATGTGTACAGACAAATTTGACACCCACAAAATCTGACCTATATACACAAGACTAACCAATTTTGTCTAAAATGAGATAGGGACTGATTTTAGAAAAATTCTCAAATGTGTTAGTTAATATTAATAGTTCCATATCTTGAAATGGTATAGGCAGAGCTTAGAACAATACCCATGAGGCTTTGTGTGTAGCCAAGTGTTAAAAAATATTTTTCTAGGTGTGCGGATTTTCCACTAGCCACTACCTACAGTCACCTTTCTGGCTAGTCTGGTCATGGGTGTGGTGTCCAGTCACAGAGTAATGTTGACTGAACTTTATGTTACCTCACCTTCTCCGTCATCTCGGTGGCTGAGTTATTTATTCATGGATTAAGTCTATCTTTCTTAAAGATGTATGCAAGTATGAGTCTCAGCTAAGAGGACTGTGAAACTTGTGACATTTCCTTCCAAGGCCATTAATATTCATTACTATCCAGAGTTGTCCTCTGAAGCATTCCCCTGTGGTGAGTCAGATCGTGGGGCCTCTGCCTGTTGATCCACAATGTAATCCAGCCATTACATAGTACTTTAAGAGAAGAATCTATTCGGGTAGAACATTCTATATGGTGTAATGACAGAATAGTACATTTGTCAGATTCCAAATGCAATCATTATTATACATGTATTTTCAGGGACTTTATTATATCTTTGGGAAACTAAAGAGGCTAAAACAGAGGCTCATGTAACCTAAGCTGATCTTAAACTTTTATGTAGATGAGCATGACTTTGAATTCCTGATCCTCTTGCCTCCCTCTCACACGTTACAGTTACAGAAATGCACCACAATTCCTAGTTCGTGCAGTTCTGGGGACCAGATTTATGGCTGTGTGCAGGAAAGCACTCTACCAATGAATGGACCAAAGCTCACCATATTAAATCTTTGTATTCTAAAAGAACAAGGGATATATAAGTTCACAAATATCAAAGAGAAGTTCAGAGCAAGATGGACACACATGCATTCTCAACACTTGAGAAGCTGAGGCAGGAGGTTTACTATTTGGGAGCAACCTGAACTACAGGCTGACTTGCATATTTGATGCTACCTCAAAAAGCCCAACAATAGAAGTAGAGTGTAAGAGAATCAGCCTATTATTTCAACCTTTATAACAAGTTCTATAACGGTAAATGGAACTTGCTATACTCCTTATGGTAACTCTGGGTATTGTTAATTGGCAATTTCAGATATAACCTACAACTAGAAACCACTCATGAGCTGATACACAAGGAAATACTCAACCCTGTCATCAATGATGCTTCCATCTCCTAGGTTTTTATTTTGGTTTGGTTTTCTTTGTTTGGTTATTTGTTTCATTTTTCTTTTTCTTTTCTTTTTTTTTTTTTTTTGTTTCATTTTTCTATTTGCTTTTCAAGACAGGGTTTCTTAGCCCTGGCTGTCCTGAAACCCACTCTGTAGACCAGGCTGGCCTTGAATTCACAGAGATCTGCCTGCTTCTGCCTCAAGGGGTGAGCCAACATTGTTCAGCTTCTCTCCTAGGTTTTTTGTGGCATTGATTTATCTCTGAAACAGACTTGTACAACTCTTGGCTGTATATCTAAGTAACAGCACGAACCTCAGGCAATATTCTAAGAATCCATGTGCCTCAGCTTCCTCATTGAGAGAAAAACATAATGATCTATATTATAGGTACACTAAATGAAGTAGGGCTGCTTGTTTGCTTTAAGTTCAGATATGAAAAAAACAAAATTAGCACCTGGTAGGTAGAAAATCCTCCAGATTAGGCCTCAAAATAAAAATGTGTTTCATGCTATCTATATGTGCTAAGATCATTGCATCATATGCAAAAGGCTCTCAATTATATCTTGAAATATAATACATATATAGACTTTATTAAATGTATTTATCGTTAACATTGGATAATAATGTCCTTCAAGAACATTCATTCATGTACATTTGCCTAAGGAAATAAAATATAGAACCTTCCTATCATTAGAGGGTTCTAGTTTCTACTAAAAAAATGCATTCAACTAACTACTGGCCACAAGGCCATAAATTGTTTGGCATCATAGTAAATGTATAGTTCAAACTTTAAATAAAAAGTTTTCACAATTTCCTCTCTTTGGCTAATTATTACCTGCTTACCTTACTCCAGAAGCATTTAACATACCCTCCAACCTGCATGTTACCTTGAGTTGGATTATCTATGCTTTAAATGCTGTGAAGACATTTTCCAACTTCATGAGAAAATTTAAAACATGTGTGCTTTTGGTTTGGACTTTCTAGAGGGCTGAGATCTATGAAGCCTGGGATGTGTAACACTTAAGAACAGAATAGGCAAACTGCCTAGTGTCTGAGGATCTGCTTTAGCTCAAGTGGCTACTTCCTCCTGCCAGACCTGCATCTGTCTCCTGCTATTGGGTAACAACGCAGCAAGCATCCTTAGGTTATTCAATACAACACCACCTTCAGTCACAGTGACAATATAAAAGCTAACCCCACTAGTGGAAAAGGAGATATTTCATTTGCCGGCCTCTCTCTCTCTCTGTCTCTCCCCCCCCCTCACTCATTTTGTACATGCCCAAAAGTGGATCAAATTCTGTAGCACAGTGAATAACAAACTGTATGGTATGGAGGAGTCTCTCCTTGGTGGTGCATAAATCTGGGGAGAGATTGCATTCTCCCTATATTTAGTCACTCACAATTAAGTGACCCAAAACAGTACCATGAGAACTGCAGCCATTTCTACAAAATGTGTAACATAGGAGAATTCTGGGCTGGACTAGATTTTAGACAATATCAGAAGTTACCAGATGGTGCTTGGGATATGGTACAGTGGTCAAGAGTTTGTCTAGCATCCATAAGATTCTGGGTTCACCCCTCAGCTCAGAAAATGGCAATAAGGAAAAGGAGAAGGAGAACGAAAGTAAACAACCTTATCACATGCAATAAAGTCTGGCTTATTTATCAAATTTCCAAGCAGAAATTGAACAGCACTTTGGCATTAGACAGAGTCTCCTTCATTTACCTTGTAGAAACACAAAGCATAGCCCAGCAAAGCTATACTACCACCTGACTTCAGTACAGCCACACTTGTCTAGCTGTTCTTTCTGATCCATCTCTTCCTCCTGCCTGAGCTCTGAGGTGGGGAGAGCTATGCCCCAAAGTTCAGGAAAGGTTCCCACAAAGATACATAAAAACCAATGGCAGACCAACATGTGTCCATATCTTGGGGTGCAACTTTGATTTTAAAAAAAAAACATTTTGCTAAATGTCCATTGGCCAATATAAAATGGACTATATTGATCTTGGAGCCACATAAATATTGGTGAAGCATGAACGTAGCTTCTGGCAAAAGTACACAAAGCAGGACGGGAGTCAAAACCACATCTTAGAATAATAAAAACGCTGGTGCTGATGTTAGCATGGCCAGGGCAGCAAAAAGGTGACAGCTGTCACAAGTTCCCAACTGTCACAAGTCCCTAACTCAGAAGCCATTTGAAAGAGAAAGTCATCAGTGTTGACGTGGAGCACCAGGGCCTATCTGAGGGAGCAGACTTATGGGATAAGGAAGCAAGGTTTCATGATGTCTGTCGTGTGGTGAAATTAAAAGCCAGAATAAACTTCACTGACATACAGAAGTCAAAACAGCTGAGGGTTTTCTTCTTAGCTCTCGTCTCTATAGAGTTTTAAACCTGTGAGACTTACTTCAGAGGGTTTGCTACTCTTGCTAATAACGAGCCCTCACAAGTGAGTCTTTCAAGTGTATTTACAATGAGCTAAAAAGATGGCGTAGAAGTTAGGAGCACGCAAGTTCCAAAGGACCTGAGTTCAGTTTCCAGCACACACACATTAGTGGTTCACAACTGCCTGTAACTCCAGTTTGAGAGGATCGAATCCCCCTGGCTTCAGAGAGTACCTGAACTCACAGACACACAAACACACACAGTGTACACAACTCACAAGCACACAAACACACACAGTATACACATGATCTTTAAAATAGTAAACAAACCTTAAAAATCAAATATATTTCTGTAGCTAGCATATAATTACAAACACAGCGGG
The DNA here is from genome assembly GCF_963924665.1 of Micromys minutus. Classification (NCBI taxonomy): domain Eukaryota; kingdom Metazoa; phylum Chordata; class Mammalia; order Rodentia; family Muridae; genus Micromys; species Micromys minutus. The sequence goes on along the minus strand of NC_137974.1, from coordinate 25,086,774 downwards.
TAAAATAAATCAGTATGATTGAAAGGGTGCAGTTGAAATCAGGCACATTAAAAAACCTTAAATAGTGTTAACACGGGCGCATAACAAAACAAGACAGAGGCCGTTAAAAAGCCTCATCACCGTTGTAGCCATTGTTACATGCTATGGTCACTGTACACTGTCTCAGAGTGCTGTGTTAAGAACCGCTGAGAAGGTAATAAAGGACTCTGACCTTATCCTTATTTGTAGATTAGAAGTGTAATGGAATACCATGTCATTCTAACACAATCTCAATAAGCACATAATAAAATGGAAACGGATGTTCTGTGAACTCTTAGATGAACCCTGTCTCATTGCCCTCAACTTAGAAATTCATTTTTAAAAGGAAGAAAGGTGGCGGTTAGAACCTAGTGAATAAAATGTTTAAGAAGAAGTAAACTCAGTAACGGGCTGGAGAGATGGTTGGGCAGTTTATTGTTCTTGCCGAGGGCCTGAGCTGGGTTTCCAGCACTCATGAGGGCTCACAAGGACCTGTAATGCCAGGGCATCAGATGCCCTCTCCTGTCCTCAGTGGACATTGTACACACATGCACATACCCACACAGAGACATACAAATATACATGCAGTTTTTAAAAATAGAATAGCATTGTAATCTAAGTAAAACCTATTGGGCTAAAAATGTAAGCCAATGGTTGGGTGAATCAAATTAAAATCCATCCATTCATTCATAATGTTTACTATCAAAATTGCTTCCTTTGCTCCTTACTCTGTCCCAGTCACAGAGCAGATTACAAGAGAGGAGAGGCACATGAAAATATGACACACTTTGTAGCCTTGGAGCCCCGGGTACCTCCTTAGGTTCTATAATCACACCGCCACCTTAATTGGTGTACTAATCTTATACAGTTGGTATAAAGGCAAAGGAAGTCTTGTGGGTCTTGAATTTCATTGGCATACTTTGAGATACAGTCTGGTACTAAATCACTACAATGTCAAACTTTCTATTTACCATTTCTGGGCAAGAGGACAGACTGAATAACAAGAAATGAATACTCGCATACTCTGAAAAGATATGGATTCAATCACACATATCCGTGAGTACACGCTGTACAAAGAACACTGGGGAGCTTTAGATAAGCAATGATCCTTGTCCTTCTGAGGTTTCCAGTCTAGGAAGCAAAACAGAAGACACACATAGTAAATGAACAAATTATATAGTAATGGGAGTGAATGTGTAGCATTTTTTAAATGATTAAAGGAAAAAATTAAGAGCAGAAACGACAGATTAAAGTAGCATCATCAAGATAAGATTAATTTGGGGTGGGTGTTATATTTAAGGAAAGACTCGAAGGAGCTAATAAAACCCCAAAGTTATCTGGAGAAGAGCATCCGGACATCAAGAACAAGCAGAACATGGTTCTTGCGCACGGGAGCAGAAGTAGAGGGTGGGGCGGTGGCAGAGAACATCGGGAGATCAGGATGGAAGGCAGGAGGGAGCATGGATAAGGAACTTGGTCTTTACTATGAGATAAGAGGATTTGGAGAGGTTTTGAGCAAGATCTACGTTATCACTTTCAAGTACTATATGGGGTCTTTTTTTTTTTTTAAACCTCAGACCCACATGGTAGAAACACAGCTGGTGAGGCATATTTAGATTCTAAAACTACTTTTAAATTAAGTTTGGTTGGCTAGGGTAAGGTGACAGGGTGGGGGAGAAAGAATGTAGTCAAGAATGGATTGGGGGGGGGGGGACCTTAGCCTTCGGAAAGGGAAAATTGCCTTTGAAGGTAATAGGTAAGGGCGCAGAAATGAGTTTGGAGGGGAGGGGAGCCATCACTCGTTCTGAAATACGTTCTGTCAGAGATGTCACTGATAGCCACATGGTGATTGCAGCTTAGCTCTTGAGTCTGAGAGGCAGAAGGTGCTGGTGGAGTGTCACAGGGATAGGTGAGGAAGGAGCATGCCCTGGCCTGTCTCAGGGCTCAGTGAGAGGGACACTGGGAGGACACTGCACTCAAGATCTTTTCCTTATAAGCCTTCAAAACGAGCTTCCCTCGAATCCTCAAGCTAGAATGTTTTAAGTCTTGTAGTTAGTCATAGGGGATATGTTAAATACGATATAACACACTGCTTTAAAACAAACAAAAAAATAGAAAGATGGGGAAACAAAAGAGCCCTGAGAGGAGAGAGATTAAGGCTGCTTGATTTTCTCTCTTACTTTGTCTTCACATGGTCAGAAAGAGAAGGGTTACAAATACCCTCAGCACTCAAAGCTCTCAGCCCTATGCTTCCCTCCCTCCCTAGAGGAGTTCAGCATGACTTAGTGGCAAGTGCTTGTAAGACCAGCACTGGAGAACTAGAGGCAGGAGGGAGACTGCCTGAGACTACAAAGGGAGACCCTGTCCTAAATTAAATTAATGAATAAAAAAGTGGGTGGGGGGAGCTTCTCTGAGTCAACCACCTTGATCTGCCTTCTAGCTGAAGAGGAATAGCCCCTGGGCAGGGCAAAAACACAACATTCACCTAATAATTAGCAAGAATGGATGCTACAGATAATATCCAGTACAAGGAAGGCTCTGGCCCTTCTTCCACAGCCTCTTCCAAACCCTACTCTCTTGTAATAAACATGAAACACGGACCTTGTGACATTTGCTGCTCTTTTCTTTCCCCATATGTCTGCTCACGTGACCATTCTGGTATCCTTGGTTACCGCTGCAATATTCAAGTGGCTCCCAAATAGAACACAATAGGCCCGTGAGAGTGTAGAGCTACAAGTTAATGCCATTGCTCCATATGATGTCTTCTGTAAGGACAAGAGGCAGACTGAGACAACCACGCAGGGAACGGTCTCATTTATTCAACATTTATCAGCCATTTTCTAGGTTTGGGGAACTAGGCCTGAGGGAGAAGATTGGAAGAAAACACATATCTGTGTCCTTTCCCAAGTCACACTCCTTTTCTCGGATCATAAATCTTTTCCTGGACTAAACAAGCTTCCAGGAAGAGCAACCGCACCTGGTAGGAGGTCATCCTAATCGTCTGGAGCTGCGGGTCTCAAATGGAGAGGATATTGTCCCATCACTCAGGGGGCTATTGAGTAAAATCTGGAGATGCTTTTTGTTTTCCCAACTGGAGGCAGTTTCAGGAAGGTGGGGATACTCCTAGCACACAGTAGGTCAGGGATGTTATAATTCTTCCTACATTACACAGGACAGTCCTCACAGCCACTATAAAACGGACAGCCGCTTCTTACCTTGAGACTCTTGTTCTAAAACGTCTCCATTTTATCTTTCCAGACTATACAACCTCACTTGCCTCCTTCATCTTCGGCATAGTGCACAGTTCATGCCTCTCGTTCGTTAAGACATGGGAAGTGGAAGAGAAAAGAAATGTGTCTCCATTCATAGCTTGCTGGTAGCCAGATGCTGGTCTGTCCAGGATTCCTTTCTCTTGTCAATCAAGCCCCAAAAATCCTCCTTCATAGGAAACCAAGAGTCTGAGCCAATAACTGCACTGCACGCAAAACAAGCAACTTCCCCAGTGTTCCCTGACGTTCCTCCACGTGTGAGCCTCGGTCCTGTTTTCTGACAACCACCCCCCATATTCTATTTGATGCACTGTGATTTCTTCCTCACCCTGATTTTACCTAAAATTCAGCAGCTTCCATCAAGACCTAGTTCAACCGTTGATTAATCCGCTCCCCCAGCTCTTCCATGTTGTGGTGATGAGCTGCCCTGCTGGGCCACCCCCCAACAAAACACACTCCCGTTTGCAGGCATTCTGTTCCGAGTTCAATAACTAGGAGCATACGGTCTTGCACCGTCCGGCTAAACTATGTGCTCCCACCAGGACAATTTGTTTAGGGGAACTTGTGCGCTCATCTATGAGTGTTCCCATGGAGAAGGGAGCACATATGGTGGAGTCACATGACAGCCTTGGGTGTCAGTGATCAGGAGACAGAACTCTGTCATATAGTCCATGTCCCTAAGATCCCAGGGATCCCCCGCCCCAACTGCTTTCACCCCAGTATACCTGAGGATAAGAAGAGGACACCTGCCCAACTCAGGACCTCACACTTGTGAAGCAGGCACCTTGCCAACCAAGCTGTCTCCCCTCACCACTTGCTACAGATTTCTAACCAGAAAACAATGATTTGTTTTGGATCGTATTTGACTGAGAAGTATGAAGTCAGATAGCCCAAATGACTCCAGGAAAGTGATACTACATCTCAGACAAAATGGTGTTAGAAGTATGTTTAAGTGTGTTTAAAAGGGATGCTGATTAAGAGACGGCCGAGAGTCGGCTACAGCAATCTCACATGTCAAGTTCTGAAAGAATCCGTTGTCTTCAGGTTTAAGATGGAAGGAGAAAAGGAACATTCCTACTGCTGGGTGAAGAAGTGTGAATGATGTCTTATTTCAAATACAGGCAAGACTGTGGATCCTTTGAAATGGAGTAGGTGGGAATCTTGTAAGATGATGGCTCAGGAGCCAAGATGTTTGCTAAGCTACAGGCCCCAAGTTTAATCCCCAGGCCCCACATGATGGAAATGGACAATTCACTCTGGCTTCCATGTGTGTGCTGTGGCACACACACACACACACACACACACACACACACACACACACACACGATGTAATTAAAAAGAAAAATAAGCACATTTTTAAATATAAAGAGCAGACTATGAGAACGAACAATGGGTGTCTCAGTAAATGGGAAGAAATCAGCTCTGACATTAACAAAGGTGATGACTCACCTTTCTCAGCATCAGAGTGAGGCCAGAGGAGCTTAAGGATATTCTCTCTCCCTCTCTCTCTCTTCCTCCCTCCTTCCCTCCCCCCCCCCCCCCGCCACCCCACTCTCACTAAGAACGGCAGCTCAAGGTTAGAAAAGGTGACTTCAGGTCCTAATAGTCAGATGTCACTCAACTAGAATTCAACATCAGCTAATTCCTTCCTGTTTGATCTTAAGCGAGTGGTGGGCTTTGTTCATGCCAAGGTGTTGTTGTTCCCCCGAAACCCATCAAGAACCCTTGAAATGGGATGAAAATGACAGAGAAGGGCAGCCACTTCCCTATGTGCACTTCCTCTGTCTTTCAACGGGCATGCTTTTCCTATTGTCGGATAACCCAGTTCCTTCGAGCTTGCTCCCTGCCCTTTCCCATCTCAAGGTCGCCTTTGTCTTCCCTTCCCTGACTCATGTAGTCTCAGCTTGTGAGAGAGGAGGTGATGCAACCTGTCTGCAAACTCTGAGGTTCTTTGCAAAAGGAGAACGTGACAAGTGCTCGCACACGAACCACATCTCGCGAGAGTTCCAAAGCAGGAAACGGGATCCCGCGGGCAGGGGTGGCACGGTCATATAATGTAAAGCAGGGACTATAAAACACCAGTTCAGCCACTTCGGGTTTGGTTATAGCCGCAGCACAACGGGAGCCCACTCACACACAGTGACCTTTACACCCGTTTGGGTTGGTTAGTAACTTATTTTAACAGATTGTCTATACAAGATGGGGTTTTATGACTGGTATCAGTCCAAAGGTGGGGGAAATGTGGTTAGCTGTATTTTCTAGTGCATGTAATTCCCGAGAAATGCAACAACAGATGGGCTCCTGGAGAGAGGCCTCTTCTTTTTTTTTTTTTTTTTTTCCTGAATAGAGAAAATAGGCAACAAGCGGAAAGCATAAAATGAATGTAACTGTGTTTCCCAACCGGGAACTTACTCTCTTAAAGAGAACTCATTCATCATCACACAAAATAATGACTTCCACAAAACAATTTTCTTTCCTCCAAGCCTATTCTCTGCTGTTTATTGGGAGCAGCAGCATTGTGCGCCTGTCTGCAGATAAAAACTGTAAGATGCAAAAGCAGAACACAGGATGTTGGCTGCCACCGAGTCAGCACAAAGAAGTAAGGAGCGAGATTCTGTCTTAGGAACTGGAAATCATCCGGAGAGATGTAGATTTCCTGTAGAAATGATGATTCTTTCTTTGCTGGCCGTGTCATGCTGTTCGAGAAGATTTAAAAACATTACATACACTCTAGGTGTGTTTCATGTACATTTAAAAAAAAAAATCAAAAATAGATCCCCAAAGGCCTGAGAGGTAGGTCCAAGGGAGAGATACATTACGCTGTTTGTCCTCTGGGTAGAAGCTCTCAAAACCGAAGGGCTGCCACGAGCCCTCTGCTACGTGCTAGAAAACAAACAAGATCTAGAAGGTTCCTTGCAGGGATAGGGCAGGTGTGAAGTCAGCCCTGTGGATGTCTGGTTTGGTTTTATATTTGCATGCATCTGCTTCCTCTTTGTTTCCCCTGAAGTGGAAGTTACCAAAGTATCACAAGAATGCTGGTCTCACAGTGTCCTATGGGCCCAGAACAAGGAAATCGGGCAGAGGAGAACACAGCTAACTGTTCTTGGAAATTTTGTAGCACAAGGAAAAGAAAGAGAAAGCAGAGAGATCAGATAAACCCCTCCGATTAAGTAGACATGCTGGATAATGTTTAGCCAAATTAAATCTCTTAGCATTGACGTTCAGCCATCATTAATCCTCATGTAATTATACCAGGGGAAAACACCTTCCATTGGCAGGTGCGGATGTGGACTGTAGACAGTCAGTTAGCTTTTCCTCCAGCAGGTTTGTCTCACACCAGGGCTGTGGCTTAAATATGTAAGCTCTTCAAAAACCATGGACCAAAGACAAGTCGCATCACCACCTTGATAGACAATAAAAGAGACTGAGGCCAGCCAGGCTGGGCACACCCCTTTAATCCCACTCAGCAGGTGAATCTGTCAGTTTGAGGCTAGCCTCATCTACCTAGCCAATTCTAGGCCAATCAGAACTACATAATGAGACCTTGTCTCAAAAAAAAAAAAAAAAAAAAAAAAAAAAAAAAAAAGTAGAGGATGGGGTGGAGAGGGGCAGAAGGAAAAAGAGAGAAGAAACAGGAGCAAAGGAGAAACTCTGAACAAAATTGATCCCAAAAGCTGGAGAGCCATCTATGATAGAGCCATGTCATGGGTCTATTATATATATGCCTTTGGTCTGTAAATGTGGCACTCTTGACAGAGGTCTCCAGAGCTTCCAGGTGAGAGGGACATGCAAATGGTTTCCTTGTGGTCAGCTCTCCACCAGGAAAGCAACCTAAGTAGCGGCATGAAAATGAGACAACCTGGCCTCCCACTTTGCTTGAACAATTTCCATATCCAGTAGGACAAGTTTCCCTGGGACAGGCCTACAACCACAGGCGCATGTCTCACCATGTTGAAACTCACCAGCAGGCACAGCGACCTGCACTCCTCATGACAGAGCCAGGCACAAAACGCACACCCACGTGAAAGGGGAAAGGAAGCCAAAGTGGGCAAAACTTTCCACCCCTGTGCCTCCAAAGCACCAAGGACAGGGGAGGAGGGGCATGGGGAGGGCAGCTCCCTCCACAGAGGCAAGCCCAGACCTTTCTCTTTGTGGTTTTGTTCTGTTCTGCACATTCAAGCAGGAATCCCAACAAAAGGTGGGGTGAGAGGCATCACCCCGAAGCTTCTGGGTATAAAACTAACCACCTCTGGAGACAGTAACTGTATACACTTTCTCTGCTTGGCTCTCCCTTAACGCTACTTTCCTCAGGAGCAAATAAGGCAAAGGTAACTCCTCAATTTCTTACCTGTACCGTAACTTTCTCTTCTCTCACTGGCTACAGAACCCAGCTGGTTAGTTGTAGGACTAACTACTATATCCACTGTCCATTTCTGTGGGTCATTTCCCAGTTCTTTGCTGGGTCGTTGGTACATGGAGAAGGCAGTTCTTGGTAGCACAGTGACATTTGCTACAGACTTAGAACAACTGCCTCAGCAGCTCAGTCGCTGATGACTGCTACTGGCAAGTCCACCAACGTCTTTGTTTCTCAGTGGTCCTAAAATACATTGCAACCTCCTTAGCAGATCTCTGTAAGAGTTAAATAAACCAATACTTCTGCCACTTACACAGCAGGACAGAAAGATGAAGAGGGCTATCCTCCAAGGAGCCCACAGTCCACTCTTAGCGACAAGAGTGTAGACAAACCATCATATAAGAAGTCTGAATTCCTGCCGTAATTTTTCTAAATGCCATATATTAAAATGTTCCAGGATGGTTATGGGAGTGCAAGCCCATCATCCCAGCCCCTGGGAGGTAGGACAGGAGGATCAGAAGGTAGAGAGCAGCCTCTTCCACATAGCAAATTTAAGGCCAGTCTGGCCTCCAGGAGACCCTGCCTCGAAAACTGTGTTTTAGACTGCAGATGTAACCCAGTAGCTAGCTGACATAAAAACCCAAATTTGATACTCTCATCATTACCTAAACTTAGGAGAAGTACTCCGTGTCTGGAACCCCAGCACTTGGGAGTTTAGTCATCCTTATCTATGTGATGAGTTTGAGACCAACCTGGGCTACATGAGGCCCTTCCAAAGAAAGAAAACCAAAAAAGGAAGGAAAGGAAAACCAGGACGGGACAGGAAAGGAAAGAAGGAGGAAAGAGAGAGAACAAAAGGGAAGGCTTCAGAGGCATGCCTTTGATCAGTGAATACAAGCTTAACATTTTTTACGCCACATAGTCTTCAAAGTTCAAAGATCTAGGGACTTGGGCTGCGTGTCTTCTTGGTGAGACTCCACCAGGCACTTGTGTCTGAATCTCCTAAGCTACCACTGACTGTATTCTCCTGGGCAGGGAGACTACTCAAAAGAAGATGGGACACTACGCTGCAGGCATCCTAACAAATCCATTCTTGTGGCTAAAGCAACACCGAGGAAAAATTAAGAAGATGTAGAACTCCCACCTTCCTGAGAGCAAATATCCACACAGCCATGAACGTAAGAAACTTCTGAAAGTCTGTACTAATGGCTGGCATGGCTTCCTCTCAGGTTGTTAATCAAATGAGAATGAATCAGTCGCCAAGGAGATCAAGGCTAGTGTTCTGACACAATTCCCAAGATTCACAGGCTGAATCATCTGCCATCTTTAGGTGACTTGGATCTAACAATACCACATTTGGACAAATTATCTGAAATTTATACTCTGCCCCTAAAGCTTTATATCACAATAACAGCACTATGTATTCCTTCCAACGAAACCGGGAACGAAACAAAACAAAACAAAATCTTAAAAATGTTTCCACCTCACATGCTCCAAATGTTTTTAGGACTCTTTATGACTGTTACTTTGATGTATAGGCCAAACAGGATAAATCCATGAAAGGCAGTCTGCTAATGAACACAAGGAACTTAATGTAGTTCTAATAGCCAGTTCGGCTAGTTTTATGGGTGTGTGTACATTTAATTTTGACTTGAGCAATATCCAATTTGGCAGTGAGATAGAATAATCTAAGTCTTTCGGCTTGTTTGTTTTAATTACTAACAACCAGAGAAAAGCTATTCAGTGCGGCCAAGGAACTGAAAGTTAGAAGTGAGCCCCACGCTTGCAGACTACCATCAGCACACCTGAAATGAGTGTTGCTTCTTCGGGAGCTACAAAAGCTACGTAAATGTGACAGTGTGCACCTTTAATCTCAGCACTGGGAGGTGAGGTAGAGGCAGCTGGTTTCTGTCGAGTTCAAAACCAGCATGGTCTACATAGTGAGACCCTACCTCAAAAAAAAAAAAAAAAAAAAAAAAAGGCGTTATCTAAAAAAGGTTGATAGACAGGTTATATTAAGGTTTAGAGAAATTACCTTCTTTTTAAAGGCTGAGCTACATAGTAAGACTAAAAAGAATACAATAAAGTTGGATTTGTAAAAATTTTAAAGGACTTTTTATTTTATGTGTATATGTAGTTTGCCTATTTAGTATATACATGAATCACTTGTGTGCCTCATGCCCATGAAGGTCAGAAGAACGCACTGAGCACCCTGAAACTGGACTCGTGGACAGTAATAAACCACCATAGACGTACTTAGAACCCAACCGAGGCCTTCTGCAAGAACAAGTGCTGTTTACCACTGAACCATCTCTCCAGCCTCTCAGTGAAGTAAACGCAAGGATGAGTTTTTCCTAAAGCTATACTCACAATGGCTTTTCAAATGAACCAGCTTGATCCGAGAGTCAAAGACAGAAATACCAGCCCCGTACAGTCCCAAGTGCCTGTCCCATGCTCCCCGGGCACCATCTTCACTGGCCTCTTGTCCCTGTCCCTGCAGCTTCACTCTTGTGGGTCCTTCTGCTTGGAATGCTCTCCCAGGTTCCAGCATGCCCATCTCTTGTCCCTAGTCAGCGCCATCTAAGTCCCTATTGTAACATCAGCATCCCAGAAAACCACCTCAGCTGTCTGCCTCTGGGAACTCAGGACTGTCTGGATTTGTGCTTTTGCTTTTGTGAGTCTCTTAAACTTGTTGTTTATTCGGTGTAAGCTCTGGGCATAGAGGACTTGGTCTAATTGTCCTGTGTAATGTCCCCATCACTGTTGCTGAACAAGTAACATCAGGGAACAAAGGGAGGTCAAGTGAAGGTCAACAAGATGACGATGGGAACACGAATCCACTGAACGGTCTGCTCAGTGGTTAACATCACATAGTGCTCCTGCAGAGGATCCACGTTTGGTTCCCAGCACACATGTTGGGTGCTCACAACGGCTTGTAACTCCAGCTCTTGGGCAGGAGTCACCACTTCCGATCTCCTTGGGCTTGTACACAAGCATTCATTCTCTTTGCGCGCGCGCGCGCGCACGCGCGCGTGTGTGTGTGTGTGTGTGTGTGTGTGTGTGTGTGTGTGTGTGTGTGTCTGAGAGAGAGAGAGAGAATTGTAAATAATAATTTTTATTGTGTGTATTTTATGTGTATGAGTGTTTGTCTGTATGTATGTCTATGATCCATACTCAGGCCTGGTACCTGAGATGTCAGAAGAGGGCATTGGATCCCCTGAAACTGTACTTATAGATACCTGTGAGCCACTGTGTGAGCACTGGGAATTGAGTCTGGGCCGTCTGCAAGAGCAGCAAGTGCTCTTAACTGCTGAAATATCTCCCTATACCCACAATAAATAAATAAATGTATGTTTAAGTAGCCTCATCTGAGTTTACATCAAACTGTATTCAGTCGAAATAAAAGTCATTCCCCCACTCACTGACTACAGTCTGCCCTCCGTGGGTGGCATTTAAGGTCTTTTGAACCTGTACTCCAGCCACCTCTTCTAGATCCCATTGAGACTGACTGGAAGCCCTGCCCGTCCCTTGCGCTCCCATAGACCAGTGCTGAGAACTTCCTGTCCCACCATTGCTTACTTGTCCTTCACAAGCTTGAACTCCATGTTTAAAGCTTTTGTTCTCAATAATCTCCCTTCAGTTAAAACCCCTCCATCAAGTGTGAACTGTTCAAATACCGTCCCCTCCAATCACTCGCTTTGCACCATGTATATGGTCAGGACAAAGCCAAGCCTTGCACAAACTGTCAGCTAACACGTGAGAAAAAAAAAGCCTGGGGGTTGGTCATCATTTCCCCTCGGGTGTCCATCTTCACGTTAGGTTATCAATTCATTAACTTCTATTTCTTTTTGTGTTGGTTTGTTTAATGTTTTTTTAGATTTATTGATTTATTTTATGTATGTGAGTACACTGTAGCTGTTTTCAGACACACCAGAGGATGGCATCAGATCTCATTACAGATGGTTGTGATCCACCATGTGGTTGCTAGGAATTAAACTCAGGACCTCCGGAAAAGCAGTCAGTGCTCTTAAAGATGTACTTATTTTATTGTGAGTACACTGTAGCTGTCCTCACACACACCAAAAGAGGGCATCGGATCCCATTACAGATGGTTGTGAACCACCATGTGGTTGCTGGGAATTGAACTCAGGACCTCTGGAAGAGCAGTCAGTGCTCTTAACTGCTGAGCCATCTCTCCAACCCTAAGTTTCTAATTTCCAGAAAATTAGAATGAAGTAGTCTATAAGAACAACTCCAGGAAATCAACTGCCGTAGCCTTTCTGAAATCCTAAATCTTACCTAAATCTCCAGACTCACATGTTTAGAACAAGTGACATCTTCCCAAAAGCAGTAATCTTTATGATGTTACATTTAACCTCAGTTGCATCTTCTGAGAAAATGGGAAAAGCCATTGTGACCTACCTCCGAGGTTGTTTCGTGAGTTGAATTTTAGTATCACTGACAGTATCTGGCCTACGTGCTGAATGCCACCACCATGTGATGTCTTCCCTAGGGACAGAGATATCCATATAACTGATTACTAGCTATGGCTGATATGGTAGTTGTTCAGCCTACAGAAGTGAAAAGCATCTCAGTTTATTTTGCATCTTTATGGCATCTGAAATCTCAGCTCCTCATGGCCTACCGTTCACACAGGCCGGTGAACCCGAATGGCCACCCAACCAAGAGAGCTCCTGATATATAAGTGAGCACTGCTAATGGACACCCAGTGACTCACAGAACACACACACCTATCCACACCACACACTCAATCAAAGCAGGTCAGGGAAGATCAAAGTGAGAAGCTAGCGTTCAGTAGGCTTTTATGGTGAGTGATTCTGATAGATCTATGGGACTCTTTCCCTTAGACACACAGTCAAAAGAATCGTATCCCCATTCATTTCTCCCCTCTGACATTCTGTCTCTTTATCCTGAAATCAATATACCTGCCAGGAGATATGGCTAAGGCATGAGTTAAAAAATCATCTCCATTTATGATTCATTCATTTTTATTAAATATGAATGGTAAGCTCTGTAATTGAGGTAATCTACTGTACTGGTTAGCTTTCAGTGCTAGTAGTTTGTTTGTTTGTTTGTTTGTTTGTTTGGTCAACTTGATACAAGCTAGAATTCTCAGAGAGGAGGGAAACTCAATTGAAAAAAAAAAAGAAGGAGGAGGTGGAGGTGGAGGAGGAGAAGAAAAAGTTCAATCAGATTTGCCTATAGAGCAACTATGGAATGCTGAGATCAGACAAGTTAGATTAGTTTTCCCGAGACAGGCTCCTTAATTGGTTATCCAATACCAAACGGTCAGTTCTGAAATCATATATATTCAAACGTCACTAAATGTACTTAATGGATTGTGTTTGTGTGTGTGCATATGTGTGTGTGTGTGTGTGTGTGTGTGTGTGTGTGTGTGTAATAATAGCAATTAAAAAGGGGTAATGAATTTGATAGTTACTAAGAAGGGAGGAGAGCAAGGGAAGAAAGAAAGGGAAGGAGAATGATGCAATTGTATTTTTAAATAGAAAAAAAAAATGGCCTGTAGTAGTCAACTGTGTGGAACACTTTCTTGATTAATGATTGATGTGGGAGGGGGAGGGTCCAGCCCATTGTGAGCATCACCACCCCTGGGCAGGTGGTCCTATACATAGAAAAGCAAGCTGAGTGAGCCACGGAGAGAGCAAGCCAGAAAGTGCCACTCTCCCACAGCCTCAGCTTCATTCAGTTCTTGCCACCAGGTCCCTCCCTTGTATTTCTAGCCTGAAGTCCCTTCATGATGTTCTATAAGTTGTAAGCTAAAATAAGCTCTTTCCTCCCTAAGTTGCTTTTGGCCATGATATTTATCATAGAGATAGAAAGAACACCCACCTTCTCAATGAGGAACACGTGTTGCCTAATTCATTCTCATGTTTTCCAACTAAACAGACTCTGCTGTTCCTTTATACTAAAACTCAGACTCCTAAGGTCTGTTTTCAAATACCTTCCATTTCGATGATGACTGTGACATGACCATGGTAAGAATGAAGATGGTGTTGACGATGGTGCTGATGCTGCAGATGATGACAATAACACTGAATACTTATTGTGAGCCAGGGACTCAGTTTGGGGACCTAGAATTATAACCCTAAACAACAACTCAATGAATAATGTATTCTTATCTTCATTAATTCATAGGGAAACAGTCGTGGAAAACTTACATAACTTGATAAAGGTACATAGTTAGGAAATGACAGATCCAGAACTTAAATCTAAAACAACCTACCTCCAAAGGCACAGGATTGTAACCACTCTGGTCTACTTTCTTCCCTCAAAGAACACATTTTCATTAATATTACAAAGCAAACTACCCTACTTAGCCTGTAATTTTACATGTTCCTCTCGACATAGCATTTGCCACAACTAATGAATTCTTTTGACTTTGACTATGAGAAATCTACCCTGTAACTTGGGAAGATAGACAAGGCCATGAATATTAAATTGAACATTAACACAGAATAGCAGTGATATATAATGGATGGATGGATTAATGGATGTATTAACCAGCAGTATAATAAAACTCGGTTGTCCATTTTCATCTGAGAGTTTCAAGAGCTACATAAACCTTTTCTTGGTCCCCTTTCAGAGAAGCATAACCGTATGACTGAGAGAAAATATGTAGAGGTCACCCAATGGGAGGAAAGGAGTAAAGCAATGCATTCCCTTCAACAAGAAACAAAAATAAGCAAATAAAAGAAGGTCACTGAGCCATTCTCCTTTGTTTACCTAGAAACAAAACATCCACCTTGAGACAGTAAGTCTGCATCCTAATACTCAGAGGGTGACCGAGCAGAAAGTTAGGAAGACTCTTGAACTCTAAAGAGAAGGTTGAACCTTCGCTCATCCACTTGTATGTGAGATGCTTGTCTTTATTGCTCAAGGCAGTTAGTCAGCACACTTGCAACACAACGCATTCCTTCCTGATACAATAGTAACAATGAGGGTTTGATAGCTCATAATTTAATCATTCTAAGAAATCCTCTCTTACCCCCATGGAAGTGGTCCCAGGGACTTTAACACAGAAGAGCCCAACATCTCCACTGTGGGTGCCACATGAAGACAAATCCCAGGAATCAACCGAAGCTGGATGCAACTGTAACAAATTTCACTTAGTCTAATGGATTTGATGCACAGAATGAGGCAAAGTATAGGTTGAGACAGGACGTGATGGCCCAGGACTTGGGAGACTGAGTCAAGAACATGGACAGTCCAAGAAAACAAAACAGCAGCCAACAGAATGGGAAAAGATCTTTACCAACTCCACATCAGATAGAGGCCTAATATCCAAGGTATACAAAGAACTCAAAAAGCTAGACACCAGAGAATCAAATAACCCTATTAAAAAATGGGGTACAGATTTAAACAAAAATTTCTCAGTTGAGGAATATCGAATGGCTGAGAAATATCTGAGGAAGTGCTCGACATCCTTAGCCATCAGGGAAATGCAAATCAAAACAACCCTGAGATTCACCTCACACCTGTCAGATTGGCCAAGATCCAAAACTCAGATGACAATAGATGCTGGCGAGGATGTGGAGAAAGAGGAACACTTCTATACTGTTGGTGGGGTTGCAAACTAATACAACCACTCTGGAAATCAGTCTGGCGATACCTCAGAAAATTGGACATAATACTACCTGAAGACTCAGCTATTCCACTTCTGGGCATTTACTCCAGAGATACTCCAACATACAACAAAGATACATGCACCACAATATTCATTGCAGCTCTATTTATAATAGCCAGAAGCTGGAAAGAACCCAGATGTCCTTCAGTAGATGAATGGATAGAAAAATTGTGGTACATTTACACAATGGAGTACTACTCAGCCACCAGAAACAATGGCCTAACGAAATTCTCAAGAAAATGGATGCATCTAGAGAATATCATCCTGAGTGAGATAACCCAGTCACAAAAGAACAGACATAACATGCAGTCACTGATAATGGGATACTAACCCCAGAAAGCCCTGAACACCACCAGAAACAAACCACAGACTGTGTGAAGATCAAGAAAAAAAAAAAAAAAAGAAAGAAAAAAAAAAGAATATATTTTAATTAAAATAGAACTGTATCACATCCCCCTTTTTTCCTACAGCTCCTCCCAGTTTCTCTCCTATCTTCTCAAATTAATAACCTCTTTTCCCATATTATTGTTACATATATACATATGTGTATGTATAGGTACCCACAAATACTTAATTATAACCTTATAAAAATGTTTTTGTATACTTTTATGCAAAAATGCTTAAAAATCTGTACATTTATCTTTGTTTTTTAAAATAAAGTTAAAAAACAAACAAACAACAACAAAAAAAAAGAACATGGACAGTCCAAGACTGCCCTGAGTTAATAAGGAGACTTCTTAGCATATTACCCCAACTTCACAGCCACCACGTTTTCATATGCAAGCTGAGAGGATTGGTCTGATGCCACCTCCTTCTCTTCTCCCCCCCCCCCCACCTTCTTCTTTCTTCTTCTTCCATTTTTTTTAAGACAGTGTCTCATGGAGCTAATGCTACCCTTGAACTTGCTGTGTAGCTGAGGCTTGGCTTCCAGATACACCTTGCTCCATCTCTGCATGCTGGGCTTATAACCATGTGACACATGCCTCAACTTTTTAAAGCAAAGAGCTATAAGGCTTCAGCAATTTGAAACCACATGTTTTCCCACAGTAAGGTGAAAATACACGACTCAGGGGTCAGCACACTTTCCTTTGCTCATTAAGAGCATGGAACTATAGCCCTGTGCCTCTGGTGTCTAGATATGTGGAGTACAAAGGTCAATACTCCTTAGCAAATTATATGGTAAGAATTCCAACTGAAGGATCTGCTGACAACTACATCATTAGCCAAAGTTCAAGCAAATCAGGGGACAGACCACCACTCGCTGTATTTTGTATTTTAGTGAGATGAGGCCACAGATTCCACAGCAAGATACTCTCAAAGAATCCCTTTGAGAATCCCATCCGAGGGTGAACAGAACAGAATCTACACAGGGGTCAGCTCACAGGGCACACTGTTCTGTCATGCTGCCTTCCATACTAAATTGACCTAGCCCTCCCCTGTGCTAAACAAAATTAATTTCATTTCATTTTTCCCCCTTTAATCTCTGCCATCTGCTTTCTCTGGTGGTACAGCTGAGTTACAAAATAAGCTAATCTCACACCTTTATGACAAAAGAGAAACACTCAGCTTCACAGGGACTGCTAAATCAAGAGAGTACAGTAGTATTTGCAATGAATAATAAATGCAAATGAATAAAAATCTACCCTGAAAGTTCTCCGACTCTTTTCTCATATGATGTAATACAATTCCATTTTCTAAGTAGCTATTGAAAAGGTCATATGCTCAAAATCATTTGGACATGGAACAAGCTTGCAGACGAACAGTGTATGTTGTCTGCCTGTGAGAACTCAAACTGAATACGTTCTATGGAACACACCTCAGGGAATCCAGGAGGTATGCACCCAGCCTAAGGTTCCAGGATATACTAGCTTATCTGCAGGACATGTTGCCAGAGGCTTCCTGAAGTAGGCAGTGGTCTTCAAAGGCACCAACATCAAGTGAGAGTTAGGTGTGAAACACGTGGAATGAGTTCCCAAGAATACAGAGGGTGGGTCACCTAGAAGGGTGGGACCCACAGGAATGCCACTCCTTCTGCTGCCTGACCTCCAGTCCCTGCGCAGATCACTGAGAAGCTGCTATAACTACATGTGGTAGATATCACAAAGGCTCAAAGCATCATGGTAGGAACCAGGCTCTTGCCATATGAAGGAACGTATGACACATGAGAACGCCTTTATTCTATATCTTCCTCAAAATGGGTAGAGGTTGAGCCATTCTGTCTGGACAACCAATCCTGGACAGAAACTCTACCACTAGCTGCTCCTGCTTAGAAAACAACTGAGAACCTGGAAAGTTCCATTTGTCTAATATATGACCACCTATATGTCTAATAAGTGAGCACCTATAATAATGTTAGTCCACAGAGATATTAAGAAGAAATTAATATTCACTGGAAAGACCTAAAAGGCTGCCAGAAAGAATCTAAACCCAAACATGGCCAGCATCTCATATTTCTGTTTTTGTCATGTTGGAGAAGGGAATGTCCATCATTGCTCACACATAGGGAAGACAGAGGAGGATTTTGAGTGTCCTTCTCTATGACTTTTCATATTCTCTTGAGACAGGGTCTCTCCGTGAACTCAGACTCAGCAGGATGGCCTACCCACAGACTCCAGGATCTTCTTCTACCTGTCCTGTCCTCCAACAGTAGAGTTACAGACATGTGAGGCCATAACCAGCTTTTAATTCACAGGAACTGGTAATTTGACCTCAGATCCTCATGCTTGGGCAGCAAGCATCTTTATCCTGTGAGCCATGGTCTTGGCTATCCTATGTTCTGTTTTGGAGTGTGTTATCTGGAGTATCAGGTTACCAAGAAGCACAGACATAGATTAAGAAGCAATATGCTAACCCAGTCGGAGCTGGTTAGGATCTTCAGCTCTATGGCAAGAACCCTGAAGAAAGTGCATTCTGCCTTCTTAATGGCAGTGACCTTTGCTTTCCCTAACAGGTGTAAGTAGAAAAACAAGGACTTCCATACCAGGGGCATCACAACAGGCACTATGCTGGAGCATGCCTACAACAGCTTTGGCTAAACTTTAGCCACTGCCTAATCCTAATCCCAAGAGCTCTGCACTCCATGATCTCTATTCCATAGAGGTCCCTTCCTATGCCATGGCTTCCTCCATGAAGCTACACTTTCAGTCTATCTTCAGTCTCTTCCTAGCCAGTGTTTAGACCCTTGCTGCTGATATATGGACCATCCCATTGAATCTAGATGAGAGACTAGACTCGAAAAGAGAGAAAGAGAGAGAGAGAAGGAAGGGGAAAAAGAAATTATAAATGATGGTGAGATGGTTGATGCTCGGGGAAACAGTGGCCAAGAAGCCACAAAGATCTGTTTAAAATCATGACCACTTAGCAGGCACACAGCCACTGGGGCCTTATGACCACTAATTAGTTTATGCTCCCGGATCCCTCTGAGGCACCTCTTATTATCTTCATTTGACAAGAGCAAAATGAAGAAGCAGAGAAACTGACTAATTGACTGAATTTCAGTAAGAGGGGGAAGACAGAAGCAGACTGTTAAAAACAAGCCCCGTCGTGAAGCCTGTAGATCCTGTCTTTGTGGAACAAGCATACTAGCAGCCAAGTGTCTTCAATCCAGAAGGGACTTAGAAAAATAAGGAACTTAGAAAATACAGCGATTTCCTCAAGGTCATAATGCAACTGAGGCAGAGGTAAGACTGCCCCCCACACCCCCAGTGAGATATCATGGCTTTGGAAGCAAGATTTAGTCTTCCATGTTGAGGGACAGAGACAAAGTCACACAACTCACTGATGGCAGGATAGTTTCTAAAACCCAGAAGAAATAGCAAAGTTCAGGGACACTTCCTGTACTATACAAAGGCACTTGACCCAAACAGCAAGCAAAAATTGAAATCCACCCTGCACTTCCCTAGACAAGGTGTCTGTCTGCTCAGGTGGGATCCACTTGCCTGTGATCCACCATGTTTTGGACATGGGAGAAGAGAGCATCTTTCATTGCTGGAGAGGTCTGCAAGACCAAAGCAACTTGAAGTCAAGTCTCTTGGCTCCTTTCCTATGACTGAGCAGGAATGATAAGTTGTCTTTGGAACACGGTAAAAGGAAAACTAGGAATGTTTTGTGGTTTTCAACTTCTGTGGCTTTACTGTATACCAAACAGAAGCCAGTGTGCCTGAGTGCCTGTTAAAACGTTCCAGGATACTCGTATGGGACAGTGTGACGTGCTCATTGCGTGGTCTAGCAGATTCAAATCTCCAGTTAAAAATCTTTGTTTTTCCAGTGCTAGGAATTAAACCCAAGACGTTGGACATGCTAGGGAAGGGCTCTACCACTCAGCTACCATGCTCCTGGTTCTTTTCTTTCTTTTTGTTTTTGTAACAGGGTCTTATTGAATTGCACCAAGCTGGCCTCAAGCCTGCTCTGTAGCCCAAGCAAAGCCAAAGCTTCTAGCTCAGCTGCCCAGTGACCTAGTACCAAAGAACAGGCCTGCACCATTTTGAATATTTTAAATACTTTAAAAAATGGTTTTGCACATAGGAAAATGATAAAATAACTCCTCAAGAAGGACAAATGGACTGGGCACAGTGACCCGTGCCTGTAATGCTAGCTACTCAAGAGACTGAGGCAGAAAACCCATGAATTCAAAGCCAGCCTTTGCAACTTAATTTAGACCCTCTCTCAAACCCTCAGGCATTATAGTTCAGGCACCTAGGATGCCAGCATGCAGGAAACAGAAACAGAAATATTACCTTGAGACCAGGGCCAGCCTGGGGTATGTAGTGAACTTTAGGGCTTCCTGGAGCTTATATGATAAGATCATGAATCAAAAACCAAAAGAAGAAGCTCAGAGGTATAACTCAGTGGTGTAGTATTATGCTCCAGGATGCTGGTTCAATCCACAGAGCAACGGTGATGACGACAACTACAACAACAATAGTTACTGTCTCCTTCATAATTGTCTCCTTCATAACTGAAGATCCCAACCAGCCATGTTGTGATGGGTCCTATATCTAAGATTATATGTGTGAGGTGAAAGAATGGAAATGTATGCCCATTGGTTCCAGAAGACAATCCGCCAAAACAAACATGTCACATGGCTGTTGGCCACCCAACTTCTTTTCTAAGAGAGGTCAGCATCTCAGCTGCAGGGTTCCAGGGGTTAGTGCATCAGTGACAGCTGTGCAGTGAGATCTCCATTTCCCATGCACCCAGCACCAGGATGGCAGCATCATGGTGATGTGGGAAGCTGTGAGAATGGTCCACATGGTGAGAGAGAAAAAAAGAAGAGACAAACATTGAGCTTGATGTTTCCAACTTAGACAACTGGAGTCAGTAATACTGTGAGCCAAGATAAAGAGGGAGAGATAAGGGGAAAGCTGTTTGGTTGGCTGGCTGGTTGGTTGGTTGGTTGGTTGGTTGGTTGGTTGGTTGGTTTTTTGTTTTGCTTTAGGCAGATGGGGGGGTTTTGAGACAGAGCCTTATATAGCCTGACTGATCTGGAACTCACCATGTAGACCAGTATGACTTCGAACTCACACATCTACATAACTCTGTTTCCCGTGTGCGGATGTTAAAGGCGTGTGCCACCATGTTCAGTGAGGGGACGTTTTGAAATAAGAGAAAATGAATTCTGCTTTGAAAATATTTCTTTTTGACACTGGGTGTCATATATCTCAGGCTAACTTCAAACTCACTATGTAGGTAAGAATTACTTTAAGATCCTCCTGCTCCCATCTGCAAAGTGTGCTCCACTAAGATTACAGGTGTGTGTCAGGATGCCTGGCTTATGCAGTACTGGGGACCAACAGTCATCCCTGGCTCTTTAGTAAGTTTGGAATATGTGAGATTCTAATTCGAGAGCAAAAATAAAAGAACATAAAAAGAATTCTATGTCCTATAGGAGGACTGAGATATGCGTGTGTGTGTGTGTGTGTGTGTGTGTGTGTGTGTGTGTGTGTGTGTGTGTGTGTGTCTGTGTGTGTGTGTGTCTGTGTGTGCATGTGTACCTGTGAACATATGAATACCCACGTTCATATATGTTTTCTACTGCTTTTGGTGGATGTCTGTTAAATGACTTCTCTGAAATGAGTGTAGGAAGAAAGTGCCCAGGACAAAGAACACTAGGAGGTACATTTTGTCCTGACCACTAGAATGGCAGTCCATCATAGCTGAAGGAATTTTTAAAGTTTGTTGCCTGTCAGCTTCATATGAAGAGAGCTAAGCTGGGATTCTAACTGTTTCTGGTGTCACTCACCTTGGCACATGACCTCCTAGGAACGAGTAGACAAGACTTCCTAAAATCAGAGACTCTCTGATTAGAAAGAACTTTCAAATTCACCCAGGGTATCATATATATATGATACACATGCACACACGGGGTGGGGGGGGAGAAGAGGGAGACAGCGGGAGGAAGGGAGAGAGGGGGAGAGAGAGAGAGAGATACCTCATATAGGACTTTTTTTAAGAACCTTTTTGTGTTCTTTAGTTGGTTCTCAAATTAGAATCTCACATATTTGAGATTTCCTAAAGAGCCAGGGATGACTTGTGGTTCTTCTTCAACTTGCTCCGTGCTGGGATAGCCTGTGAGTGCCACCATGCCAGGTTGTGTGCAGTGCTGGGGATCCAACCCAGGTTTTTCTACAAGCTAATCAAGTACTGTACAAATAGAACTACACCTTTGTTACTTCTCATGACCATCATTAGAACTTAGTCTTTAGTTTCTTTGTACCCAGCTCTCAGATACAAACTTGAGCTACCTGGATTTTGAAAAACATTTTGTTATTCAGGACTTTCTGATTCCTCACCAAGTATATTTTGCACGTTGAGAATAAGTAGGGAATAAAGAGTCATAAAAAAAAGGGGAGTCTGAGGAGATGGCTCGGTTGTGGAGTATTTGTTCTTCAAAAATGAAGCCCTAAGTTTGAATGTCTACATCCAATGGAAAAACTGGGTGTGGGGCTGGAAGCTTGGAACCCCAGCATGGGCAGGTTGGGGTAGTGGGGTGCAGAGACCAGCAGATATGAAGAGCTTACAGGCTAGCTAAAACTGGTGAGCTCCAGTTGAGTGGGAGACCCTGTCTCAAGTCAATAAAGTAGGAAGAGAGAAAGAAGAAGTCTATCCTTCCAAGTGCATCTGCATATTCACAAATGGGAGTCACACACATGTGTCATACACAATACATACTGCAAAATCATAAATAAATTATAAACAAATGTGATAGACAGGTAAATGATAGATAGATACATAGATAGATAGATACATAGATAGATAGATAGATAGATAGATAGATAGATAGATAGATGATAGATAGATAGATAGATAGATAGATAGATAGATAGATAGATAGATAGACCCAAAAGGAAATGTTGTAATACAAGCTTGACTCTGAAAGCAAAGACTAAGTACTGAGTCTTCCATTTATCAGTCACAGGAGAGTTGAGCATTTTGTTCATGTCATTCTTCAATTTGGCACCATGGAAAGCTGAAGGTTAAAACAGAAGCGCTTCACTGATCACTCAAAGTCTTGACCCGTGTGTGAAACCTCTAGCCCAGAGCCCTGTACAAGTGAATACTCACTCCATTCATGTTGGTTCTTATTATCCCAAGAACCCATGGTGGAGCTGAAAAAATGCAAACAGAAAACAGCAGACTCCCTCACTAGGCAACCATAATGAAGGGTGCATGTGTATGCATGTATGCATGGATGAGTGTTTGCATGTACATGTATGCAGTGGTCCAGAATTAAAAAGACTGGGTGCAGAACAGGCAGGAGTAGTTCCGATGAGCTTGCCAAAACTCAACCTGGTTTGGTTTTCTGTTGCTTCTGTCTTTTGGTTCCATTCTCATTTCCTTATGTATCTCATATCCTCACCCTGTGGGACAAGATGATTTTCTAGTATTACTCTTACAATTTATTTTCTTAAATCCTTCAAAGACAAAGTTTAAATGCAGCTGCAGGCCAATGATCCTGGCATGTCCTTGGGTCTGTATGGATCATAAGCCCACCAAAGAGCCTATCCTTGTGGTTGAAGATGATCAACTCCTGAATACATGCTGAGTCCATGGCTGAGAACATAGGAATATGTCACCCATAGATACTCAGATACCTGGGGTCAGAAAGGTAATTCTTTGAACAGCAGAATTAAATGCCCACTGGCACTGTAGATCACAGAACCCTTTCTAAAGCAGAAATTCAAAAATTGCCCACAAAGAAAGAAAATTGATCATAGAATAGATTAATGATAGTTAGATAATAGAAGATTGGTCAGTGATAGATAGATAGATATAGATAGATAGATAGATAGATAGATAGATAGATAGATAGATAGATAGATAGATAGATGAATAGACAGAGAGAGAGAGAGAGAGAGAGAGAGAGAGAGAGAGAGAGAGAGATATGGACAGAGGCAAATTGGGCAGACAGACAGATGGTTGATAGAAGATAAGTTGATAGTCACTGAATACTTAGGAATATAGGGGGAAAGTAGTGTAAACTGAAATTTGATTAGTACAAAATCAACAATATGAGGGAAAGAAGCTGTTGTATAGATATATACGTGAAATCCTTAAACCCCAAGAGTAAACAAAAGGCATTCTGAGCCAGAAAGGAGAGGAAAACAAGCCACCATGAGGGAGCACATAGGCACATTATTAGTCATGGGGATCAACCCCAGTGCACTCAGAAGTGAATCAGCTTGCCTGTGTCCACCTCATAAAAGCAAACATGCAGAACACATCCTCAGTGTCTGCCGCTTGTTTTCTCATCTTCCAAGACAAAATTCATGTAAACTCTTCAACCTCTGATCTTAAAATAGCCTTTGCATCTGCCTTTGGTCTTTAACTTTGTTTGGTTATAGTCTACTCTCTCAGCAGATGTCAAGTGTCTAATACAATACAGCATCATTAGCTACAGTCATCACACTGCACATTAGGTCTCCAGAACTCAATTTTTTAAAAGGAAAAAATGTCCATTAAACCATTGAATTGTGTACCTTATAAATATATTTGTCAATTTTCTCTTCATAAATCTGGAAAACGTGAAAAGCATGTATAGTTTCTACAAGAACAGTCAACATTTAACACAAATATTTAAAGCAGTAAAGCCAACAGGAAAAAGGACACAGAACAAAGGACACACCCAAACCTGTGTCCTCACCGTTCTGCTTCCAGCCTTCTTGAGGTGTGGTCTTAACTCTGTAGGCCAGATTGGCATAAAATTCAAGATTCTTCTGGCTCAAGCTCCTGTGCTGGTACTGTAGGCATATGTCACCACATCCAGCTTCTCCTGAAGTCTTTAAAGACTCTTCATCACACACACACATAGAACTATCTCTGTCTCCTATCATCTATTGATAGGTGTGTGCCTGCATGTGTGTGTACACTATGACTTTGGTCATACTTTAATAATCTGTACTTCATCTGTACCATTTCCAATCATATCAATGTGTATGTGTGTGTGTGAATCTATATTGTATAGGATATATGTACACATATAACACACACATATATGTATCTATACACATATACACATAGATGTGTATGTATAGGCATAGTGATATTTCAAATATCAGCCTTTGAAAGATGGGAGGACCAGAAATTCAAAGTTGTCCTTAACTATTTAAGTTCAAGTCTGGGTTACATGAGACTCTGTCTCAAAAACATAATGTGGAAAATAGCCATACATTTAACATATGGGTATACAGAGATCTCCAAGCTCTTCCCTAACCCACAGTCTTGATACATCTGGACCATGTGCACTGAATAGCAAAGGTGGTTCTATATGTCATGCATAACCAACATTTGTAGAAGCCGTCTTCTAACCTCATTCTCTCTCTCCTCTGATCTCCCATTCGGCCCCATGGGCAAGCTCTCCTAGATATCTGATGTCATGGCTCCCCTCTGGTCTTGGATGAAGCCATCTCCATTATTATGGAACATTTTTTTCTTTCTATTTAATTACAAGTGGAAGCTAATGTACAACCTCATATTAAAATACGTATGTATGTATGTATATACACATATACATACACACACACACACACATATACATATACATGGTGGTGGCACATGCCTTTAACCCCAGCACGTGAGGTTAGATCTCACTGAGTTTGAGGCCAGCCTGGTTTACACTGAGTTCCAGGACAGTGATGGCTACACGGAGAAAAAAAATGAGAGAGAAAGAATTAGGTGTATACCAGCACAATATCTATCCAATACTAGGAAGGAAGGAAGAAAAGAAGGGAGGGAGGAGAGAGGAAGGAAGGGTGGAAGGGAGGGAGGGAAGGAGGGAAGAAGGAAGGGAGGAGAAAGGGATAAAGGAAGGGAGGGAGGGAGAAAGGGAGGGAAGAAGGAAGAAAGGAAGGGAGGGAAGAAAAAAGGGAGGGAGGAAAGGAGGAAAGAAGGAAGGGAGGTTGGGAGGGGAAAATAAATGAAGTAAAGTCTTGTTCCTAACCTAACTTCTTTCGCTGAACAACAGAGAATGGTTAAAAAGAAAAAAACAGAACCTCACTGTTTATCTCAGGCTGGCCTTGAACTTGTAATGCTCTGTCTCAGCCTCCTGAGAACTGCAATTACAGGTAGACACTACAATGCCTAGCTCCAAGGGTGATTCCCACAGTCTATATCTCATGCCTGAAAGATACACAATGGAGACATCTTGAAGACAATTTCGTGTTAGACTCCTGTCAGCCACCAGGCCTTCTTTTTACAAATTTCTGAAAATTATTGTGGGAGAAGGTGTTAGATGTGTTTTCTTCTTTTTCTTGGCAGCTCCCGTGACTTTATTTCCTCACAAAAAGCCCAAGTTGGCCTACAGATGACAGCTGTCTCCGACTCACACACAACACAGTGTTAGGAGCAACCTTTTTTTTTTCCTTGAATTAAGTTGAAATCCTTTTCATCACCCAGAGATAGCTGGTTACCTAATACATCATGCAAAGCAGAGCTCACTGGAATAATAGGCCTAAGCCAATCTCCTTCCTTTACAAACAGGGATATGGCATTAATACATCCCTAACAAACAGAGGCCCATCCATAATAGATGCTCTGTAAATATTCTGTCATTGGTTGGCTCTGCATGTCTGCATCCTTTTCCTGACATTCAGTTAATACCCACTGTACTTAACGTTTCATCCTTTTGTCATTCAGTTTTAGGGTTTTGTTGCTGTTTCCTACTGCTCTATAGCTCCAATTCTATGCAGCAAAATAAGATGATCGGTTCTTTTCCTGACCATTTTTTGAGCTTCCTACTGCTCTGTAGCTCCAATTCTATGCAGCAAAATAAGATGATCGGTTCTTTTCCTGACCATTTTTTGAGCTTCCTTCACCCTTAGCCGGAAAAGAAACCTTGAAGTCTATCACAACAAATGATAATAATGCATCCATTCATTTGACAAGTTTATACTGAGCACTCTTTACACGTCAAGCCCTGTACAAGTGTCTGTCCTGCTAGAAGCTGCAGCATAAATAAACTAGAGGGGACCCAGGGTCTCCCTGGAGCCATCATGAGCATGAGCTACCTCAAACGAATACACGTGAGGTATCATATGCTAATTGATGATATCGAGAGCCCAAAAGTTAATACCCTGGGAGTGGATTGGGTAGAAAAAGAAAGAAGTGACTCTATTAGAAATAATCCAGAAGAAAGAAAAGTCACAGCAAGACTGGGCAGCGGTGTGGCTCAGTGGCCAAACGCTTGTCTAGTATGCGGGAACAATGCATTAGATAGATTTTTGGTACCCAAAAACCAAAGAAATTGTAGAAGAAAGAGTCGGGTGAAAGCCTTCAGAGGAAACCAGAGAAAGAGTTTCCAGAGGAAAGGACTCAGCAGTGTCAACACTGCCGGCAGATCAAATCCTGTGAGAGCTGAGAGATGAATGTCACCCTACACTGTCATAGCCTGAGAGTAGTGTTCCCAAAATCCAGTGGCATGTTACCAGGAGGCGTGGGGCTTCCTTTGAAGGGTGTGGAGGCTGTGGGTCAGACACTCGGCCTTCTAGGATCTAAGCTACCATGTTTAACAGAAAAACACAGAGGCCCAGAAAACTGTCCTTCCTTCCTCACTGACCAAGCGAAACAAAACCCACCATAAATACTACAAGGGACAATGAGCTGCTTGGTGGCACGAGTATTTTTCTGAATGAATACTGTGGTTCTGAAAGGCATGCTTCGCCTGGTGTCTACACCTTAAGGTCCTTATTACACCTTGGAAGACTCATGGACAAAGGACCAAGCCAGAGATTTACTTAGAAACATTTTTTTTGTTTGTTTCATTTTAGTGGTGGTAGTTTGGGTTTTTAGACAGAGTGTTACTCTGCAGCCTGAAATTTGTTATATTGCCCAGTCTGGCTTGAACTCAGGGCAATCCTCCTGCCTCCGCTCACTCTTGCTATTATTTAGTTTGTGGTTTGATTTTGTTTGGGTCTTCTTTCTGCATGAATTACATGAATCAACAATTGCCTCAAACTTTCCATTTAGCTCTGGGAGTATAAACATCACCTCCTAAGACAAGGTTTTCCTTTATGTGGCCCAGACTAACCTCCATTTTGGAATCCTCCTGTCTCAGCCTACCAAGTGGTGGGATTGTGGCTCACACTTTTAGAAATATTTTAATACACAAAATAATTCAAGACATGTGAGAGATGGGTTACATGGCTAGGGTCACAGTTGCTCTTCCAGAGGACTTGGGTTCCAGAGACTTGGGTGAGCACCTGCGTGGTGGCTCACGGGTGACTATTACTTCGATTCCAGGGACTTCTGGCCTCCAAGAGCACCAAATGCACAAGTGGTACGTAGACATACATTCAGGCAAAACAGAAATATGTGTCAAATAGAATTTAAATTTTTAAATTATTTTTTTAAAAAGAACATATTTAAGAATTTATGACTGTTAAATTAGAACCCTAGAGAGGGCAGGATCCTTTAATGGTAGCCATCAAATATTTGGGGCCATTGGTAAGGAGTGATTGTCTTAAAGACAGGTTAGGGAAGAGACTCTCGCATGGCAGGCAGTTGCCCGTCCTTGTCAATAACTGTCAAAAAGAGCAAGGACCCACCCTGTGTGTTTCCTCATCTGATTCATGATGCCCTACAGGCTATAAAGTTGTCTTTGTCATCTTCAGAGATGTCTTTTTTAAAAAATATGTTTGTTTAATTACATGTATGTACAAAGGGGACAGTCTGTACACATGAGAGCAGGTGCCCTGGGAGACAAGAGGCCTCAGATCCCACAGCCAGAGTTACAGGCAGTTGTGAGGGGCCGGACAAGGGTGTCAGGAATTCAGCACAGTCCTCTGCAAAGAGCAGCGTGTGCCCCTAACCACTCATTTATCTTTCCCAGGCCATCTTTTCTCTCCGTAATTCAAATGCTCTCTAAAATGAGTCTTTACATGTTCTTGGAAGAAGGTGTGCTTTAGCACTACAAGGCTCCCGGGATGGGGCACAGGGTGAGAGGGGAAAGGGCCTTTCCTGCAGAGTTGACAGATCTAAAAGCTCACTGCTCACTCAAGGCCAGGAAGTCCCCAGAACCAAATTGACAAAAGCTTTCAAATGCCAGCCTGTGGAATTTGAGTGAGATCTTTCAGGCCAGGGGGAGTTATTGGAGATGTTTGTGCAAGGAAATACAATTCAATTAGGCAAAGCTTCAGGGGAGCCTGTTCTGGCCTTTACTTAGGATGGATTAGAAATGAGCAAGACTGAGAAAAGCAGGGGGATTATTAGCAGGGATAAAAAAAATAGGAATTCAAATTTGAGGAAAATCAAGGCTAAAGTAAGAAAACCCTCAGAAAAGAAAAAGTCACGACGGTTCTTAGTAGCTGCACGTTGGGACAGAAGTAGGAGGAAGAATCAGATGCATGAAGAAGGCTGGAAAGAGAAAGAACCGTTTTCAGAACTGGGTGACAGAACATGGTTGTGCACTTGTAATCACAGTGCTAAGGAAGCAGAGGCTGGAAGATGACAAGTTCGAGGCCCACCTCAGCTAACTGTGGGACCCCTGGAAAACCAAAACCCTGAATAAATGACAGAGGAGCCAGGGCAAGGAACAAGTCATGACCCCTAACTGGAAAGCCAGTGCTGGGAGACCCTGGTCAAGAACACATCTTAACCTTAAGATGCATTTCTGCCAGCTCCAGTGGAATAGTACCAGCTGCTATCTCAAAGAAAACCCGATTCCTTGCTTTCCTAAACGAGCCAAGCTGCTGTACCAGCCACCAACACACATGACAGGCACCCAGCCAAGCAGAAAGCCACAGGGCTACAACACTGGAGTGTACAGATAAACCATCGCCAGCCCTCGGCTCCCTGCTGAAGGGAATTAATTCACACACACAGCCAAAGGAAGAAAGACATCCTACCAACTTTTGAGCCATGTCTTCTGGATCCATACACCCATCTTCTGATGGTCACATGCCTACATCTATGATAAGATCTGCTTTCTTACTGGGAAACAGGGCAGTGAGGGAAATACTAAAGCACAGGCTTTTTTTTTTTTTTTTTTTTTTTTGAGCTAGTCCTTGAGATAATACGGGGGAGAAAAACTCGTCGGCGGCTTAAGCCCCATCTATGTCAAGAAGGTAAATACATGCAGTGCTGATGAATTTGAACAATGCAGAAAACCAGGCCGGACCATTCAGGCTGCTAAGCCTGTGTTTTTCTCAACGGTGGATGGTTTCGTTTTGTTTGGTTTTGTTTTTTTGCTTGGATTATCTGGACAATTGCCTCGAGTCTCCCTTTCACTCTGGGTCTATAGACACAGCCTCCTCGGAGTGCTATTTTTATCTTGCTCCAATAAGGACTGAACACAATAGCGTGCCTTGAAATGAGCCTCACGGACAGACTTAAGCCAGTCGAAAGGCTGTGTTTCCTGCACATATATTTTTCCATGATGCAGGAAAATGAGCTCTGCCCTCCCCACTACCAACAGTCACCTCTCACCGGCTCAAAGCAACGTGTGGGCAAACTGGAAGGCTGATAAGGGCAAAACAGAGCAGCAGTCTGGAAACCACGCCTCGTCAGCCAAGTGATGCATGCGGCCCACGGTCAACGGCCCTGGAAGTCCCCTGGACACCGAACACAGCTCCCCTCCCCCCACAGTGTGGTTTCTCCTAGGCAAGTGTGGAATTCCATGATTCCCTTTGGCTCTCAAGGCAAACTGAAAGACCAAAGCCGCAGGTCTGAGCCGCAGTTTCCTTGCCTGCGCTGTGAGCTCTGAACTCAAATTCAACCCAGCCATGGGGAGCTATGAAATTGCACCTCTTCAGCCATCTTCTGGGCTGGTGACCTGGAACAGGTAGTTTCTTTCCATATTTAAATAAAAGAAAAAAAAAAAAGCTCCTTTTTTATATAAAAAAAAAATGCTTTGGGAAGTCTTGTTATGTATATGGATTCCATATATATACATCTATATCTTCATATATATACATATATCTTTATAGCTTCATATATATCTTTATATCTTCATATATGTCTTTATATATTCATGTGTGTGAATATATAAAGGGAAAAAAGGTTGTGAAGGAAGAGTCACAGAGGACCCCACTGCTGCTGAGAAAAGGGATCAAGGGACTTCCTCTTGAAAGTTGATTCTAGTCCCTGGGGCTGGGGTCCTCCATAAAACTGTAAATTGGACCCAAAGAGTATGTTCTGTCCAATCCTCTCTCCCACAATCTGAACTGAGTTGAAATAAATCAGTTGGGCTTCTTGTCACTCATGGGGTGAAGCAGGAGTCTGGGGCTTACCTCTGTCACACAGTCTGTGTCTGGTCTTACAAACAACTGAAGGCTATAGGGTGGTTGGGAAGTTGGGAAGCTAAATTTTATTACAATCACTGTCTTCATACAGATAAAATGAGTAAATCAACTGGCAAAGTTTTCTGAAGGTGCTTTTATTCATAACCTATAAAAATCAAGAATGTTAGCTCACCAAGCTGTTATGACTATTGTTATGATTGCTCTGAGGATTGTAGAATGATTGGGTACATGTTAACACATTCCCAGGACACAGTGTATGCCCAAAACAACAAAGAGAAATTAAAGTCGTTGGCCTCAGAAATAGAGTAGTTGCCTACTATGCATGAGGACCTGGGTTCAGTCCTGGTACCATTGAAACCACCAACATCCAAACCACACACACACACACACACACACACACACACACACACACACACACATGAAAGAAAGAAAGAAAGAAAGAAAGAAAGAAAGAAAGAAAGAAAGAAAGAAGGGAGGGAGGGAGGGAGGGAGGGAGAAAGGAAAGAAGGAAGGAGGGAAAAATAAAAAGAAAACACTAAAGAAAGATCCTGCTGAAATGGTGCCCAGGTCTATGTGAAGACTATGTACCTCAGAATTGCCATGTCTGGGAATGACCTGGCAGTCCCTGCTGGGGCCTCATACTTTACTGGAGCTTTCAGAGGGATGACAGGGCAAGCAAAGAAAGAACGTTCTTAAGTAAATATCAAATCAATTAAAGGAACAGATCCATGGAAATAAATCATTTACAGAAACAGGTCCTACCTGTGGTTTCTGACACGAAACCCACTAAACGCTAGGCCTCAAGAAACCCCATGCAAACAGATTCTAAAAAGATTCTGTTTCCTCATACACGGTAAGAAGTAACATGCTCAAACAAATCCTACAAAACAAAAGGGTTTTCAAGATATAAAAATTCATAAGCCTTTCTTATCGGCAAGAAGATGAAGGAATACCACGATATTTTTTCTGTGTGTTTGCTTTAGTGTTTGTCATGGAGTTGTCCTATGCAAAGGCTTTCCCGCCTACCTCTGTCACAAGGTCTACTTAAAGGGCAATTCCTTTTCTTTAGTTCTTTAAATGCTTCCAAAAAAGATATCTTAAGGTCAAGAAACTCTAACAATGTGCAAATATCTTTCAGGAACAGTTGGTTTCCTCCTGGTGCCATTAGTAGAGGTTTCACTGCAATCAGTTGAAAGTGAGTTTGTGGAGGTTAATGTGTCTGTTTGTCCTAGTACTAGTAATCGGAACCAGGGAGAACCACGTCAAGTAGTCTCAAACAAGCAGTCATCATTTGCCTGTTTGGTTTCCAGAGGGTGTCAAAATGCCATTTCACACAAAATTTGAAATATGCATGTATACTTGTATACAGAGAGAGAGAGAGAGAGAGAGAGAGAGAGAGAGAGAGAGAGAAACAGAGAGAGACAGAGGGAGAGAGACAGAGACAGAGACAGAGGGAGAAGGAGAGGCAGGGGGGAGAGAATGCATCATTGAGGCTTCCTCTCAAGTGTTTGGAGCTTTGCATGTGGTCAAAGTTCTATCACAAGATTCAAGTAATTCATGGTGTGTGCTTTAGCAGCTAAAGACTTTTTGTGTTTTCTACAACTCAGTCATTATGAGATGAAATTGTAAGGTTATTTTTTCTTCAAGTGTCTTTTCATTACCTGAAATCTACTAAACAGATTAATACTCCTGTCTTCAAACTAATTAGGAAATCCACCCCCCCCCATAATATCTGACCTCAAACAAGTACACTCAACAGATAACTTAGTTGGTACCCTATAGTGGGGCTGAGGATGGGTTGGTAAGAGAGGAGAGAGGACAGAGAAGTCCTCACAATCACATGGCAAAGGTGTGACTTTGTACTTTATGGAACAGTCCTGAATCTCTGTGATAGGATTAAAAGAAAAAAATTACAACAAATCTATGTCCAAATACCGTTGCAGCCATCCAAGGCATTTGCACTGGGCAGTGCCCGGGCATCAGTGTATGTGCCTTACAAAAGCAAGGACCAGTGGCTGGCTGTGGATGAATGAGGCTCTCCTCATAGGATGTGAATTAGCTGGTGCAATCTGTTTACAATTAGGCTATAATTCACTGTGTAAGGAAACAACGTTAGACCAACCTTAAAGCATATGCAGAGGAAACATCATGCTCACCTTAACAGTGGTTACAGGGAGTCTCACACTGGGTAAAAGCGCCTAGAACTACACGTGTGTGGACCTGCACAGCCACACATGTGTGCAAACTGGTGAAAGTCCAATAAGGCCTTGTAATGGCATGATGTTGTATCAGGAGTAACTTATTGGGTCTGCTGAGATTTAGTCGCTATGTAAAAGTATTACGAGTTGCAGAATACAAAACTGAAGGCATAGCACCTGAATTTCTTTCTACTGTTGTACTTTTTATCACCTAAACGTTCTCATTAAAATAATAATAATAATAAATAATACATTTAAAAAAAATAGCTCAGACTAACCTCAAGCTCATGACCTACCAGCCTCAAACTATTTAGTTTGTAGAAGTAAATAGTAGAAAAGGGTGCTCGGTTCCACTCACCACGCCAAGCTATCCCCAGCTATGCTCTGTCCCCGGCAATGACAGCCCTCTTGGCTAGTCTCTGCCCTCAGACCCTGCTCACACTCCCAGCATCTGCCCCCTGTGGTTATTGTCATAATTTCCAGTAACCTGACAAAATCAAAACTCTTGAGGCTTGTAACTTATCAGTCGGATTTATATCAGTAAGTTCTCTCCCCACAAAATGTCCATACAATAAACTCAGAGCCAATTGATAATGATAAGCACTGTCCATCTGGATGGGACTACTCCTACTCCTCACCTACTCGTCACCCAGTGATTGGTCCCCTGAAATCTTTATTCATTAGGGAAAGCTTCTAGTCATAGCATTACAGAAGTACAATATCACCATTTGCTTTGAAACTATTAAATTATCAAAATGAAATAATTCATGAAATACCAGCCTTTATTTTCATGGAGCTTGCACTTTTCTCTGGCAGGAGAAATAAATTAACTGATAAAATCATCAAATACTGTCTTATTTGTTTCAAGAACTCCTTTGTTGATTCAGTAGTTTGATTACTTGGTCAGTTGATTGATTTCTTAATATTTTGAGGCAGGGATTCTCTGCTTAGTGCTGGCTGTCCTATAAGTCATTCTTGTAGACCAGACTGGCCTCAAACTCACAGAAACCTGCCTTCCTCTCTTTAATTCCAAGTGCTGGCATTAAAGGCTGTATCTCAAAAAAATATGTTAGATTAAATATCAATATGATTTTACCATGAATGGTATGATGCAAAAGAATCATGTACTGGCTGGTTTTGTGTCAACTTGACACAAGCTGGAGTTATCACAGAAAAAGGAGCCTCAGGTGAGGAAATGCCTCCATGAGATCCAGCTGTAAGGCATTTTCTCAACTAGTGATCAAGTGGGGGAGGGCCCAGGTCATTGTGAGTGGTGCCATCCCTGGGCTGGTAGACCTGGGTTCTATAAGAAAGCAGGCTGAGCAAACCAGGGGAAGCAAGTCAGTAAGTGACATCCCTCCATGGCCTCTGCATCAGCTCCTGCTTCCTGACCTGCTTGAGTTCCAGTCCTGGTTTCCTTTGGTGATGAACAGCAATGTGGAAGTGTAAGCTGAATAAACCCTTTCATCCTCAACTTGCTTCTTGTTCATGATGTTTTTTGTGCAGGAGTAGAAACCCTGACTAAGACAAATCATAACTCAGATTACCAGAAATACCTATACACATTTATTTAGATTGAAAAAAGTATATATACCCACAGTAGATATTTTTCAGCTAAAAAAGGACAGTTATAGAAATTTTAAGAAGAATAAATAGAACTGTGGATTATCATGTTAAGCAAAAGTGTCACACTTGAAAGGGAAAATATCATGTTTTTCCCTTATAAGTAAAAAATTATTATTATTATTATTATTATTATTATTATTATTATATTTATTATATAAATATTTAATATTTATATACTTATATATAAATAAGATATATTATTATATCCCTTATTATTTAAGAAGAAGAATGCAACTGTATCTTTTATTCACCATTGTAATTGTCATCTCCAATGCTTACTGATGAATAAACTCACCTTTTCTAATTCTTCCTTAACTCTAGCTAACTAGTTTAACTCAACTGTTCTGGCCCAAACTTCTTTTCAAGTCTACTAATTTAAACTGGCTCTCTCGACTTCTGACTGAAGTGCTCTGCTTAGCCCCAAATTAACTCTGGCAATCTGCTCTAATCTTCTGGCTCCTTCTCAGTGTCTGGCTCACTCTGTCTTCACATAAGACCTGTCTCTGTAAAACCGCCTCCTCTCTTTCTCTACAGATGATTAGACAGACAGACATCTCAGAACTCTCTTAAGTCACCTTTCTTTCTTGTCCATTCTTGTGAGAGTTGGGCATATCCTATCTCTAACTCTTCTGCCAAATCTTTCTCTGATTCCTTACTTTGTCTGCCCCCTCAATTAGACACTGTCAAATATGCCTACTTGTTTTTACAACACAACTTTACCTTAACTGTTAGGGATTAAAGATGTATACTAGGGGAGTGTCTGATTTCCAATCAAATTATACTGTAATCAAGGCCATGTCTGCATTCCAGCCGTATCACATAGAAAGTCTTTGAATATAATTAATCCCTTGCCAGAGCAGCCATGTTTCTGGATTAAAATTCCTCTACAAAGAAGAGGACAGAAGGAACAAGAAAGGATAATAGGCAGGGCTGTGGATAAATCTGTTGGAAGAATGCTCATTCAGCATGCATAATGCCTTGGGTTTAGTCCCTAGCATGTATAAAACCAGGCATGATGGTACAGGAACTCAAGAGCCATAAGCAAAAGAACCAGAAGTTCAAGGTGATACTCGGCTGCATACGTTCAAGGACAGCCTAGGCTATATGCATATTAAAACATAAAGTTATAAAATAGTAGAGCGAATATGATCCAGCTATATTATATACTTATATACATGTATGGAGACGGTATAATCAAACTCACAGTTGAATATCACTGACATGTATTAACAAAACATGAATAGAATTGTATTTAAAGCTGTTAACACTTACTTTTCACCAGCCAACCTAGTGGCACAAGCTTCTTGGACAACAGAAGCAGGATTGCAAGCAAAAGGCCTACACCATAAGTTACTAATACTAGGGGCATAACTTGGTGATAGAGGTACTTGTTACTTATGTACAAAACCTTGAGTTCAATCCCCAGCATTGAAGGCAAATGTGTGTGTGTGTGTGTGTGTGTGTGTGTGTGTGTGTGTGTGTGTAATAAAAAAAGATCAACAATTAAAAGTTTTAATCAACTTCTTCTTCTTTGGGAAACCTCAAATGGTGAATGACGCTGGTTCAGAGGGAGGGCCGGAAGGACCCGGGGCCCAGGCTTAGGAGGCCGCGGTGGCTTCCATGGAGGATTCGGCGGCGGTCTTGGTCGAGGCAGTGGTCAAGACCGCGGGGCTCGTGGAGGTAAAGCTGAAGGCAAGGAGTGGATCCCCGTCACCAAGCTGGGCCGCCTGGTTAAGGGCATGAAGATCGATCAAGTCTTCGGAGGAGATCTACCTGTTCTCCCTGCCCATTAAGGAGTCTGAGATTATAGACTTTTTCCTGAGTGAATCTCTAAAGAATGCAGTTCTGAAAATCATGCCAGTGCAGAAGTAGACGCGGGCTGGACAGCGGACCAGGTTCAAGGCTTTCATCACTATTAGGGACTACAGTGGTCACATTGGTCTTGGTGTTGAGTGCTCCAAGGAGGTTGCCACTGCCACCCGAGGGGCCATCATCCTGGCCAAGCTTTCCATCGTCCCTGTGAGGAGAGGCTACTGGGGGAACAAGATTGGCAAGCCCCACACTGTCCCATGCAAGGTGACAGGCCGCTGTGGCTCTGTGATGGTGTGTCTCATTCCTGCCCCCAGAGGCACTGGCATTGTCTCTGCTCCTGTGCCCAAGAAGCTTCTGATGGTGGCCAGTGTAGATGACTGCTACACTTCAGCCAGAGGCTGCACTGCCACCCTGAGCTACTCTGCCAAGGCCACATTTAATGCCATCTCAGAGACCTACATCTACTTGACCCCTGACCTCTGGAAAGAAACTGTGTTCACCAAGTCTCCTTATCGGGAATTCACTGATCATCTTGTAAAAACCCACACCAGAGTCTCCGTTCAGAGGACCCAGGCTCCAGCTGTGGCTACCACATAAGGGTTTTTATAAAAGACAAAATAAATGAACTAAGTCTATTTTAAAAAAGTTTTAATCAAAACTAGAAATTTATACCTTATAACTTAAATTTCTAATTTTAATTTTAGTACATTGAAATTAATTTTCATATACTTAAATTCTGAATAATCTTTCTCTGTATAAGTCACTCTTGGAGCTGGAGAGATGGCTCAGTGGTTAAGAGCACTGACGGCTCTTCCAAAGGTTCTGAGTTCAAGTCCCAGTAACCACATGGTGGCTCACAACCATCTGTAATAAGATCTTACGCCCCCTTCTGGTGTGTCTGAAGACAGCTACAGTGTACTTATACATAATAAGTAAATAAATACTTTTTTTTTTAAGTCACTCTCATACAGCAGGGGAGGAACCATAATCTCAAATGTGTTTTTTGCAGGGCAAAGCTTGTCCATTGCACTCCAGATGGGCTGATTCCTGAAATGTCCCCAAATGTGGGAAACTCAAAAGCACTAACGGTAGTAGTAAAAAAAAAAAAAAAAAAAAAAAAAAAACAGTGCAGGAGATGAATTAGCAGGCACAGGCCTTTACCATCAAACCTGGCAAGCCCCAGAACCCAGAAGAGAACTCCCACCAGTTGCCCTCTGACCTCCACACGCTCTCCGTGGTGTGCACAACCCTATATAAAATAAAATCCCATAAGCACCACAGAAAAATGTATAAAAGAAAGGAAATCATCTGGCAGTGACAGCTTTGGCACTGCATTACCAAAACTGTCTTGAGAGTGCCTGCCAATCCTGCTGAGCCTTGGGGGGACCATGGTGCAAGGAACCCTTCAGAACAGAGAGAGAAAAACCAACTGTTATCTATTTATCTGAGGGAGTGGCTTGTCCTTGAAGATATCTGTAGAAATAGATGCCAAATTTGGGGTGTCAACCCTCACATAAACCACCAAAACTCCCCTTTCATTACTAGAAACACCTCTGTCTTTACAACCCCTCCCAACGACATGCTATATCACCCTAATGTTTTTCTCCCCAACAGGTTCTTCACGAAGTACTAACCCTACTGACTTCAAGCTTCCTAGATTTATCACATCCTATTTGGATCTCTGGCCTGCTTTCCGATTGTTTACACTGGCCCTGGCCTGGCATTCACCGCTGTGGGGCACAAGTTTTGGCATTTTCCCACAGGCTCTGCCCACCCGAACTGCACACCAAGTCTTTCAAGGAAGAGCATTAGACCTCAGAGCCAGGGAGACTATTTGGAAATAATCCTGGCTTTCTTAGTGCTTAGGCTTCAAAGACTTCTCAATTACCATCTAACATCTCCTCAACTTTGTGTTCAAAGACCTCTACTGAAAACGGGGGAGGGCCTGGTTTGGGGGAGGGGTTGGTTTTTAGTTTTTAGAGATAGGATTTCTCTCTTGTAACTCTGGCTGTCCTGGAACTCATTAAGTAAACCAGGTTGGCCTCGAACTCAGAGATCCACTTGTCTCTGCCTCCTGGCTAAAAGGAAGGTTTTTTCACCAAAATAAACAAGGCGCACCTGTAGCGCACAAACATAAACATGCAAGCAAAACACTCACACACACAAAATCAAATAGGTAAATCTTAAAAGGAAAAAAATAAAAGAACTGGAAGGTTAATATCTCCTATTGCCATTTCCTAAGAGTGGGGAAAGGAGAAGTGTCTTCGGATTAGGTTGGGCTAGAAGAAGGCTGAGGAACACCAGGTGTGTGAGGCAGACATGCCCAGCATGACGAGGTGAAAGAGGATGCCCCAACTCCATGAACTACACTTATGGAACTGAGGGTCAGCAGCACACACAAGTTTAAGGGTGAAAGAATTGGTTCAAGATAACATGACCAGGGAGAGGGAGGAAAGCCAGATGATCTTAGTACCCCAGAGTAAAAGAGGAACAGAAGAGGGGCCAATGAAAGCCACCAGAGATCACTAAAATTGGGGGGGGATGGCATTTTATTTGTTTTATTTGTGTGGGGTGTCAACGTTAGGAGGTGGGCGTAGGAGCGTGAGTGCCCGTGGTGTGCAAGTGAGGACATCGGACAACTAAGGACATCCATTTTCTCCTCCCACTGGTAACCTGATCCTGAGAGTCCTGCTCAGCAAGCAGACAGCTATGGCTTTGCTGGGGAGAGTGAAGACAAGTCTTGGGACCTCAGTTCTATGTGAAGAAAGTGTTGACCGTGTGGATCGAGAGGGGAAGGATACCAACCATCCTGAAATACAAATGACATGTGACAAAGCATCTCAGCATGACAGGAACATTAACGGAAAGGACATACATGGTGTAAAATGGTTCCTACAGACTGTGCGTTCTTCATGACTTTCTACATGAAAATGAGGATGGAGCTGGGACCCAGCCCCAGATATTTGCCTGTAAAGCAGTGCAAATCATGTCTTCAGGAGAAAGGGCAGCACTTGGAAACTGGCCTCCTACTGTGCTGCCATCCCTTCTGAGATAGAAAGCTGTTTCCATGGAAACGTTTCTCAGATAACCAGTCATGACTTGTGTGTGACATTTGATGTTTTGATGTAGGGTATCTCTACATAGCCCTGGATATACTGAAACTTGCTGTGTACAACAGACTGGCCTCAAACTCTTAGAGATCTGCTTGCCTCGTGCTGGGATTAAAGGCGTGGACTTTTACCCAGCCTGGTTAAATTTTTTTTAATAATGTTTTCTTTCTTTTAAGATTTATTTATTTTATGTATATGAGTACATACCAGACACACCAGAAGAGGTCATCAGATTTCATTACATATGGTTGTGAGCCACCATGTGGTTGCTGGGATTTGAACTCAGGACCTCTGGAAGAACAGTCAGTGTTCTTAACTGTTGAGTCATCTTTCCAGACTCTTTTTATTAAAGATTATAATATAGTTATTTTATTTCTCCCTTTCTTTCCAACTACGATATGTTCCTCCCACCTTGATCTCTTTCAAATTCATGGTTTCTTTTTCTTTAATTCTTTTTATTATTATTATTATTGGATATTTTCTTTACTTACATTTCAAATGTTACCCCTCTGGATTTTTTTAAATTCTTATTACCACACACACATAAATATAACCTATAGATTGTTACTTGTATCATATAATTTGAGAGCTGATCACTAGTTAGATTGGAGCTGATCACTTAGTATTAGATTGTCAATTGGTGTGCTCTTCCCTGGGGAAGACTCTCTCCCTCCCTCTCCCTCTCTCTCTCTCTCTCTCTCTCTCTCTCTCTCTCTCTCTCTCTCTCTCTCTCTCTCTCTCTCTCTCTTCCTCTCTTGGCATTTCTTAGTGACAGGGGGTTGAGGCCTAGAGAGATTTCCCCTTCCACATTAGCATCTCTGTTGTAATTGTTTGGGTTTGGTTTAGGCAGCCATTTTGGTGAAACTACGTTGGTACCGCTTCTTTGGCATTGCTAGGAGACCCAATCTCGAAGCCGACTTGCAGTCTCTTTGGCTCTTCTGCCTTTCCTTCTGTTCTTCCTCGATGATTGTGCCTGAGCCACGGATGCAGAAGTTGTATTGTTGATGTATCAGCTGGGCCTGGGCACCACAGATCTTCATCTTGATAAGTTATGGTTTTCTGTAGTGGTCTCGGTTGGCAAGGAGACGTTTCTTTGATGAGGGGCAGTCACAACGTTTTAAAAATAAGTTTTATATAAAATAATTGGCTGTGTGAGTTTTAGGTGACTCACCATTTTGTCCTTACTATTTGCTGTTTGAGGCAGGGTCTCTATGTAGCCCTGATTGTTCTGGAACTCACTATGTAGACCAGGCTGGCCTCAAGCCCACAGAGATCCTCCTGCTTCTGTCTCGAGGGCTGGGATAAGAGTTATTGTTTATAACCCCGACCATCTAGGAACTTTGTGGACCAAACTGGCCTTGAACTTAGTGATTTGCCTACCAGTCTCCGGAGTGCTGGGATTAAAGGAGTAAACCTGAAGTTAAAAGGTTTAAAGACAAGCAATTTAAAAGGCTGGGTGTGGTGGTGTGTACACCTAGGAGACAGAGGGAGATGTGCAAGTTTATGATGCAAATTCAGGCCAGCCAGGGTTAGCTCAAAAGACATTGTCTCAAAACACTGCCAAATAAACAAAAACAAACAATCAAGCAAACAAATCTCAGAAGCACGTGGCTTTTTCCCCCCATAATCCTATCTTCAAACTGGAGACTTTGAAGAGAAAGTCAATGCTTCATGGCACACGCTGTTAATCTCAATACTCAGGACTCAGAGGCAGGTAAAATCTTTTCAAATTCAAGGCCAACCAAAGGTATACAGAGAGACCTTGTCTCAAAAAAAAAAAAAAAAAAAAAAAAAAAAAAGAACAAGAAAGAGCTGGAGAGATGGCCCAGTGGTTAGTAAGATAGCTACAGTGAACTCACATACACAAAATAAGTCATAAAAAAGAAAAAAAAGAAAAAAGTATTGCAGGAAGCCAGGTTAAATTCTTAACCATCTTTTCTGAATAACTCTTAGAAATAAAATTTCACTTTCCACTTTGGCATCTGAGATAAACTATAACTCCAGGCCTCCCTGTTGCCAGTCTGAGAAGGAAGAACATACAAAAGGAAACAACAGAGCCAGGAAAATGGCAGAAACAGGAGGATTTAAAAACATCCCCAAGTCTCAGAGCCGATCTGATTGTGTTGCGTTTTGTTTCTTCCCACACAGAGCTCACTGATGGCGAAGACCTGCTGATACCCGAAGACGGGCAAAGATGCGGCGGAAACCAATGAGGTGCCACAATAGGCTCCTGGAAGACAGGTGACGAAACGCCTGAAGTATATCCATCCCTAAGGTGACAACCACGAGACCTTGAAGAAGCTGTTTTCAAAGCTGAAGCTATGGTGGGACACAGCCCACACTGCAGAGTTGGAGAGATGAACAGGAAGTGTGCATTCAGCCGCGGCTCTTTGGCAAGGTTGGATTATTCTGCGAAGAGGAATGAGAAAGCCCGTAGCTAAAGGAGATTGCACGGTAGGTATAGCTCCTGAGGAGAAGAGCTAGTGAGCCCGTGGGTGTCCAAGTTTCTTC
Organism: Micromys minutus; assembly: GCF_963924665.1. Taxonomy (NCBI): domain Eukaryota; kingdom Metazoa; phylum Chordata; class Mammalia; order Rodentia; family Muridae; genus Micromys; species Micromys minutus. Next base: position 25,044,476 of record NC_137974.1, on the reverse strand, counting down.
AGGTCATCATCTTGTCCCTGTTCCCCCAAATCCATAGGGACCTCAACTGTAGTCACTGGTCCTCCAGGATTTTCCACAAACGTAACAAGAGTCAAGAAGGAAACCTCAACCTGGTACCTGCTGACCTCTGCAGTTAATACACAAAACACAGATTGCGAAAGAGCAGCCCAGGGCACTGCATTAGAGGGAATGGACAGACACACTTAAAGAAACTGGGCCAAGAGGTTCATTGTGATGGTAATTTGGGGATGCAAACAGAATGGGGGGGGGAAGAATGAAATAAAACAAAATGTTGAGTAGGTTGCTGTAGAATGCTCACTGCATAGGTGCAGAACCTCTGATCTTGGCCTCCTGACACTGAGGTATAGGTATTGACCTAGCCTGGTCAATCCCTAAACCCATAAAAGTCAAAGTAAAGAAACAAAAGCTTCTCAGCACGGATGAGGAAAAGATCCAAGTGAAAAGATCAAATTACAGAACAAGATTGTGATTTGTTCTCTCGTAAAGCTTAAAGTGGGTGAAATTATTTGTGTGCGTCGAGAACGAGAGGGTTGCGAATGTCTGATGTGACATTTCAAAAGAAGACAGTTTCATGTGTGTCACACACGGCTTTGTAAGGTGGAATTTTATAAGAACATTTTCTCTTCTGCATGAAAAATTAAGTACATGAAGGGGAAAAAAGAGGTAGTTACAAAAGCAGGAACTAAATTTGTACCAACCAGCATTTTTCCTAAACCAGCAAAAAGGGAACACTCACAACAGTGAGTATTTTTAATGACCAAAACCCACATTATGGGATTACTAGCAGAAAGAACGAGGGTATAGTTTTATCTGTTATCTCTTGGAGCATTTTGAACTTGATTAATTGTTTGGATATATGTAAAACTATTCAAATTGACTTTATCTAAAGTAACTTTATAGTCACCATCTGCCTAAACAGCATGCTGTATTTCTTATTATTATTTATTTTATCTTTTGAGATTATAATATAGTTACGTCGTAGGTTCTCTCTTGAAACCCTCCCATAAACCCACCCTTTAAAATTCATGGCCTTTTCTTCATTAATTTTTCCATATGTGTGTGTGTGTGTGTGTGTGTGTGTGTGTGTGTTTTGGGGACTGATGTTTAGTATTGGATAATGAAACTGAAGTGCTTTTTCTTAATGAAACAGACTGTTATTGTGTGTGTGTGTGTGTGTGTGTGTGTGTGTGTGTGTGTGTGTGTGTGTGTAGTACTCTAATGAAAGACACTGTGATTGCATGGAAAGTCCCCACCATCTAGGTACTCACATGCCTGAGATACACAGTGTGATGCTGTGGAGGAAGGCAGGACCGGCCGGATACGCCTGACTGTGGAAGCACATAATGTGTGCACTATTCAGCAGCTCAGTGAATCCTCTGGTAATCTGGTCATTCACCTGAAAGGCTGGGGGGAAGTAAGCCATGTGAGTGAGTCGGAGTGAGATGCCCCATGGCTTAATGAAAAGATACTGACAGACTCACTGAGTAGCAGCCTGGCAGATGTCTGCAGATGGAGACAGAGGACCCGCGCTAACTCACCTCTGCACCTTCTCTAGAAAGGCAAAAGCAGTTTCAAAACATTCCATGTGTTTACTCTTGGGAATCCATCTTTTCTGTGTTCTTTGACAATTTCATATATGTATGGAGTGTATTGTGGTCTTACCTTACCCTTCCCAACTCTTCCCAAGCCCCTCCAACACATCGCATCCTCGAATTCATATTTACATGTTCTCTGCACATGCCTACTGCGTCCAGTTAATGCTGCCTTCTGGAATGTTGGCTGATCCTGGCTCGGTGTGGTGCAGGGAGCCACAGGGGCGGAGGGTCGTGAGGATAAAGGTAATAATGCCCAGAAGACAATGTTTCACGATGCCCTACATGCACACACGTTCACATGCTCTAAGTGTGCCAGCAACTCTTCTAAGTTCTATGTAAATAAATCATGGTCATTTCGAAGATATCCTGTGGTTTAAAAACACACATAATTAGACCAGATGGTGGTGACACACATCTTCATTTCTTGCATTGGGGAGGCAGAGGCAGACAGATCTCTGCCAGTTCAAAGCCACCCAAGTGTACAAAGTGGGTACAACCAAACCTGCACAGAAAACCCCATGTCAAATACAAAACAACAACCAAAACCACGAAATTAAATTATCCCAGCAGTGCCCTTTAGCCGTGGGCAACCAGCAGTTCACTAAATGATCAACCCTTGCACATTGATTACTTATCAGTTCTTAACTACAAAGTCCACTTCTTCTCTTCTGTCCCTGTAATCAATTTAGCAGTACGCCATCGGCTGTCACCTTCCTGATGTCATGTGGGGAAGTCCCCCTAGTTCACAAGATAAGCAACACTATTCCAAATGACTGAAAGAAAAATATTTACAATAAGGCATAATGGTAGAAGATACGGCTCAGACAGTTTTGGTCTATAGGCATCCTCAGCCACTACACCAAAGAACATAATGTACAGCCGGCCTGTGATGGCTCACGTCTTCAATCCCAGCATTTAGGAAGCAGATCTCTGAGTTCGAGGGCAGCCTGACCTACGGAACAAGTTCCAGGATGGCCAGAGCTACCCAGAGAAACCCTGTCTAGAAAAACAACAACACAAACACACACCACACAAAAGAACATAATGCATATTTTCACAGGGAGAAATATAGATCTGGTAACCAAGCACATTTAAGGCATATACCACACACAGTGCTAGCCATACAGAGGTGAGGCCTACAAGACATCTGCCTCAAAAGCTTGCCAACTTCTCAAAACCAACAAACGTCATCCAAGAAAAGCAAGACTCTTAGTGTCAGATGGCTTTTATTTCAAATTTTTGGAGTTATTTCCACAAAGAAAAGGTCAAGCCAAATTTATGAAATATTTTTATTATAAACAAAATAAAGGATTGGTGTGCAGCTCAGTTGTTAAGAGTGCCTTCCAAGGGGCTGGAGCGATGGCTCAGTGGTTAAGAACACTGACTGCTCTTCCAGAGGTCCTGAGTTCAATTCCCAGTATCCACATGGTAGCTCGCAACCATCTGTAATGGGATCTGATGCCCTCTCTTTCTTCTGGTTTATATGAAGATAGCAACAGTGTACTCATATATAAATAAATCTTTAAAAAAAAAAAAAAAAAAAAAAAAGAGTGCCTTCCTAGCATGCGCTAGGCCCTGCAATTGGTCCCTGATCACATCAAACCAGGTATGGTGGCTAAAGTCAGAGATCTTAGCACTGGGGAAGTGAAGGTAGGTCAAGGTCACCATCTGCTATAAAGAAGGCGTGAGACCAGCATGGGCTATTTTGAGATAAAACAAAGAGGGGTAGAGAGGTGACTTGGTGGTTAAGAGCACTGACTGTTCTTCCAAAGATCCTGAGTTCAAATCCCAGCAACCACATGGTGGTTCACAACCATTTGTAATGAGATCTGATTCCCTCTCCTGTTGTGTCTGAAGACAGGGACAGTGTACTTATAAATAAATCTTTGAAAGAAAGGAAGGAGGGAAGAGAGGGAAGGAAGGAAAATAAATAAATAAAATGAGAAAGCACAAAGTGCATGTTTTTTTTCTTCAAACATTTTCCTCAACAGAATCTTTCAATACAAACACATAATTTAAAAACACATAAACAACCATGGTGTTTGTTACAGACATGGTAGCTCGTGACTGTGAGTCCAGTATTCAGAAGCTGAGGTAAGACTTTCAAGCCAGGGAGGTTTTGTCTCAGAAAAGAAGAGGAAGAGAAGGAAGAGGAGGATGAGGAGGAAGAGGAGAAGGAGGGAAGGAAGAATGGATAGAAGAACAGAAGAGAAAAAAAAAGAAAAAAACAAAAAGCAACACTCACTAGACAAGATCATACACAAAGAAAAACATGAAACTTAGATTTTTTTTTTTGAAGATTTTTTTTTAATTTTATGTATGTGAGTACACTGTGGCTGTCTTCAGACACACCAGAAGAGGGCACCAGATCTCATTATAGATGTTTGTGAGCCACCATGTGGTTGCTGGGAATTGAACTCAGGACCTGCAGAAGAGTAGTCAGTGCTCTTAACCACTGAGCCATCTCTCTAGTTCTGAAATGTACTTTTTAAATAAGAGGACAAATACAGTTTTTAAGTACAAAACTTTCATAATATTCCCACTCAAAGTTCTGTTTTTCATTTTATTAAGTGGGTAATTGTGCAGAACCACATGTTTGCTAGCCACAGCAAATATGTATGTGAAGGTCGGGACTCAATTCTTTCCTTCCACTATGTGGAACTGGAACTCAGGTCTTTGGGCTTGGTGGCAAGCCCCTTTTACCCTCCTAGTCAGCCCTCATCTAAAGGTCTTTATACAATTGTTGATTTGTACATTGCTGCTCTTACAAACCTGATAGCATTCATATGCATTTTGTTATTGCAAACATGTTTCCTTTATGGACTATAAGACCTTTTAAATTCTGGGCTATTTTTATTATTTTACTTTACTTAATTGTATCTGTCAGGGGGATAGAGAGATGGCTCAGAGGTTAAATATCACTGACTGCTCTACCAGAGGTCCTGAGTTCAATTCTCAGCAACCACATGGTGGCTCACAACCATCTGTAATGGGATCCCATGCCCTCTTCTGGTGTGTCTGAAGACAGCTACAATGTACTCATATAATTCTCCAAACAGTGGCCATGGTATAAAATGCCATAACTGATTCTGAACACTTTCCCTCCACTAAGTCAGTCTTTGTTGGAAGAAGACTGGAAGGTGTCCCCAGCAAGGCTCTGAAACTTTGTTTTGAAAAAACTCTAATAATACTGAATATTAACTACATGTTGTGATTTGATATCTCTAACTTTGTAAAAAAAAAAAAAAAAAATCAGCATAACAGTGAAAATTGTCTCCAAACCAACCAACCAAATGTCTGGGAACAGGAACACAAAAACATGGGTGAAGATTAGTGTTTAACACACTTTTCTTTGTTATCCTTCTGAAAGTGAACATAAAGAAATACACAAAAAAGGGGCGGGACAATTTACCACTCACTTAACAAGTGAGAAAAACTGAGGGCCACAGGAATGAAACTCTCGCCGAGATAGAACACGCCGTTTGTACACCCGATGGGGCAGGATCATAATACACAAGTTCCCACTTACCACACTGATTCATAACGGGCAAACGTAGAAAAGGGTGAGACCAACTCCCCAGCTTGCCTTCCACATGTTCCCTGATTTCTCCTCTTATTTATATAAGTCTCTAATTTATGTCCTTTCAACAACTTTCTTTTTCTTTGTTCTAAATTATTTATTTCCTTTATGTATGTGAGTACACTGTACCTCTTCAGAAACACCAGAAGAGGGCGTCGGATCCCAGGACAGATGGTTCTGAGCTACCATGTGGTTGCTGGGAATTGAACTCAGGACCTCTGGAAGAGCAGTCAGTGCTCTTAACCTCTGAGCCATCTCTCCAGCCCCTGACCACTGTCAATGGAAATTATTTTTTTTATTCACTCTCTTTCTAATAGCTGTCTCTGAGTTTTGCCAGAATATGTTTATGTGAACCTCTGTGTCTTGCTTAAAGCACCAGCTTTTAACAGAAACCGGCAAAATGGCCCAAAGGTGCCAGTACCTGCCATGCAGGAAGGAAAAGCCATCTCCCCTAAACTGTTCGCTGCCCTCTGTGTGAGCACATGGGTGCACACACTCGAGAACACACAAACACACACGTGCACATTCACACACAAAAGGATATTTTCATAGAAAAGTAACAATGAATGTCTTTGATGCCGGCACTCAGGAGGCGGAGACTGGCGGATCTCTGAATTCAAGGCCAGCCTAGTCTACAGAACAAATTTAAGATAGGCAGAACTCTTGAAAAACAAACAAAAGACAGAAGCATCTAACAGTTCTTAAATGCAGTTCAGTCGTTTTTGGTTTTTGAATAATCATTTCTTCATAAATTATAAACTCTATTTTTTTTTAAACTGAGTGAAAATCACTATCCTCAAAACAAGACGACTGGAAACCAGGCCACAGTAACAGCTGCACAGCCTTTTCCTGAGTTTTTCTGGTGCCATAGCTTACCAATGTCTTCTTAGCATTTTTTTTCCACTTGTTATAATTCAGTAATGGGCTGGGTTCTAAGAAAAACAGAAAAGAAGACATAGTCTTATAAAACAGAATCCCATTTGAACTTAAAATGTTGACAGAGTGTCCTGTGACTGCGATTTTTTTGGACCCCCTCAAAGCTGGGTTCCTTTTCATGTTATGGGAGAGTTCAGGGAGGAAGCAGCAGAGAAGGGACAGCCGGTGACCAGAAAGGGGGAATCAGGTTTCAAAACTGGGGACCTGAATTGTTCTTAGAGCCCCCAAATTAAATTCTGAGCCGAAGGAGCCCCCGCTGACTCTCGGCACATTTAAAAGGAAAAAGGCGTTGTCCCCAGACCCCAGAGGCTCTCATTGATAATCAGGTCAAACAGCTGAAGGGGTGAAACCAAGACAACCCAATCAGGGTAGAGGTTGAGGCCTGTGAATTGGGATTGAAAAGAAAAAAGAAAGGAGAAACAAGTGTCTTCCCATACTCTGCACTGCAGGAAAACAACAAAATCTGGCAGACACGCATTGTTTGGGCAAGCATGTGTTGTGATGCACCAGCTTGGGGGTGACTTTTTTTTCAAAAGCAGCCTTTTCAAAACAAAAGTGTTCATCTGGACAAAGTGTCATGCGCATACAAAAGAATACATTTCCCCTGATTCAGTATCATTTTGTTTTAGCCAGAAGCACACCAAATGCCAATGTTTTCTTCTCCCTGGAACAGAAGAGAACAGCAGAAGTCTATATTTTATTATCTTAGCCTTTTGCTTCTAACTTGAGCCTTTGGGAACCATCCATTTTGTCCTAGACTGATATGCAAAAGGGATGTCACAGAGCAAGGTTGACGTGCGGGTCATGATCAAAGTCAGAGACAATCTCCGGTTGGCTATCCGTTGTCATGTGCTTCTTCTTAGGGCCAGGATGAAGGCCTAGAAAGGGAGAGAGGGGTTTCACTCTAGACTGTGCCTTGCAGACAGTCGCTGATGTTGGAGATGTAAGATGTCGTTCTTACATCTCTTACCACCCAGATGAATGGATCTGATGTAACTTCAAGTTCCCAGAAGCCAAGACTTAGGGCACAAGACATCTCTTGTGAGTCAGCTAGATTACCGAGCGCCTGTCACCTCTAGGGAGTGTGTGAACAGAATGTAGCCTGTGGAATCAGTCCTCGGGCAGCTAGATGCCAAGAATGTCCCAAACACTGGGGAGTCTAAAGCATTTATTGGTGTCTTCTATTGATGAGAAGCCATCAGAGTGACTGTGTGTTAGGCTGTTAGGAGGAGGAATGCGTGATTAAAATCACAGTAAACTGTTTGTGGCTGTGTTAAATGGCAGGTTAGTGATGGGACAGGTATTTCTAGGTCCTAGCCATACAGTCCAGTCATATAGGGAAGTTTGAAGCTAACTAGGCCAGAGCATCATTTCCGCCTTACCTAATTTAGCCATTTAAAGCCTTCGGTCCCATCCGGGGCCCAGAATGGGGGAGTCAAGTGGTATTGAAAGCAGAAATAACACAATGGAATGGTACTGGCCACTTTCTGTCTTAAAGGAAAGACACCAGCTTGTGCATTTATCTCCATCCCAGCACCTGCTCAGCATCTCGCCATGTGATATTTCATAAAAATACACACCCCAACAACAGACAGCCATTGAAATAGCAAAGTCGAACAGAGAACGCTTTTATAAAGAGATGTTATCTTTTCTGAAATGTCTTTTTCCTTGTTTTTCCCTGAATGGTCTTTAAAAAGAAAATTTGACAGATTTTTTTTAATAGGTATCTTACAGTGGCCTCGAATTCTAAGGAGCCAGGAATGCCCTTGAATTCCCAGTCTTCTTGTTCCTACCTCCTGGCTACTGAAAGTTATATAATTTTAAGGATCAGGTGACTCTTGAGAAGGGAAGGCATTTGGGATGAAGAAGGATGCTGGCTTACATATTTATGTTCATCTTTAATATCTGTCCAGTGTTGTATCTTGTGATATTTCTATGTTGTGGCTGTGTCTGGTGACTCAGACCTGTAATCCAACTCCTTGGGAGTTGGGGAACTGAAGTAGGAGAACTTTCAGAAGTCTGAGACCAGACTGGGCTACTTGCAAATCCCTGGCCAGCCTGGATTATGGAGCAAGCCTTTCCTCCCCAACTCTGTCTCAAAAAAAAAAAAAAAAAGAGCTATATCATGAACTAATCTTTGCAGACTTAAGGTATGTGTTAAAATTCTTTCCCTACCCAATACAAACAGCTAGAAAATATTGGAACTTCTGGAATGAAGATGATACCAGGTGTTTATTATCTTGAAAGAGAAAGACACCATAAATACCAAGCACTAACTGGATGAGCATTCTTGGGGCCAGTCATGAGTCTCAATGTTTTCCATACATTATCACATGTAATCTTTACAATAAGCTTCAGGGCAGGTGCTACTTCTGCTCCACAAGGGAGGGACAGGCATTTCTAAAGATTATCTTGTGTAAGGCATTCTCGTCAGCAAGTGCACTAAACTTAAGTCTAAGTGTGTGCTCCAAGTCACGATCCCCTACTTCCTCATTAATCTGGTTCAACGAGAAGGAAAGTCGCTCTGGTGCATCCTCAGACATGAGGCTTTTTGTAAAATTCAACAATCCCAGAGTGCTTCCTTCTACACTCTGCTCTATTGTTATAATCTTTTTATCTTGTTCCATATTTTTTAAAACCTGGATTCATGCAGATCTGAATTCACCATGCAACCTAAGGATGACCTTGAGTTTCTGATCCCTCCTGCCTCCACTTCCCCAGCACTCACTTAGCTTTATGCTGGGCTAGAGATTAAATCCATTGCCTTGTGTGTGCTAGATAAATACTCTACCAACTAGCCCCTTCCTTTACTGGTATTTAATTACTTCAATATTCCAGACATTAATTCTCTCGGTTATGTAAGCTCAGCTCCCATGCTGGGGAGTTTAGGGAACAAGAAAGAAAGAAAGAAAGAAAGAAACAAAAAACAAAAAACAAAGAAAGCCTAGATTGTCAGGGTGGTTTCTTTGTTGTTGTTGTTGTTTTGTTTTGTTTTGTTTTCATGATACTCATCTTCTATGCCTCTGTACAAAAATAAATGTATACAAGTCAAAAAAAATCTCAAGCGATACTATAAAATATCATGGTCAGTGACACAGTACAGGCCTGGCATCTGCCTCCTAGTGTTGTGTGTGCTGCTTTCTTCAGCCACTGATCAGTCAGTTCTGGAGCAGCTAGTACTGTCTCGTGTGAACTGAATTACACCTGATACTTGGTTCTCAGACAGAGAGAAATAATGGTACTGGATGGTTCCCAAGTCATGAGAAATACCAGAAAAGAGACAAGAAATAGAGTTCTCGTTTTCATACAGACTCTAAGACTATATACATCAAGATGTATGTGCCCTTGAGGCAGTGTGAAAAGACAACCAAGTCAATCTCAATTTAGTTCCAGATACCATAGACTATGGAATATACTTCAGAGAACATGGGGGGGGTGTTGGAAGTAAAAAACAGAAATCAAATCAGAGACTTGTCTTTTCTTCTTCTTCTTCTTCTTCTCCTTCTTCTTCTTCATTTATTTGTTTTGAGACAGGGTCTCTCTAGATAGTTCTGGCTGGTCTGGAACTCACTTTGTAGACCAAGCTGGACTTGAACTTAACTCTCTCCTACCTCAGCTTCTAGAGAACTGAGGTTAAAGTCATGACCCGCTGAGTCTTGCTATGAGTTCCTGAGACAGGGCTTTGCTTGGGTTAGTCTGTTACTAAGTAGTCCAGGATGGCTTCAGACTCAAGTCAATCATCTTTCTGCCTTCTAAATGCTAAGATTGTGGCAGTGTACCACCATGTCAGGTCGGAAGGAATTGAAGAGAATGTGTCATTAATGATTGTGCACTAAAAGCTGTTTGGGTTTTTCTTTGCTCTTGAAATTTCCTAAAATTTCAGTAGTAAGAATTCTATAAAGATGACTATTTCCAAAGGGAAATGAACTACGTAGAAGTGGGGAGGGGACAGTAATTTAAGGATAGAAATGGCATAAAAGGGTCAACTGCTAATTGTGCAGAAAGAAGAACATCCGAGAAAGCTATGTCCAAGACTAACGATTGAAGGAGCCCAGCCTGTGTGGCTTCACTGTGGGTAGCAGAACCATAGTATTTCCTTTCATCTTCAAACATGAACATGAGCCTGGGCTCAGTGGAGAGCGCCTGCAGGAAGTGAGAGGAGCTTTGAGCTTACCCTTGGCATGAGGGCAGGGGAACCGAGAACAGACAGACAAAGATAAAAGTGAAATCTGCTAAAATAAATCAGCACCACACTCCAGAAGATGTCCCTCGCTCCTGTAACTAAGATACTGCTTTTCTAGCCTCACACTCCCAGGAGGACACGTGACAGTTTACCCTGTTGATGAGAAAGATACTGAGTCTCTGAACTGAGCACCCTAGACACGGTGGGAAACAGCTACTCACTCCAAAGACAACATGAAAGACAAATGTGTCACCATGTACAGGTTTGGAGATGGTCTGAAGCGTTTGTCCCCAGGGAGGTCCACTTGGGAAGATACCGCAAGAGGAACACCCTACCAAACCATTTCAAACAAGGCACACTCAGCCATGTGTATGAGTTAGGACATAAAGAGGGGTGGGTGCTGAGTGAGAATGAAGTAGAGGATGGTAATGAAGTAGAGGTAATGAAGTAGAGGATGAGACAACAAAGGTTGGGTGTACTGGTTCATATCCAAAATCCTACTATTTAGGAAGCTACAGGGCTGGAGAGATGGCTCAGCGGTTAAGAGCACTGACTGCTCTTCCAGAGGTCCTGAGTTCAATCCCCAGCAACCACATGGTGGCTCACAACCATCGGCAATGGGGATCAGATACCCTCTCTGGTGTGTCTGAAGATAGCATTAAATAAATAAATAAGTCATTTAAAAAAAAAAAAAAAAAGGAAGCTACAGCAGGAGGATTGCCATAGAGACCACTCTGGCTCTGTCTGATCGCATGCAGCAGAGTTTTTTTTTAAGCTAGTCAACATTTAAGGAGTCCTAGCTTTTTCCCTTAGCTGGAGTTTGGTTCAATTCAAGGGGCTACATAGTAAGAGTTTATCAAAAACTTAAAAAGAAAAAAAAAAAGATATTAAGGCCATGTATTTAAGTGGGAGAAAGTGTGCATATAGGCCATGAGGGAAGAGAAGGGATCATGAGAGAGGAAGACACGTTTCTGAATCCTATGATAGGGAAGGCAGTAGCACACATAATTACCTGGGGGTAGAACAGTAGACGTGGGGAGACAGGAGTTGGAAAGAAAAACGATCAATCAAACAAAACCATGTATGTATAAAAATGCCATAAGGAAAACTATTACTAGCACACAGGATAGTTATAAAAGCTGTCACCATGTCAGATAGCACACATACCCAGCTCTACAAAGTGGGCACCTAACTGCATTCCCTGGTCCTCCTCAGAGCCCAGTAAGATACTCACATCAACTCCATCCTTCTGGAATATGGGACCTCAAATCGGTAGTGACTTTTACAGGTTAAATGGTGAATCTCAGGGGTGTGTGAGGTGTGTGGGTAGATGTCAAATTGTGTGTAGGTACGTGAGATTATATAGTATGTGTGTCGGGACTGAGGGTGTCCTAGAGAGTCAATGAATGTCAGAAATACACATATGTACAATTCCATCTGAAGCTGAGGAAATTGTGGGAGGTGTAATTATAGCCTTCTAGAATATGAAAAGGGTTTGGAAAGAAAGATGATAACTGTTTTCCATGTTCACAGAGGAGATAAGAAAAAAAATGGATTTAAACTAATAAGATAGTAAGAATGGCATTTGGAATACATTGTCGGGGGCAGCCATTAAAAGATAGACTTATCTCTTTGGACACCTTTTAGGAGAAGCCTCTGTAAGGCCGGGTTAGCCCTTTCTAGTACTATGATGATAGGATTCCATGAATACGTGAGTTGCTGTTTGCCAATAAAAACTTCCTCCTGTGTGGCCCTTTTTATCCAGTAATGATTTCCTCTTCCACTCTGCTGCTGAATGCTTCCAAAATGTAATCAGTATGTAGGTTCCCGGGTCAAATTGTAAGCTTTCGCATTGGTGCCTAATGCTCAGATTGTGTGCAGCAGAGTTTTTAAGCCAGCCAGCATTTAAGAAATCCTAGCTTTTTACCTCAGCTGGAGTTTGGTTCAAACCTCTTTCCTTTGCAAAGCCTCAGGAACAGGCAGCAAGAATCCCGTATCCCCAGCCCCTGTTTTCTCATTTAAATCAATCCCAAATTTATCTTGAGTCCAAGCAAATTTCGCAACCCTACATTTCCAGGGGAACCACAAATTCCCTCCACCCCAGACTCTATCTTGGTAGCACCTTCTCAACAGGAAACTTGCCCTCTTTAAAATCCACATCAAGAGCCTGAGATACCCAGTTTTGCTGCTTTGTTGGTTTTGTTTTGCAACACATCTCAAGCCTGTAACAGGCTAGCCTGGAATTCATCATGTAGCAATGTAGACCAGGCTAGCCTTAAATTCACAAGAATCCTCCTGTTTAAACCTCCCAAATTCTCAGAGGTTCTAGGTGTATGAACCTCTATGCCTAGCTCAGTACTGGCACACTAAGAAACTCAGTTAAACTAAGTACAGGGTAAACTGACAGTCAACTCAGATGAGTCAAGGGAGGATCAGCATTGGGCAGAACAGGGGACAAGCTTCCAGGTCACCTCCACAGCCTAAACCGCCCCAGTTTGATCTCTCAATCTCTAAACCTGGACTGGCAGAGTGAGACAACTTCTCATGTCTGTGATTTCTGTTGTTGTTTTGTTTTTGTTTTTCAAGACACAACCCTGTCTCTATATCACCCTGGCTGTCCTAGAACTCACTTTGTAGACCAGGCTAGTCTCGAACTTACTGAGATCTGCCTACCTCTGCCAAAAGCGTTGGTCACCACCACCCAGCCATGGCTGTGTCCTTTACACCCTGCTCTTGCCTAACCCAATCCTAACTTCCGGTCTCTGTTAGAAATTGGAATACTCGCTCTCACTCTGGCTACCTTCCAGTCCCCAATCCTTGACCTTGCTGTGATGATAGGAAAGGGGCTTCAAACAGGTATTTGCCAAACGTTTTACTTGTCACCACACCAGTGGAGGACCTACACTCCTCAGACTGAATTCTTCAGGTTCATGATGTCCAGGAACACAGTAGGACTGGGAGAAGTCCTAAGGAACAAAGGGACAGGGGGAGTGACCTGCTCTAACTCCAGTGAACATGGCATTGTCCTAACTAGACAGCATAGCTGTTCTCTGATCACCACTATTAATCACGAATTTGCTCAGGCATGGACATACACATCTGCAATCCCAGCCCTTGGAAGGTGAAACCAGAAATATCAGCTCAGAGCTATCTGTAGCTACAAAGTGAATGTGAGGCCAGAGTTCCGTGGGCCCCTGTCCCAAAGGAGAATCAGCGGGGGCCGGGGGGTGGGGGGGGGGGGAGAATCAGGCTCAGTGGGATAGCTCAGCATGTACTTGCTCAGAAGGCTTAGAGACTTGAGTTGGGTCCCCGGAGGAGAACCAACTCCACAAAGTTGTCCTCTGACCTCCACACATATACAGTCCTCCCATGCACACCATGTACAACACACCCATAAAAATGGTAAATCTAATAAAAAATTAAAATCATTTAGCTGGGAGTCATGATAAACATATACCTCAGTGCTTAGGAGATTGAGGCAGAAGGATCATGTGTTCTGGGCTAGCCTGGACTACATAGTAAGACTTGTCTCAAACATGAATAAATCAAATTTAACTGGTAGCTTAGGATGTCTACTGCTCAGACCTGGCTCTAACACACCATCTCTGTTGGCCAAACTCAGTAACTTGAGAGGCAGAGGCAGGCAGATCTCTGTGAGTTGAGGTCAGCCTGGTCTACAGAGCTAGTTCTAGGACAGCCAAGGCTACACAAAAGGTACTCTACCTCAAAAACCGAAACCCCAAACAAACAAACAGGAACAGCAGCCTCAGCCAGTGCGCACAGGGGAAAACCAGCGCTCGCACAGGTTGATGTGCTGCTTCTGGGAGGACATAAGTCCCAGCACACAGTAAGAGCTCCATTCTTATGATTTCTGTCCTTTTCCACCACAAACCTCCTGGAAAGATCTGCAGTCCCTCTGGATTACTGGATCTGACTGCAGCCAAGCTCCTGGCTCAATCCCTCCTTCCTGTTTCAGAGATTCCTGCGTGTAACTGCCAAGAACTGGTTCCAGAGGGCTGCTTCCATTAGGTCCCTGGGTACTTAAGACTTCATAATAATCATTTTTTAAGTGAATTAAATTAAGTCGAAACTCCTCTGGCTGCTTACAAAAGTCCCTCTGCTGTGATAACTTCCTCCTCACTGCCTGGATCACCAAAGCTCCCCTCTTCCTGCTGAGTCTCTCCCACACCGCGTCCTAACACAATCATGTGCTCCTTGTCTGTGACGTTCCTGCAGGAAGCATTCTCTTGACCCTTTGGATGGAGCTTTCTGAACCATCTGGACCTACAGCCATCACTCTCCTCTTTCAGTGTCCTTGGGTCTGACCACAATTTGCCTTTAATTAAACGGTGTCTGTCTTTCATCCTCTGTTACTGGTTCCTGTAACTGAGTTAGTTCCCTCTCTTCAAATAGATTGTAAATAACCCTAAGGGTAGGGGTACCCCATGATACACTTTCCTTCTTAATAGACACGCCTGTGTCTTCTCTCTGCCTGGTAACAGAAAATCTAACCAGATTACCAAGAGAGCTCACAGAAGTTGTATGCAACAGATACACCCCAGTAAACCCACACTTGGAACACATTTAGTTGAACCTAATTTACCTGTTGTCTAAATATTTCAAGTATTGCCCAGTGTCTAAGGAGTAGGTCAGGGTATTGAAAGCAATGACATCTCAAAGTCACTAGGACTTGTTCTGGTCCTGAGGGGACTGGAAATACCAACCTTCCACATTCCTCACTCTGAGACCTGTTAGAACTAGAGATAAGGGACTCAGAAGCCCCGCTAGGCTTTTCCCAGATCTCAGTAGGGAACTCCTCGGTTGCCTTGTGAAGTTTATGCAAATGATGAAAGAGGTCAGTAGGAGACTTAATTACTCTTCTCGTGAAAACCCAGAGCCAGCCACAGCACAGTAACCCTCTGTAAAGTTCCAGTCCCAGTGGTAAAGTACTTTGGAATCTTCGGATGAAAGGAAACCTACGTATCCAAGACCACTATTATTACTGTCATAAATAATGGTGCTTTGTGTTTTATCAAAGAGGCTCACAAACATTAACTAATTAGTTCTTTAAACTGAAAAGAAAAACGCACCACCCTGTGAAGTTGAAGTAGGTGGAAGGAGATACATTATTATCCCCATTACGCAGCCTGGGAGACTGAGACACATGAATTCCTTGATTTACCCAAAGTCACATGTCAGAGTCAAAATGCAAGCCAAGACCCCTGATCTGAAGGAACAACGCTGTTCCTTGCTTCTTTGTGATGTTAAGAGAAAAAGAAAGGCTTGATTATATGTATATATCTCCGAAGTGTTTTTTATGTATATATAAAACACTTCGGAAATCCAGTGGCACCGAACCTTTCGATAGCTGTCAGGTTATAAGAAAAGCAGACATGAGGAAAACAACAGTTTGTAGAAAGGCTGTGTGGGAAGCACCGTTTCATAAACACAATGAAACTTTCCAGCAGGAACCAGGGAGTCGAAAAAAATCTGATATTTAATCATCGGTGTTCTGACGATTTAAAACAAAGAGCTGTAATCCACCGAGTTTTAAACAGAAACCAGTCGAACAAGTTCTATACTTTATTTCTGAACTCTGTTTCCTTATTTTTCCCTTCTCAGGGACCTTTTAAGCATCTATCCGTGTGATGAAAATGTCACATGTAAGATATAAATATTACTCTTCAGATACTTTGCATTCTTTCTCATTCAAACTTGTAGTTTAATATTAATGCAATTCAAGAAAATGACAGGGAACTGTCTCCAAGGAAACAGGCAACAGAGAGGGAAAGAACTAGAAGCCTGTGACTCAATTAATAATTAGACACTGCCATTTTGTCTCTAGACACCCCACATCAATGTACCAACAGAGGAAGGGCATATAGTAGACACAGAAGAGCCTAGAAAATTCCCGGCCAGTTGCATCCTCAAGATCAGGAAATTGTCATCCGATGTATTCCTTTTAGTTTCAAAACTGCTTACATATCATTGTCTTGGCTGGTGGTCCATTTGCCCTTTTTAAATGTTCGTGAGATGGTACAATTCGAGGTTGCTAAGATGGCTCGCCAGGTCCTGTAAGGAAACTTGGTGATCTGAGTTCTCCAAAATACACACAAAAAAAATTTTTTGTACATGTACATACAATAATAACAATTTATTTTTAATCTGAGATTATATAATTCACTGTAAAAGCCAAGCATGATGATGCGCCCTTGTGATTCTAGCACTTGGGAGGGTGAGGCAGAAGCACCACTCTATATAAAAAGTCACTCTTAGAAATCGAGGTCTTTGGAAATTCTCTCACACACCACCAGACAACTTTTTGAAAGCTGAAGGGTTACACAACAAAATTCTCTAGCAAGATTGTTCAGCGTCTTTTCAGACCGTTTCAGTTGCTTGCTTTTGCTTACTCACTGTGATGCTATTTACGTCCCTGCGCACCTGCTGCTATACCTGTGTGCTCAGGAAGAACCACTAATGAGGCGAAATGACTGCCAGGTCTGGCTGAGGAGCCCTAATGGAACTATATACCAAAAACTAGATTGCGACAAAGAGGCTTTGAACCCTGTCACCCACCTATTAAAAAAAAATCTAAACAGTATTTACGCCAGTAGGAAAAATGTCAGGCGTCTGTGAGGCTAAATTATGCCCTTCTCACCTGAGAGCCTTTACAAAATGGAGGCTCTATGCAAAAACAACAAAAGAGAAAGAAGGAAACACACACCACACATACACAAATCCTGTTGAGTCATTCCAGCAAGTGCCATTACGACTGCTGCTGCCTTCATAACACCCCCCCCCCCCAGATCTCTGTTCAACACCCAGAAAGCTATTGTTTTCAACTTTCCAACGTACATGTAAATCTATAAAAGGATACTTCTACAATCCGGTATACTCTGCTCTCAGCAGAATCAAATTTAAAGAGGTGACAACATTCTACTCTGAAAATACAATTTTTTTTTGTTACTATGGGCTTATGTGAGCTCAAGTCTCACTCTTAGCTGATAAAAGAAAAAGGGGCTGAGCTATCAGGATTTAGGCATTTTCTTCAAACTAAGCAACCTGTTGAACAACTTCTTAATGTGCCTATCAATCATCTGGAGATAAGGGTTTGCATTTATAATAGCTGGTTGCTAAAATAAATATAAGTTACTATAACTAATTCAATCAACAATGGGACCTCAGAGGTCAGCAAAGGAATAATCAAACAGTATGTATGAATAGGTTGCTATTTTTCTGATTCACAAATGTTCCTCTTGTCATATGATGTTAAGAGCTGCTTGAAGCCCTCAGGTATATTTAGAATGTATGTATTTACATGGGAGGGGGTCTCTGTGTACACACCCCATCAGAAACCCATGAGTCTACAAGTCTACAAACATTAGGGGGTGCTTTCAGAAAACATACCTTGATGTGGCATTTTTTTTTAACAGGTTCGGCTACCACACATCAGAGAATCTGGCCAAAATTGAATAAAATCGCAAGCTCTCTGGTTGAACCCAGAGATAACAAAACCACTGCAGATTCTTTTATAAAGCAGTTGAATGTGTCCAAACTGGATTGTTTCATGTTTTTTTTTTTTTTTTTTTTTTTTTTTTTTTTTTTTCCCAGTTTAAGTCTCGCTGTTCATCCTGGAGATGAAGGAAGGCAGCAGACCCAGAGCCACCTGCCCTAGGAACAAGATCAGCTGCAGAGCAGACGGGAAAGAACACAGAGCCACAGACCTGTGGCTCCCAGTGCATTCATGGGCACACTGAAATGTTAGATCTAGGTTTCTGCCCCTCCTGCGTATCTCCACTGCCCTCTTGTCTCGCTGTGGCAGCGGATACGGGAAGAATAAACCGAGTTCAGCATGAGACAGAAGAGTTAGGGTAAAAAGCTTTAGAGAAAGAAGACAGTGGAAGTACTAGCTGAAACAAGCACGTGGGTACACACACACACACACACACACACACACACCTCAGAGAGGCATCTGGAAATGTGAGCCAAAAAAGTGAATTAAGCAGGAATAATATCTGTCTTTAGTTCAGACACACAACTGCATCGTCACTACTAGCTTCTGGCTGGCTGCTCTTCTTGGCCATCATTTTGAGGACTTTGAGAAGCAAATGGAAGATGGCTGACATGAAGAAGTGCAGGAGTGGCAAAGGCTGAAGCGGTGACTAAGGCCAGTCCTTCCTTGCAGGCTAGGAAGGAGCAGAACCTCCCCACTCCCAACTGCAAGCATTTCAGAAGGATTGGGATTGGGATCTCCGAAGTACAGGGAACTGAAGCCTTTGCCTCCTGACATTTAGAAGGAAGCAAATGACAAGAGACGACTTTTAAACACCTTGCTATGAAAGCAGAGATGTCATTAGGCACTCAGGTTCTTCTCTGAAAATTAGATTTTAACAGGTTTTTGATTGTCACCTCTCTTCTTGTTGCTTTATTTCTCACTCCTTGGAGGGATTCATTTTCAAAAGGATTTGCTTAAACTTCCCCCTCAAAATCCAATTTGCAAATACACCTGCAATTGAATTTTCAGTATGTACAGTCAACGCCACAGGTGCTACCGTTTGCCTGCAAAGAGGTCCTAGCTCTTGAGCCTGGCCAGGCTGAACCAGCCCCCCCACCCACCCCACTCCCCACCTCCCCATTCCAGAAACAAAGACAACAGCGGGGACCATTCTTCAGCCACTTGAACTGAGAGTGCCCATGTATCCTCCTATAATCTAAGTATGCCGTCTGAGCTCTAAATAGATTTGAATTTGGATCTTAATTTCCTTGATTATATACACTAAGACCCAGTGGTTATCAGTCAACCGGAACTTGATGAATGCCTAACGTAGGCCTTGCTGTCACATACAACAGGAAGAAATGGAGGGGAAAGGCTGGGGTCACAGAAGTCTGTTAGAAGATGTCCATTAATGATTGAATCTGTCTAGCACAGATACAGCCTAATTGTTAAGAAGGAGCTGAGCATGCTGATGGTACAAGTCTGAAATCCTAGCGTTCCGTAGGTGGTTAGAGGAGAGTCTTAGTTCCAAGCTAGCCTCAGGGAGCTAAGGCTAGCCCAAACCAGGAGACCCTGATTCATACACACACACACACACACACACACACACACACACACACACACACACATCCCTCCCTCCACGAACACTCTACATGTTGAATTGACAATAAAGTTCTGTGTCTAACCCAAAGGAAGACAACATAAATAGAGCAATGAAAAGATACAGACTGACAGGATCCGTGGCCATTAGCATCTGAGTGAGGGGGAAAAAAAAAAAAAAAAACGGGGCCATTGTTAACATTATATTTGAAGCTACTTGTGGGCTGGGCATTTCATTGAAGGGAAAGATGGTGGGTTTAAGCGTTGAGTATCGGTCAGGTGAGCTTTATTGTTGGCTCCATAAAACCCCCTTCACTTTCAGCTAAATTAACTGTTATTCACAGATTGCATCATTCTAGTGCTTAGTATCTCTGGTTTCCCGGCAGCTTCCTACAGCACTGCCTGTAACACCTCACGGGCTCATTTTCTTCTCACTAGGTCTAAACCGTACTGCCTGCTAATTGCAGCTCTTTCAGGGTTAAGAATGTTTTGTTTTTAGCGGTCAGTTCATTCCTTCCTCCTTGGTCTGAACCAATCCCTGCCCTGAGGATCCAGACTGGGCCTTAAGCAAGCTGTTTCTCTTTGTCGGTTTGGTTGGTATCTTTTCTTTGTTTCTTAGAGTGTTTTTTTTTTTTGTTTGTTTGTTTGTTTGTTTGTTTGTTTGTTTTTTATTTTTTTTGTTTTTGTTTTTGTTTTATTTGAGACAAAGCCTTACAGTGCTGGCTGGCCTAGAACTGGGTTTGTAGACCAGGATCTCCTGGAACTCACAGAGATCTACCTGCCTCTACCTCCCAGTGCTAGGGTTAAAGACCTGTACCACTAACTCCTGCCTCTACCGTATTTTTAAAATCAGCATTGATCACCAAACCTGAAATTTATCGGTTTGGCTAGGCTGGTTGGCCCGTGAGCTTCAGGGATCTCTGCCAGTTTCTAAACTTTCTCCGGAGACAAGGATTTATGGGCTCATATTGTCCTGACCAGCTTTTCACATGGGTTCAGAGGAGGGGGTCTTAGTGTCCAAAATGCATCATACCAACTGAAGTATATCCATCAAAAAGGAATAATAAAAAAAAAGAGTAAGAGAAGTCTGGCAGGATATAATTTTAGCCCAAGGTAATAGGAGAGATGTTTAGTCCCATGTATTTTACTTGGTCTTGGAGACAGGATCTCAACGTCTTAGGTGTCCAGAACACTTAGGTGGTCTGGAAATCCCTTAACAGACCAGACTTGCCTGAAATTTTAAGTGTTCTTCCTGCCTCTGCCTCCCAAGAGCTGGGATTCCTGGAATCATGAATCACCCTCCTTATCTATCCTGTTTGGCCTCCTGTAAGCAATTCTCTCTGTCCCTATCTCTGTCTCTGCCCCCCCACGACCCCCCACACTTTTCAATGTGCATTCATGTGCCCCAGTACACATTTGAAGATCAGAGAATAACTTTGTGCTGTGGGTTCTTTTCTCCCACTTTTGACATGGCATCAGTGGCTCAAACTCTAGGCTTCTCAGCAAGCACCTTTACCAGATGAGCCGTTTCCCTGGCCTTTAAACTTATTTTTAACTTTATAGACATGATCACATGGGACCTGTCATAACTTAGTAAATATAGTATGTGATGATCAAAACAAGGTACTTAGTGTTTCTCTTTCCTTAGATAGTTGTAAAGTAATTAGGATTGACTATAATAATTTTACCTACATATTCAATAAATCAGCTCACGGAAGGCTTCTCCTTAAACACCAGACTCTAGTTTCTTTTGCAGGGGCATTAAAATAGAATGTCATCCAGCCCAGGTTAATCCAGAACAGATTCTATTGCTGAGGATGACTTGGAACTGCTGATGCTCCTCCTGCCTCTACTCCCCGAGTGTTGGGGTTACAGACACGTGTACCCACACCCAGCTTTGCTCTTTATTATGTCCCCCACAGTGACGGATTAAAAACATCAACTCGGCACTACCCGGATCAACACAAAATACTTGGATGCTGTTGTCTCTCTGCTTAGATCGTGTATCTTCACTTAGTAGGTTTATTTTCTTCTATTAAAAAGGAAAAAAAAAAAAAAAAAGGAGGGCCTGTGAGTTGGCTCAGCAGGTAATGCTCTTGCAGACAAACTTAACCACCTAAGTTAGTAGGAAAAGAACCAACTCCTACAAGGAGTACTTTGATCTCCATTTCTTCATCGTTGGACACCTGCACACCCCTCCCCAGCTCCACCCCTAAAGAGACAAATAAATAAATGTAATTTTAAAACTTACAGTTAAAAAAAAAGTGTAGGGGCTTCACTAACCAACCCTCGGATCATAGTCACAGAGACTTTGGTGGCAGCATATTTTAGTAATTCGGAAGCTACTCTTGGGGCCTCCCTCCATTGTTAGCTTTATCACCATCTATTGTAATGTGTATCTAAGCTCCTAGCTGGATGGTCATGTGAGGGACTGTGCCACCTTCAGATCGGGCTTCCAAAAGAATGATTTCTGGCTGTTCAAGGGATAAATGAACTCCACTTGTTTGGGGGGCAATGTGCTGTGTGGTCACCCTACACCCCACATGGTTTTTGAACTCCTCACTACAAGCAGGCCTGGATCTGTGTCCCCTCCAGCCTTCTCTTCCACCTCCAGTATCTCATGAGGTCATGTGACCTTCCCTGGTTCAGTCAGAGCACTGCTAATCTTGATGTCCTTGCTTGTCCTTTGGATAAGGAAGATAGTCTTCACTTTTTACTGGCGCCCCGGAATAGCCTGGGAGACTGATTACCATTCGGAGATTGTAAGATAAAGGAATTCGAATTGGAAATTCTTGCTGTTGATAGGGATGGGATGATAGCAGAAACCTTAGGCTACCTGAGTTTCTCGGTGAGTAAGCCTCTAGAAATGCTAGATAGGAAAGACCTTGCAGAGATAAGACTTAAGGACAGAGTAGGACAAAGCATGTGGTCTTCTCTGAGATTTACTGCAAAGGGGTAATACCAAGAGATTTAACTAGAAGACTCATAAAGTTCAAATTCCATGGCCTTTGATGCCCACATGAAGCTCCTTGACATCCCTGAAGTCGGTACAGCTGAAACAAGACCAGGAATCTCACCCACCAGATTGAAGACATGGGACCTAGACCTGGATTGGGTTTTTTGTTTTTTGTTTTTTTGAAGCAGGATCTCATATAGTAGCTCACGATGTCCTCCAACAAGCAACCAACAACACACCTCAGCCTCAACATGATTTATTTTAAAAGCCAAGATCAAGCTGGCCTCGAGGATATTATCTAAAACCTTAGCTCTCAGCAGACTGAGTTCAGCTGACTGGAAGAGATGATTGTGGGCCACACTGGAGTTCAAGATCAGCCTGAACCACTTAGAACCTGTGTGTCTTGCTCTGAGGACCCAGCAGCAGGGCCAGTGTGCCGGCCTGGTATGATTGAATAGCTTTAACTTTAGGCCTTGTTAAGCAGTTTAGAAAAGGTGGTCAGAAGCACATATTAGGAGAAAATAGGAAACTGAATTTAGCCAGGAATCAGGCTTGTTGGCTCATGCCTGTAACCCCAGCTCTCGAAGGTGGGCACAGGAGAATCGGGAAGCCAAGGTCACTCTTAGCTACGTAGCAAGTTCAGCACAGCCAGAACTATATGAGATTATAGGGGAAGAAAAACCAAAGAAATAAAAAAAAAACTAACTCGGGTGAGGCAAAAATGAAATTTGGGTTAACTTAATCTAATTTTAAAGGACATACGGTATCATTTGGTGAGATAAAGTGACACGGTCTAAGTTTAAGGACCAGAAAGGGAAGCTTTGGGTTGTTGTTTGTTCGGTGGGGTGGGTGTTTGTTTTCTGAATGAAGATAGTGAGGTGGGTTTTAAGAACACAAGTATAATTACAGACAGACATTAAACTGAGCACAAAACTAAGAGGCACTGGGTACCACTGGTTCCAGGTGTCTTTGTCTCTCTTCTCCGAAGAATCAGAGCATCCTGAAAACACCTGCTACTGGCCAGAACAATGGGAAAGGGTTTTTATTATTGTTGTTTTTTAATGGAAGACCACAAAGAACCGAGAACTTGGTCTTTTTTTTATTTGAGCTCTAGGCTTTAATGGAGATTTGGGAGGACTGACAAAAATAAGTTAATGTAGCTTCCCACTAAAATGTCCGATGGTTAGTTACATAGGTAAACTGTACCATTTTTCTGACATGACCCAACTTAGGTCTTCACCATCTTTCTCCGTGTTTCTATAGCAGCTTTCTGGTATCCTCAAGTCTGGCCCTTCCTCTAACCCTGAAATCCAAGACTAGTTGCTCACAGTCAAAAATAGTCCCTGGCTCCTGCATACACACTGCAGAAATAACGTAGCCAATTTAGTCAAACTTGGTGTCTAAATCCCTTTTGAGATAGGACCCCAGCATCTCTTGCCAAGGCAGTCCAAGTGTTCTTTCCTGCATGTGTTTACCTCCTAAAGAGATAATTCAAGGGCTAATGATGTAGTGTGTAGAATGTTTGGTTAGCACAAACAAGACCCTGGGTTTGATGTCCAGGACCACAGAAAGTTATTTTGTTTTGTTGATTTTTAAAAAAGATAATCATTGGATTCTTTCAATATGATGAGTCTTAAGAATACATGGAGAGAAGAGGCAGAGCTCTTGCTTTCAAAAAGATAAAAATTGCCTAATAAATGAGACATAGCACATGAGCTTTATAGTCACAGTAGGCGTTGAAGAATTGTGTACTCTAGTATTAGGCATATAAAGAGATGGCCAGGCCTGTCAGAGGCTGGGGGTGAAGACTTGCTAGAGCATCCTCAAGGGACATGACTTTATTTCTAAAGAATGAGACAAAATTCTCCCAGAGGGCAAAAGAGAAAGAGAAACATGGTGTGTGAAGGTCTGTGGAGGATTTCCACTTCTTACCTCAGGGTCTGTCTGTCTTCTCATTGATGAAAGGAGACTCGTGAGGTCGACTTGTGCAAGATCCTTGTGAAGGCTAGGCGAGACAGTGATGACCAGGCCCTAGGATGTGCCTATGCTAGGTGCCGTAGACAGTAACTATTAATACCGTGGCGATAGGAATTCCCAACACTGTTTTCATAACTGCTACCTCGGACTCAGCCACATCCCCTTGTACAGTGCTTCTGTCAAAGCCAGAATTCAGTTTCTATTTGATGGGTAGATAACAACAGATGATGCTCCGGGACCCTTCTCAGTGCTGAGCTCCATTCTCCAGCCTAAATGTGAGTTATCTCTTTGAAATGTTCCCAAGATCCTGAAAGAAAAATACTGCTGTTCGGCCTTACCTCTGTCATCACACCCAAGAGGCAAAGGCAGACAGAGCTTTGTGAGTTCTAGGCCAGCCCGGCCTACCGAGAGCACTCCTGAGCAGTCAGGGTTACAGAGAAACCCTGACTCAAAACAAGACAAAACATAAAAAATCCTTCAATGAGTTACTAAATAACTATTCCTATGGAAGGTGCAAACTCAGCCTGAAAATTGAACCAAGTTATTCCCCGTGGCTTGAAACAGTTAGTGTCA
Organism: Micromys minutus; assembly: GCF_963924665.1. Lineage (NCBI taxonomy): Eukaryota > Metazoa > Chordata > Mammalia > Rodentia > Muridae > Micromys > Micromys minutus. Next base: position 25,019,561 of record NC_137974.1, on the reverse strand, counting down.
ATAATTCTTGCCCTGTTACTTCTTGGATGTTTAGATTATGTCAGGCTATCGTAGTCTTCTTCTCTTCCTCCTTTTTTTAGGACAAGTTTTCTTTTTTCTTCTTTTCTTTTTCAAAATTGGATCGTTTATGTATTTACATTTCAAATGTAGGTCAATTTTTCTTAACTAGTGGATTTACTCACTAGCCTGCATGGACAGGTCCTAGAGAGATGAGACAGAACAGGAAATGTGCAGGACAGAAAGGACATCAAGTTAATCCTTCCATAAGCAAGACTTGGTGAAAGTGTAGCAGACAGTGAAGGCTCTTGAGACAGACATCAAAGTTTCGTTCTATAGCTCTGAATAGACTTACGCTCTCTATGCAAGCAAGGGTAGCCTTCAACTTGTAATCCTCCTGCCTCCACCATACAAGCACTGAGATTACAGGGCCACACCACCATGACTATCTTAGTGGGGAGAATGGAAAACAAAACAAAAATATTATACAGATCAAGAGTTCTCAATGACATCCAAAGGCTAGCCTCTAGTGGGCTGAGGCCAAGAGTACTGCCAAAAGTCTGTAGCACAGGGACAGGACACACAACACTCTGGTCCAGTAGATGGGACATGCCAAGGTGGAGGGAGCCCATCCACCAATGGTCACTTGATAATTCCTCAACAGAACACATACACTCAGCCATGCAATTGGCTGGGAAGAGCATGGGAAAGTGGACCAGGTCAGAATGAGTGACTAAGAGGCTGAACATTGACATGCCACCAGGTTAGCTCATTCTTGAGGCAACCCAAGGAACCTCTTCACACTGAGGCTATGTTAGTGTGGAGTGAATTAGAAACATATTCCTCCCAAGTGTTTAGCCTTCCATTCAGGTGGCTGTGTTATGGCTAAATTGTGTTTTAAAAAAGTCTACCTCAGTACTTCAGAATATTAATGTGTTTGGAGACAGATATTTTTAAGAGATTGTTTAGCTATGTATCCCAGACTAGCCTCCAAGTGAGAATCCCTCCAGTCTTCCTAGCTCAACAACATCCCGTGCTTTGAAATCACAGATATGCACATCCGTGTACAGCCTTTGAGCTAGGGTATTTATTTATGTAGCTATCTATCTTTTTTTTTTTTTAAGGACAGGGTCTTTTTTAGTCCAGGCTAGCCCCAAACATGGCATGTAGCCAGGGATGTTGTTGAATTCCTGATTTCCTGCCTGTTGAGATTTCAGACATAGACCACTGGGCTCATGTGGTGCTAGGAACACGTACTTTACTGTTCTAGGAGGCGCTTTACCAGTTAAGTTATAGTCTCAGAACTGAGTCCTCTTACTGAGTCCTTGTTGTTGCTTGCTTGTTTTTGTCTGAGACAAGCTCTCGTGCTATTAGTCCAGGCTGGCCTTGAACTAAAAGTGATGCCCCTGCCTCACCCTCTCTAGTGCTAAAATTACAGATGTGCATCACAACACCTGCCAAAAGACCATTTTAAGTGAGCAAGTCATCAGAGATGGTGACTAAAAAAGCAACTACCAGGAACCTACCCTTACTCATTGGAGAGTGGGTACTGAAGCCACTGTCAGAGGCTACTTCATGCCCAGTGCAGTGTCTGCAAAACAAGAAGACAGACCAGAGATTTTTATTCCTAGGTGTTTAACTAAAGGCATTGACATAAACATGTATATAAGCGCCCATGAAGGTTTCACAAACCACAGCAAGAACATGGAACAAAGCAAACAAGATGCTGTGGTGTATGCACTTAATGAAACCCAGCGGGCAATAAAATGAATAAACTGATGGATCCATGCCTCATTCGTATGAACCTAAAAAAATCTCTGCTTACTACTAAACACAATCACCAGAAGCCAGAAGGGAAGAGCTCAGAAGGGCCTAGTAGTGGGAAAGGGACAGGGTCTTCAAGGTGTAGAATGCTGATGGGGCGGAAGGAAGGTTTTAGAGTGGTAGCTACATTCACTGTCTTGACAATGGAGATGGTTTACAGATTATGGACGTTTCTTCACCATCCTGATTACGGAGGAGAAGGCATACCCTGAGGTGAACATTCCCGCATCGGGTGTGGTACAAACACATGATACTCACTAGCATTCACTACATTTTATTCGAAGATGTGTGTTTAATGATATCCCACTTTTTAAAGATGGTGTTTCTCTCTGAAGCCCTAGCTGGCTCAGAATTCATTGTGTAAACCAGGGTGACCTCAAACTCGACACAATCCTTCTGCCTCTGCTTCTAAGGGCTGGAATTATAAACTTGTACTTCCAAGCTGACTGCTATTGCCTTTCCCCCTCCTCTTCCTCCTCTCCTTTTCCTTCTTCTTTGAGACCAAGTCTTATGTGTAACCACCCTCAGACCTGCAGCTATGTTCCTGCCTCTGCCCCCCAAAAGCCAGAATTATATGCGTGTGCTACCAGCTCTGGTCTCCATTCTGCTTAATGTTGCTAGAAAGAATTGGTCCTAGGGAGAGCAAGAGTGTGAGTCACTCCTGAAGGTGTCTGTGAAGGAGAAACAGGAAATGGCAGACAGACTTCCGGTGCACACTGTTCCGTGACCATGGAGCCACAATGATGTATGGTATAATCTCATGGGCACACCATGATCTTCCACCACACTCATCCCAGAGTCGCTACTGGACTTTCTTCTTGTGCAGGGAAGATGTGGGACAGTTAAAGGGAACGGACTCTAATCCCAAACAACAAATTCAGCTTATTTCTAACCTTTTCGGGACTGACTGTTTACAAAGAGGAGAGAATGTCTACTCTCCACATGAACCCTCAAGTCCTGTAAACAAGTGTTTTCAGTGGGATCCTATCCATTGAGAATAAAAACAAACTTACAGGACAATTTCATAAAGCAATTTTACATTTATTTCTCTAATAGTAAAAAATGTTATATACCCTATTTTCTTCTTCTATAAAATATTTAATATTCTATTGACGATATTTCTACTATTTAATTTTTTTTCCAAAGACAACGTTTTAGAAAATTTGAGAACTGGTGTTTTATCCCAGAGAATTAAGAAGCTTTGGTTTCAAGTCTCTTCTCTCTCTGGTTCCAGTCTCCCAACCCAAAACCCACCTTTATGAAATAGAGAAAAGGCTAAAACCTTGTAAGGAATGCCCTACTTTACCTGATGGTGCTCAAGTATAATCCAGGTCTCTGGAGACAGAGGCAGGAGGATTTAAAGCCTGAGGCTAACCTAGAGCTACATAGTAAGATCCTGTCTCAAGAGAAAACGTTTTAAGGAAAATATTTAATGACTTAGAAAAGTTCTTATGACGTATATGGGAGAGAAAATAGATTAAGAACATAAGTCTCAGATAACAGTGAATGTGCAAAAAATATTCAGGAATAGCAGAACAGAGATGTTGGTTTTTTTTTGGGGGGGGGAGTGCTATTGTTGTTGTTTGGTTGGTTGGTTGGTTTTTGAACACAGGGTTTCTTTGTGTAGCCCCGGCTTGTCTTGGAACTCTTTTTGTAGAGTAGGCTGGCCCCTGAGAGATCTGTCTGCCTCTGCCTCCAGAGTGCTGGGATTGAAGGCATGCCCCACCAGCCAGGCTGGATGTTGGTTTTTCTAGGGGAACCTGCCAAAGGGTAGCAGGTTGACACCTGAAAACTTATGTGTAGGACCATATGGGTCCTTCCTTGTTTCATTCAGCTGAACCCTATTTTGTGTAGCATGCTCACACAGCATCTCACAAAGGTACAAAACTAGCATATGACATTCCATCGTTAAGTCCAGATACATTGACCAGACCAACCTTATACTCCTCAAGACCTTTACCTCCTTAGGTGTTTCCATCACAAGCGTGTGCTACAACAACTCAGCTTTATTATTTATTAGCTGTTCTCTAAGAAAAGATAGAATGACCTGGAGTTCTTACTACTGTAGTGGATACAAGAGCATCACAAGTTCGATGCTAGCCTGGGAAATTTAGTGAGAACCTGATCAAATTAAAAACAGTAGCAACAACACACAGCAAGATACACACACCATAACCTCAGCAGTCAGGAGGCAGAAGCCACAGGATTGTCACAAACTGAAGACTCCTCTGAACTACAAAGCAAGTACCAGGCCTGCCAGGCCCAAATAGCAAGGTACCATCTTAAAACAATAATAGTAATTTTTAAACAGCTTGGGGGTGTAGCACTTGTCTGGCTTGCCTGAGGTTCTGGGTACAGTTCACTCTGTAGCCCTGGCTGGCCTGAAACTCCCAGAAGCCACCCTGCCTCTGTCTCTCCAATGCTGGGATTAAAGACATGTGCCACCACTCCTGGCTTGATAATTATCTAGTCCTTGAAACTGAATAAAGCAAGAAAGAGGGAATAAAATATACTAGCCGTGATAGGGGCATATGCAATTTCAGTGTTGGAACACTAAAGCAGGAAGAGTAGTCTACAGATCAACCTGTGAGGCAAAACCTGAATAAGGAAATAATTAAAAGTAGACTAACGTGCATCGCAATTCTTCCTTAGGAGGCTACAACGTCCCACGGAACAGTGACAGTGGCACACATCTGTGAACATGGTTGGTCCGGAGGCAGAACCTGGATGATCTTGAATGTGAAGCCAGCCGTGCGTATGTTGTGAGATTCTGTCTCAAAATAAAATAAAACTCACCAAGGACTTTGGATAGTATTTGGTGGTGGAGCCCTTCCCTGACACCTTAGGGGGTCCCAGAGGTAATGTTCAACCTTTCAGCAAAAAGACAGGAAGTAAATTTTTACAAACAAAATTTTAGAATATTTGCTACCGAGCTTCCTCCCCTGGTCATACAGGGTGTTCAGAGAACACGGGCAAATCCTAATAGCATTGAGTAAGAATAGGGAGTCTCAGCTCATGAATGACTACCAGCCAGTCAGCTTCCCCCACTAACGTCTTTCTTCTGGCTCTATATAAATGGCTTGAACGGAGCATTTCTAGGTGAAGGAAAATAGGAAAATGCTTCCTTTTTTTTTTTTTTTTTTTTTTTTGGTTTTCTTTTTGGGGGGGGGGGGTTCTGGAGACAGAAAACATCTAATTTTAATGTAACTCTAAGTCCAAACGCAATGCTGAGTCCAAAGATGGTACAGCTGTTTGGATTTGGTTGTTTAGCTCAGCTGTTTTATTCTGAGCCGGGCACAGCTGCCTTTTGATGTCCTTTGCTATTCATGACTGCTATAGCAGGGTTAAAAGCAAGCCAGCCAGCCAGCCAGGGCTGGAGGGCCGGGCCTGCCACATTCAGTGTGAAGCTTTGCCTTTTTCTCCAGAATTCTACTCTCAAGAGTAGAGCTGTGCGTGGAAGGATGGATCAGTCATCTCCCAGAACCTACTCACACTTAAAATGGCATCGCTATTGATGATCGTTCGAGACAGGGTCTCACTGTGTGTAGTCACCACGGTCTGCAGTCGGCCTCATTATTTTAGGCGGAGTCCCGCAAGGTACAGACAGAGCAAGTCCAGCACAAGCCGGGCCTTGGGCTTGATCCCTAGCTGTCAATACAACCAGGAACCGTGGTACACGTCTAGAATCCCGGTCGGGAGGCAGGAAATGAGGAGCCCAAGGTCGTCCTCGCCTACACAGCGTGTTTGGGGCCAGCCTGGGCTATGTGAGATCGTGTCTTACAGCCAAACTAAGGAGCGAACGAAGAAGCAGCGAAGAAGCAGCTATTCGTACTGTTTCCTGTAGGCAGAGGTGGCTCGGTGTTGGGGTGTGGAAGTGGGTTTAGGTTGCTGTGGCATTTGGAAAGTAATCCTTGTTATATCCTAAATAGTTACAAATGGGATAGTAACAAGTTTGAGGTGTGCTTTTAAATAATAAAGGGGGAGCGAGCAGGGGGCGGGTACAGGACAGGTAAGTTTAAGTCAGATCTGAGTTGGCCCTTGTTAAAGCTGAATACAGAAGGCAACAGTTCGTTATGTCAGCCTTCTTTTTCTACTCCTATGAGAATTTCCATAAGAAAAATATTTTAAATATGAAAATTGAAAGTCATAGATGTTTATAATTCTTGCCAGCTTGGCTCCGTATCTACGGATCTGCGTCCAGAAACCCTCAAGTCCACGCAGATGCGACTACGTAGAGAGTTTTCCTGTAACACTTGTGAGAGCTAATGCCTGGAAACACTGCATATCTAACGCTGAGGTCATGGGACCAGTCCTGCACTTATCATCCCTATGACCTGCCCACCCCCCACGGAGAACGAATAGCCACAGAGTGATCCTAACAAAGCCCAGCAGGTCCTCGGAGGACCCTGAAGGAGAGTCCAAAAGCAAATGTTGCCCGGGAAGAGTGGCTGCCCACTGGGAGGCCCGGAGTAGACAAGACAGGAAGCTCCACCGGAGGAGTGTTGTTGTGTGGACAGGTATTTGAGAAGCAAAAGCGATCTTTTGTCTCACCTACTGAAATAGTGAGAAATGGGTTTGAGATGGGCTTTTAAATAATAAAAGGGTAGGAAGCAGGAAGGACGGTCAATAAAAGTTGGTCGTTGTTGAGGCCTGGAAATCTGAGGGATCTCTATGGCAGCAATGGAGGTGAGTCAGAGCCCAGGAGCCATGACAGACTAAGGTGATGTCACCACTTCCGGCCCCAGGAAGTCTCAGGTCGGGGAGGAGGGCTGTGGCCCATAGAGCAGCTCCAAAGCCTGGGTACATTTTTCTTCCTCTCTAAGTAGGAGCAGCAGAAACATACTTGCCATTCTGTTTCACAAAGATTTTTCCAGTTGGTAGACAGAGCACTTCCTGGGTGGCTTCTCCAGCTCTGGAGTCTGGTCCCCTACCTGATAGCTCAAGTCCTCCCTGCCTCTTATAGGGATAGTTGGGATCTGCAGTTCCTTCTCCAAGCAGATAGACCCACTTATGTAGTCTTCTCCGGGCTGACGTCTATAGTCCGGCAAAGATATGCTGAACACAAGGGGAGCCTAAGAAAGCCTGGCCATAAGCTGAAAGCTGTCTTGGGGTCCAGCCTCCTTAGTTATAATAGGATGCCTTCACGGATAGGAAGTCACCCACACATGTAAGAGGTGTGCATTGTGAAGCTGAATTTGGACACCTGTGCTCCTGCTCTCTCTCTCTCTCTCTCTCTCTCTCTCTCTCTCTCTCTCTCTCTCTCTCTCTCCTCTCTTTCATTTTCTCTCTCTCTCTTTCTCTTTTCCTTCATTCCTTCCTTTTCTTTCGAGATGGATTTTCTCTGTATAATGCTGGCTGTCCTGGACCTTGCTCTATAGACCCGGCTGGCCTCAATCTTAGGGTCTATCTGCCTCGGCCTCCAGAGTACTGGGATCAAAAGGCCTGTTTCACCACCACCAGCCTGGAACCTTAGCTTTCTCTTGCCACATTTCAACTGGGAAACACAAACCACTTCAACTTCCTGGTTTATAGTTTCTTTCTCTAACAGATTAACGCAATAAATAAACACATTGGGCTCAGTGGTTAAAGGGCTCGGCACACACGCATCAAGACTGGAGTTCCAATCCTCTAGAACCCATGTAAATGCTGGGTAGGCATAGCAACCAGCTGCAATAGCAGCCAAGAAGGCAGATATAGAGGATCCTCAAAGCAAGCTAGACTAGCAGAGGAAGATGAGCAAATGAACCCTCACTCATGTGCACTCACACACACGAAAAACATGTATTCACACTCTCATGCACAGCACACAATCAAACATGAAACTAGAAAAAGAAAACACCGCTTATTCTAATAAGGTGTGGTGGCACAGGTTTGTAATCCCAGCATTCCTAACTGCAAATCTGAGACCAGACAGAGGTGTACGGTGAGATTGTGTTGGACGTGTAAAAGAATTGCCACAGACATTATCATCCTCACCAGTGCATGTTGCAGGATTACAGGAAATCAGGCAATACGTCATGAATGACTAGGTGGATATCAGAGCACGCACTGTGGTTGTTAAAACTGCTCATTTTTTTCTGATGTGTTGGCTGTGACCAGCAAACAACAACAAGATTGTTCCTCACTGACAGGTGTCTGATGTATTTGACCAGTATTTTTGGAAGAAATGCCTCTTTTCTGTTAGTCTTAACTACTCTTACTTTTCTGAGCCACAGTTTAAAGTATGATCTTTGATACTGTGTTGTCTATGGTAATTAGTTGTTGGCTACAGTCATTGGGTATTGGCTATGCTACATAAAGTTCAGGGAAGCCTGTGTTGGGTTTTTTAAAGAGGAATGTTTCCATCACTTTGATCTCTGTTAGTACATTATCTGAGACAGGGATGTCATATTCCAACTCCTCCAACTTATTGACCCACAGCTATGACAAGGATTCTGTTCCTGTGCCAGGGTCATATTAGTAGTGATGAATACATCCAACATCACCCTCTAGAACTTTGGGCATATCCTAGGAATATATCCATGCAATTAAATGTGCTGCCCAGAGGAGGGTCTTCCCACAAAGACAGGGAACCGCCAGCCTCAAAAGTGAACTGACTTTATGTCAATTCTCATAGATTAGTGATGCTCCCAGCTTTTATCAGAGCAACTTCTCTTGAAGTTAGAGGCAGCTAATGTAGAGATTCACAACTGGTTAAAGTAGAAAGACTGGGTAACTGTGAAATGGGTGGCCTTAAATAAGACAACTATATCACCCCCACCAACTCCCAACAAGATCACTGGAGGAACAGAAAAAGGCCAGGGGTTTCGGAGGACAGCAGGAAAACCGCATCTTCTGCACACAACAACCATGGCTTCTGCACACAACAACCATGGCACCCGGTTGTTTGCTAATGGGTACTCAGAGAGAGGGTGTTATAGAATACACAAAAAGCTAGGGCCCGAGAAACAGCTCAGCAGGAGAAGGTGCTTACTACTCTCAAGCCTGACTCACACCATGGGAGGAGAGGATCAGCACGCAGTGGAAGGGTTGAGACAGGGTTTCTATTCCCGCAGAAACATCATGACCAAGAAGCAAGTCGCGGAGGAAAGGGTTCAGCTTACACTTCCACATTGCTGTTCATCACCAAAGAAGTCAGGACTGGAACTCAAGCAGGTCAGGAAGCAGGAGCTGATGCAGAGGCCATGGAAGGATGTCACTAACTGGCTTGCTTCCCCTTGGCTTGCCTTACAAGTTGAGAAAATGCCTTACAGCTGGATCTCATGGAGGCATTTCCTCAACTGAGGCTCCTTCTGTGTGGTAACTTCAGCTGTGTCAAATTGACACAAAACCAGCCAGTATAAGACCCAACTCCTGCAAGCTGTCCTCTGGCCTTTACTTGTAAACAACGACATGGGTGCATGTGTATATGTGCACACACACACATATGTATACACACAAGAATAAGAAATAAAAATGAATCTTAAATATGTTCCAGTTAAAAAAAAGTCTACTTGGGGTTCATCTGTTCCATACCATTCCAAGTAACAGTTGTTCCTGGAAGACTTAGAACTCTGGTTTTGCTGTTTGTTTTATGTTTGTCTCCACTTGCTGACTTCTTTTAGGTGGTTTGACTTTTTTTTTTTCCTCTTCAGAATCCTATTTAAATTTGTCTGTTGAAGCTGGATGTGGTAACACATGCCTTTAATCCTAAACTCAGGAGACAAAGGTACACGGATCTCTATGAATTTGAAGCCAGCCTAGTCTACATATTGAGTTCCAGTACAACCAGGGCTACATACATAGAACATATCTAGATAAAATTAATAATAATAATAATAATAATAATAATAATAATAATAATAATAACAATAAACCATTACATTTGTCTCTTGGTCTTTAGTTGTGTTGTCTATCTGTTTTGGGTATTTTTGCTTTGTTTTGTTTTCATAGTGTGCTACCAATGGAATTCAATATTTAATATATTTTGTTCCTTTTCTACATTTCTAGCTATGGAATTAGTTTATTTTCAGTTGCTATAATAAAATACTTCTGGCTGGGTACACTGTAAGTAAGTTTATTTGACAGCGTGGGCAGAGGTGGGGATATAGCTCAGTGAGTAGAGTGCTTGCCTACCGTACAGGAAGCCCTGGGTTCTATTCCCAGTACCACATGACTGTAGGCATAATGGTGTTCACCTGAGAGGAGGATCAAAAGCTCAGTTATCCTTAGCTTCACAGTAAGTTTAAGGCTAGCCTGGGTTATGGGAGACTACACGTGTGTGTGTGTGTGTGTGTGTGTGTGTGTGTGTGTGTGTGTGTGTGTCTGTCTGTTCAAGAGCCACCTTCTCTTTGGTAATTCCCATGGTAATCATGGCTGAAAGCATTAGGATGTATAGCAGAGGAGCCACAGACTGGGGGAGTTTGCTGTATCCATTTATACTTTTTTCTTGAGCTGACTCTACATCGGTTGTCACTTTTTTAGGCAGTGCTTCCAGCAGCCTACCTCCCAATAGCCACGCCCACCGCTATTGGAGACAGCACTTTGATGTGAATCCTGGGATCATGTCTGAGCCATATCCAGATATCTGTTCTGTTTCTTGTAAACTGTGGAACGCCCGCCGTCCCTGCCACCATCTTCTTGCTTACTGTTGTGCCTAGAGCCCTCCACAGATGATGTGGAGGGACTCACTCAGGGAGTCTGAACAATCTAATGGAAAAAGCTACCAGAGTTAAAAGGCTCTGATTTCTCAGGAAAACATTCTTCATAAAATATCCAACAGGCCTGATCTTTCACAGTTACCTCTTCACATTACTGTCCCTCCCTGTTGTCAATAAGGAGCTAGATTAACTCGTGTTACTTTTAATATTTATTTACTCCTTCACACTCAACTTACTCAATGCCATCGTGGGATCATAAGTGGTTTTTAAAAAGAAACTAAAAACAAAACAATCTTTTTTTTTAAGTCAAAACATTACTCATTTTGACAGCAATTTCAAAGCTGTCACAGTGTCAGGGCAGAAAACTTAGCGTCTTTAACAAAGAAACAGTTTGAATGCCAATCAGGAGATTGCCTTCAGTGCTCCACTGGTTATTTGAGTTTTATGAAAAACTCTCTGGTGGATGTTTTCACAACAACCAAAGGAGAATTGAAGACATCCTGAGTGTCTTTCTTGGGATGCTACCGTTATCTATATAAGTACCCCAGTAGGAAAACATGAAGCTCAGTCAGTAGGATGCTTACCCAGCATGCACACACCCTTGAGGACCATCCCCAGCAAGTGGTGCATAAGCTAGAGACAGAAGACTGTTTTCATCGGTTTTCTCTCTCTTCCTCCTCCTCTTTCTTTTTGGTTTGTTTTCCAAGACAGGGTTTCTCTGTGTTGCCTTGGCTCTCCTGGAACTTGTTCTGTAGACCAGGCTGGGCTTGAACTCAGAGATCCACCTGCCTCTGCCTCCCCAGTGCTGGGATTAAAGGGGTGGGCCACACAGCTTTTGTTGGTTTCTATTTTTCTGTGTGTGTGTATGTGTGTGTGTTTACATGTACGCATACAGGTGCACATATAAGTGAGGGTAGATGTAGATATATGTAGAGAACAGAAGTCAACCTTGGGACGAATCCCTCAGATGTCATCTACCCTTTATAAACAGTTACATTGTTTTATTTATACATATGTGTTGAAAACAAACAACATAATGTTTAATAAATATATGTGGTTGACAAAACACAATATATTTGTAATTTTTACAGAAAAAGTTTGCTGGATTCTTATTTATATAATTTTATACATGTGTGTGTGTATATATATATATATATATATATATATATATATATATATATATATATATATGTATGTATGTAGAGATGGGGGAGAGGAGGAGAGGAGGGGGGGTGGCCTCAAACATGAAGGATCTAGCACCAGGAAATGACAGATATCAAGCCTGATGACCTAAGGTCAATCTCTGGAACTCAGATGAAAGGAGAGGATGGACTGGAACGTGTGGATGCCACTGGGAAAAGAGAAAACCAACTCCAGAAAGGTTTCCTCTGACCACCCCACAGCACACATCTCCCCAACTCATACACATAAATAAACACAGAAGTAAATAAATGAAATTTTAAAACCTTATAATCTTTCTGTCTCTGCTTCCTATGTTCTGGCATAACAGGTCCCCAACCAACATGTATAGACTTTCCCCCATAATACTCACTGTTAAAATGCTTGTTAAATAAGTCCCAAGTTTTGCCACCTATGTCTCTGAGTAATAGAAAAAAAGGCAGGGGGCATGGCTCCCACTGATTAATTCTATACTGGAGCACTGGATTTAACCAGAGAGAATCTGGTTAACTTGAAAGTAGAGAACAGGCTAAGAAATGGTAAAGAAATGCCCTCATTGTGGTACAGCCCCAACTTAATCCAATGGGTTCCAATGGGTTTAGCTAGAGACAGGAGGCTGCCCTAGCTGGAATGAGTCATCTCTGTAGAGACAGGTCGGGCTTGCTTATCTAAGGAGTCTCTAATGGGAACCGTGGAGTGGTGCCCTACTTAAAAAGTGCCTTACGTAAAAGCTGTAAGGAGAGAACGCAATGACCATTGCAGATAACATTACTCACCTTCGCATCAAGGGGAGGAAAATGAGCCCCACACAGTTAAATCTCAGAGGTTGATGGGTCGGAAATCATAGCAGCATCCCAGCCAACTGGAACCCAAGTTATTCCAGTCCTGTCAAACTGCTCTGTTTTATTTACAAAGAAACAATGGGGATATGTTGGAGCCTAGAAGTAGACCCAGCAGTGACCAGCGATTAAATTCTTTGTGGCTTTAAGAATACGTTGAGTTAGAGTTTGTCTTTTGCAAATAGTATTTCCCTTGAAGACTAATGATGTTTAAAAATCTACAGGCCATTACAGGCTTGCTTGTGTTATAATCCTAGTTTTATATTCATCTGCCTTATCAAAAATCCAACAAAAGCTATATCAACAAAACACAACACAAAGAAGAAAACCGGACAGCAGTAGATTTATCCAATTGCTGCAACGGCTTAAACCAGTTCACACAGCACCAGAACACAATCATGCTTTAAAATGTCCTTTAATAGCCATGATACGAAAATGGGTATAGTTTTCCAATGAGGTGGCAATGACCATTGCCAAGGGATTGACAAACTGAAGAAGAGAAACGTACGAGAAAGACTAGGAATCAAAACTGGAGCAGTTACTCAAATGCTAACGAGTCATATGTCTGTAAATACAAATGGACTCTGGCCAATAATGACAGACAAGAACTCAAGCAGGTAGCTGCCTAAAAGAGAAAGGGTCGGCGTGGAGGCAACACGTAAAAGTTTAGCACCGAAGAAATGGAAGCAGTGAGATCAAGAGCAGTCTACGAAGAGGAGGGAGGGTTAGTGGCAAGAAGAAACAGCTTGTTCAGTCACCCTGAGTAATGTTTTATTAAAGTGTTAGGAACGTCAGTGCCAGTGAGACCAGGGAACCAAATCTGGAGCGAAGGTTCACAGTGGCAAGGTGGCAGTCAATCCATACAATCATAAATTACAACTGATGTCTTTGCTCCAAGAAGCCTGTGGCCAGGGCTTGGAGATGTGTCTTAGTCCATCATTTCCCTAGGATGCTCCAGGCCTGGTTTTGGTCCAACACCTTATACAGTCGGCAGAGTGTGCCCGTGACCCAGCACTCAGAGCTAGAGGCAGCAGGATGGGTTCAAGACCATTTTGCTACATAAGTAAATTCAAGGGAAACAGGGCTAGGGATCATGTTAGGAAAAAAAAAAGAAAGAAGGAAGGAAAGCAGGATAAAAGAAGGAAGGCTGAGGCTTAACTTTTCTCATCTTAATTTCCATAAGTAAATTTAAGACAGAGAAATTATCCGCCCCCCCCCCACACACACACACCGCCCCTGGAAGGATGAGAAACCAGTAAGAACTGTTACTGAGTTACAAGCTCATTAGAGGGTTGCACGCAGCAGGGAGGAATAAAATGGCTAAGGCCAAATTACCCAACTGCAATTTCCACTTTAAATATGAGGACACTAAAGATCCCACCATGATTTGTGGTGACTTATTAGAGTGACTGTGTCTTCACTTTCTGAAAAAGTAACATTTTTATGTTTTTATTTAGCCAGACATGGAAGGTTGTGGGATCTTTCCCATGAGGCCGGCATGGGACACATAGCAAGTTCCAAGCCAACCTGTGCTATACGGTAAAATCCTATATTCATTCGCCTCTCCGAAAAGAATCATAACAAGCTGGGTACGGTAGCACATGCTTCCAATAATAGCTCTTGAAAGACAGAGGTAGTAAAAGATCTAAGTTTGAGGCCAGCTTCTGTGATGGCCGAGAGCTATCTATATAGAAAAGAAGAAAAAGAACAGTGGTGATGAAATTCCTCAAATCGCAACCCTTATTTTGTTTTATTTGAAATATGCATTACTAGCAAGGCGTTGTGGTGTACGCCTTTAATTCCAGCACTTGGGAGGCTCAGGCAGGTGGACTTCTATGAGTTCAAGGCCAGCCTGCTTCACAGAGAGTTCCAGGACAGCCAGAAGTACACAGAGAAACCCCATCCCAGAACCAAGAAACAAGCAAGAACAGCAAAAAGAAATATGGCACACTACATCCTTGATGTGTGTTTCCTTAGTCATTCCTGTCTCCTTCTTGGAGTCAGGTCTAGGGCCACCGTACCTTGTCCCCGGTCCTTTCCTTCTCCATGGCTTTTGGATAGCATGCCGTATTAAGAGCTCTGGTGTCATCCTGACCTGGGGAGTAGTTTATAGGATGCACGGGTGCTGTCTCTCATGACACAGTACGTTCTAAGACCACAGAGGCAAGTTTTCTCTTTATGTCACATGAAGGAGACACACTGTCAGCAGGACTTATCACCATTGGTGTCACCAGACCAGAGCAGTGTCAATAGACTATTGTAGTCACCCGCTGCCCTCCTTTTCTTACTGGAGGAAACTGGTCACTCCTGATGCTACAGGACCCCCACTATTTCCCATGACAAGCTTAGAATTGATTACTCCAGGTACCAAGTGTTCACATCGGTGAATAATTAGGCATTAAGACTTGGGTGCCCGTGTGTCAGCTCACACAGGCATGCACAATCCCATGGGTTTGAGACTCAGAACCTGAAAAACACAAAATAACCTCCAACTTGAAAAATCCCTCTCCTGGCTGGGCATGGAAGCGACTTTAATCCCCGACCCGGGAGTCAGATGATCTGTGAGATCAAGGCCAGCCTGGTCTAGATATCAAGCTCCAGGCCAGCAAGGGCTACCTTCATAGAGAAACTGCCTAAGGTAAAAATAAATCCAATTCCTGTTGCCTTCAACAATAGAAGTTCCCAAACACAAGTCACTACCTCCAACTGACCAGGCTGAGACGGTCCAGCGAGATGGCCACACAAATCTAAGCATTTGTGAATTATTCCTCCCTTCACACTCTGCTTCTATTTTTATAGTTGAGACAAGAGCTCGGTATAACTCAGAACAGCCTTGAACTTTGTGGCATAGGGGGAAGTTTGAACTTCACAGCTTTCTACCTTCCTGAGGGCTGAGATTACAGCTGTGCACCCCCGAGGCATGCGGGCTGGGAAACCTACTCTAACCGAGACATACCCAGCCCTGATTTCATCTACGTCTTCCTGGAGTTGATTCTTGTCCTTGAGTTCAGCCTCTCAAAGACTGGTGTAACAGAGCATTTACCTCCACATTCGGTTCACTGTGATCTGACCCACTTGGAATTTGATTTAGGATTAATACTCACGCTATGGAAGGTCAAGAAGTCACCACATATATCTTTTAGGCACTTTTTATTTTCAAAAAAAAATTGTCGTTAATATATAAACATCTCATTCTCTCAGAAAAATTCTACAGCTCTCTCCAGCTGCTTGCTCTGATATTTGCATAGGAAATGACCACAATACAAAAATAAGGGGAGAAGAACAGCAGCCGACGTATGCCGTATGCTTTGATGTAGGTGTGTCCACGTATAAACAGGTTGAAGCCTTACAAAACTATTTACACCGCTTGTTGCCTATTTACACGTCGAAGCAACTTTTTTCTAACGAACAAAACTATAATTTATCAAGTTATGAAAATTGTTTTCTAAAAAAAAAAAAGAACTTACTATCTTACCACAAAATAAATAATGATAAAACAATATTTTAAAAACAAAATTAGATTTTTAATTAAGACTGCTTTTGGCGTTTCGCTTGATTTCTGCCCTTTGGTTAACAGCGTCAATGTCTCATTCCTAACCACACTGCATACTGGTAAGCTTTCAACACATCACGGATAAAGGCAGACACCGAGTCAGTATTAACAGATTAACTACGCGGCACTGTAATTTCAATAGAATTACTGTGTCTCACTGAATATGACATGCAAAAATCCATATAAATTGTCTTTTAACCAACAGCACTGCATGAGCAAACATCCCAGTCTGAGAAAAACTGCACCGGAAATTCAATGTTTCCACGCGGGAAAACAGCGTCTACGTTCAACAAGGAACAATGTGACAGCCACAACAGTCCTTCTCCACTTAAAAAAAAAAGATACTGCTTAACTTACGGTAAGAGACCGTAACGGCTGTGTATTGTAACTATCTTTAAGCATTTCAGTTTAAATTCACATAAAAAAAATCTCATTTGAAGTAAAATCTTATTTCAATCAGCAAATGAAATCTTCATTTTACTCTCACTTGAATGATTATTCCCTCCCCAAAGAAATGGATTTGGTAATTTGAGGTATCTCACCACAAATTCTAACTGTAAAGGTATTCATCATTATCTTCAAAAGTATGATTTCTCCTCCCAAAACAATCCTTAAAAACTTGTAATAAACCTATAAAGCTGATTTGCATATTTACAAAATTCTGAATAGCAAATATAGGCAACTCATATGTTAAAAAAACAAAACAAAACACAACATTTGTTCAATGGCTGTTTGTGAATCGCCAGGTACACTGTCTGTCCCCTCTATAGAAATAATCTAATCTTTAAGAAAAAAAAAAACGAGTCCACGTCAAGTAAAATCTTGACAATCTGTCTGGGTGCTTGCCAACCGGTTTGTTTATCCTAAACAACGTCACACATCTTTGCATGTGTGCAGTCTACAGAAACAGCATAGGCACCCCGTGCACCCCCAACCAGTTCCCTATGCTGAGATGCAGCTTCTGGAGATGAAGTTTGCTGGAATAAAGCTAGTGGTGAGCAGGACAGCAAGCTTCCAGGTTCTCAAAATGACCAAACACTTTGGTATTGATACAATGTATTCCCTGTGGCCTCAAATATACAAAATATACATTTTCCAGTTCTTTTGATTTTTTTCTTTCTTTTTTTTTCCTTTTTTCTTTTTTTTATATGAAGTTAGGTCTGCGGTTTAAAGGTTGGCGGAGCGGACTGCGAGGCGTCGAGCAGGTTTGGCGCAGTGCTCAGTTCTGGTGGCGCTTCATGTGCAGTGCCAGGTGGTCAGAGCGGGAGAAGCTGCGGTTGCACACCAGGCACTGGAACGGCTTGGCACCCGTGTGCTTCCTGTAGTGGCGGGTCAGCTCGTCGGACCGGGCAAACCTCCAGTCACAGCCCTCCCAGCTGCACTTGTAGGGCTTCTCACCTGTGACAAGGAAGAGACAGGATGAGGCAGCCTGCTGCAAACCAACTGCATAACCCACACCCCATTCCCATTGTGAACAACACAGCGATGCTCTTCAAAGCAGCAAGGACAATATGGCTGTCAAAAGCTGGAGAACTGGGAGTCCATCGGTCCACCTGGCTCTCCACACCAGCCAAAGCCAACCGTACAAACCAGAAAACTTACAATTTAATTGCTTTATCTGAACATTTTGCATTTGATATATTTTTTTAATACCTTAGAGTACTCCAGAGTCTGGTACTTATAAATTCACACTGATATAAGGCTTGAGGCTTTCCTTTCTCTTTTCTTACGTGCTAAGGATATTAAACCTGGGTCCTTCAGCACATTAGGCAAGAGCCACTCTGAGCCCTGGTCTCCAACCCATAATTCTAGCATTTGCTGTTGCACAAGCGTATTGAGCTTTTTCTGTGACAAGGGCTGCTTCAGAAGAGTTATCCAAATGGATTCTATGAGGTTGGATATGACGGTGTACGCCTTTAATCCCAGCATTTGGGAGGAAGATGTGGGCTGATCTATCTGTGTGTTCTAGGCAGCCAGGGATACATAGAGACTGTCCATTCTCAATTCAACCATGAGACAATTGTCCAGGCCACACAAATTTGTGGAATATAATAAATAAACCAGGAGTAGTTCTGAAAGCAAGTGTATACAAGCTTTCTTGTCTAACTTAACAGAGTCTTCTGGGCGCGGTGACTGCTCAGGTCAATGTCTGTCCACTAAGACTGCAGGTACCACAGCCATTGTCCTGATAGCTATTGTGACCCTACAGTCTAGCAGGACAAAGAAGCAACAGCCAGAAAGAATCACAGGAAACTGGCTGGTCCTGTGCCTGCTCCTCCCCTTACAGGGATTCACCCTGCCCTTCCCTGTGGCCCTGCTTCTGCCTCTGATGTGAAGCACACTTAATCACTAACCCCCATTTTGGTTCCTACCATTCCATTTCTTTAAAGTGCACCTCTCAGCCAGGCATAAAGGTAAATTCCTGTAATCCTAGTACTGGGGGAGGGAATAAGCTGGGGGTTGGGAGGATTATGATTTATAAAACCATCCTATGCTACATATAACATGCTATCTCAAAAAAAAATCTAAATCTCTCCTCCATCAGGTGTTGTGTGTGTGTGGTGTGTGTTTGTGGTGTGTTTGTGTGCCGAATCCCTGAGTAGTTTAAATCATGTAATTCTGTCCGGTGAATTTACAGGTGTGTGGTTCACTCCCTCATAGTAAACTCCGTCTAGAAAGTTACAGTAACACTCAAAGCTTTAAAAGAATCAGAGTCATTCCTCTCCTTTTCCCATTCACACAATGCCGGTTCACAGAAAGACTTTAATGGCCATGGAAACTGTTCCTATCTGGATCAGGGGTGTCAATCACACAGAAGAAAGCTTCACACAGAAAAGTCTAATGAAAAAAATTACAGTAACAAGCATTTACAGTAACAAGCATGGTTTCTGTCACTCCACTGGAGAAGGGTCTAGTTTCTGGTGTTTAAATCAAGAAAGAAAGAAAAAAAAAAACCTTCCTTGGAGTCCCAATTTAAGAAGGGATCATTCAAGCCTTCTGAATTTAGTAATTAC
Organism: Micromys minutus; assembly: GCF_963924665.1. Lineage (NCBI taxonomy): Eukaryota > Metazoa > Chordata > Mammalia > Rodentia > Muridae > Micromys > Micromys minutus. The sequence goes on along the minus strand of NC_137974.1, from coordinate 25,000,516 downwards.
ATAGCACAGAGTGAAGTTTTCAGGGTCTATGTTAGGAGCAGGGGGACACTGAACTCTTTTTGTGCACTGTTTTTATTGGCTGCGAAGCCATAAACTGCACCAATATTTTGTCAAGTTGACTTTACTGATTGGTTGACATACAGTAGCCATTAAAGTTCCTAAAACATTTGGGGTTTTGCTCTCAATTTATGTGCATCTATAGCTTATTCAGCCAAGAATACCACCAGTGTCTGGAAGGGCAGTAACTGGGGCCAAGACCCACCATAAAAGCAAGAACAACTATCCCCCACTTGGGGCAGTTTCTATGGGATTTGTTCAAGTGTCAACACTGTTCAAGTAAAACATGGCAGAGGAAGCTGGTACCCATTTCTGGCCAAGGAGCAGACTTGAGCCTTTTTTCCTCAGCCAGAAACACTATGGCCAGTACTTCTGGGAAGGCAAACTGACTTCCTCCAAGTTATATTTCAACAGGATAGAGCTTTCAAAAGTTTAATTGGATTTTTCAAGAATTTCTTTCCAATACCACCAATTTGAAATACTCGGTTAAGCTCTTTCGACATCCACTGTATGTATTTTTAAGTCCCGCTGCTAGTGTCAAACTATGGCAGAGCAAAGCAGAAACACTGGCAAGCTTGTGTGCTGGGGGAAACCCTTCCACTTTATCGCAGAGGGCGCATTGGCTTCCCCTGCCTTACAATTAAAGAGAAGGCTGAAGAAGCCTGCCTCTGAAAATATGCCCAAGTTAAACACAATCACTCCCTGTGCTGATAAAGCTGATTAGCATACTTTATAAAAAGCTCAGCAGAAACTACCAGAAGAAGCAAGCCTGGATCAGGGTCCGCTCGAGCTAGGTAGTCATTCAACCCTCAAAAGCAACTCTAGAAGTTAGAAGCCGCCTGACTAGCTCCACATCCGCTTTCTTAATGCCCCACTTTAAGTCTTCCATTAGCAAACAGTACTATACTCTTTGATTCAAGGAATGAACACATATATATTGTTCAGATTTACTTGGATTCTACAGCCTCTTGTGAAGGAAAGGGACTCTGAGGCCCATAAAAGCCTTGGCCGAGAGGCACTGAAAGGCACGCAGTAGCTGAACCACTCCATTACAGAGACATCTTTTTACAGCTTCAAGGGACCCTGAAAGCTGTTGTTCCATATTCTAACTAGTAATTTCAATGCTACCCGAAAGGTTCCTTTCTCTGTGTTTCTGAGAATGCTTGTTATGACAAGTATTAAAACAAACAAAAAACTTCAATAAACATTTATCTATTTTCCTCTGATGAACAGATTAAAAATTTTTTTTTTCTATTTCTGAACCAACTACAATAGAATGGAGGTCTCTCTGCTCTGTTGAACATATTCAATAGTCCCATAGCGAGGCCCTTTTCTAGAAAGTTCTACATAGACTGTTGTAACAAAGGAAATGAGAAAACTCTAAGGTCTATTTTATGGTAAAAATAGGTATGTGTTTCCTTCAACGTTGAAAAGACAGTCCAAAACATAATAATGATAAAAGCCCCAAACCACCAGAACTGCAGAGGATACAGCCTGCCCAAGGATGCCTAGCAAGAAGATGGTGTCTGAGCAATAGCTGTGTCCCCTAACATCACCATCTTGTGGGCGTTAGTTCCTGAAACACTTAATAAGCGACCTGCTAATAATCAAAGGGGGAAACTAGACGACAATTAAGAAATTGTGAGAAAATAGGACTTACATATCTGAGAAAAGTGATATCGATTTAGGCTCACTGACTTGTTTATATACAACCATTCTGGTGCATGCCCATAAAGAGATTTATTCCGCTCTATAGCAGCAGTGGTCTCCTTGTAACCAATAGGAAGGTTCACTTTGTGAGCTAAGGCTTCCTGGATGTCAGTGTAAAGGAGATTATGGAACCCCTTCATCAGGTCTCAACTCATCACATCCTTTTAAAATCAAATTCCTCTTTCTCCCCCCAGCCCCAAAAACCCGAAAGACCTCGAGTGGCTGCTGAACTGTGTCCTCACCGCATGTACTCGATGACTTTGAGACTGAGGATGTGGCTCAGTGCAAGCTGTCGTGGTTTTCAACATCAGGGTGGTGGGTTTAATCCCTAGATCGAATGTACTTGAGCCAATTAGTTGTTTAATGAAGCCCCAGAAAGCCAAGAGGCTGACTGAGGTTTGGGACCACTGGGGTAATGTTAATCTATTTAGATGAGAACCTTGCTTTGAGTGTCTTCAGGATAAAATTCTAGAATTCCTTATACTGAAGGAAGGAATGCAGGACAGATTCTCTGCAACCGAAATTCCTCCTATAGAACTGGAAGTAATCCGAGTGGTTCTGAAGGACCTCTGAGGCTAGACCCAAGCACCACATGGCTTTCTCTACAGGGAACCAGAGCTTGCTCATCTGCTACGAGACTGGGATGAAGGGAGGCGTCCTTGCTGTGGAGGCTGAAGGGATAGGTGGAGTGGTCCCTTGCTCCTTCCTACACTTGGCTAACTCTCAGCCTCAAGAAACAAGAACAGTCACCAATTTGAAGCCCCAGAAAACAAGATGCTACTTCAGTTTGGTTGTCTTTTTTTTTAAATAAGGTCTCAAGTTTAGAACAAGCAAACAAACAACAAAAACAAAACAAAACAAAACAACAACAACAACACCTACCCACCTAAAAAGTCAGTGAAATGCTCCAAAGAATGGCTTCTCCATCTCCTCCGCTCAACTGGGCGCTGCCCTTTCCTTTACCTAGACTTCACCTGGCTCCCCTCCCTGCCCAGCCGCTGACCTGCCTCTTTATGAACAGCCAAAAGCAAACTCATTCTATGCAGATATTTTGAGGTAAAAGGTAGCCACCGTGTGGTTCTAAAGCATTATCTGGTCCCCTTGTTTTAAGACATGACTTTGTTTCTAATCTTTCACCAAGCAAGATGTAGGCCATCAGATAGAACTAAAAATACCTAGCAAGGGAAAATTCCTGAGTAATTAAAATATATTTTTTAAATACTGCTTTCAAGTCACATGGACGACCGCTTCTAGCTCAATTCCAGCAATGAATTCTCCTCATCTACGTAGGAACAGTCTCCTCCCACGAGCTTAGAAACTAAAGGGTAAGAAACTAAAGATTAATTCTTTGGATTCTTCACGAAACCAATCAGAACTGTCTGCTGAATTAAATTATCCTTCTTAACCTTTGATAAACTCTATCAACGTGAAACAATGTTTGATCAATTTCCTATGTAAATGTTTTTCTGATGGAAGGACTCCCTGAAGCAAGGGTTAGTCTCACCAGTGAGTCATTAAAAAGAAATTGTGTCTAAGCTTTCATGTTCATAAATACCTATCCTGGGGTCTAAACCAACAAGTCCCTTAAGCCACTGCTTTAAAAAAAAATGCCAAAAAATCAAGGTTAAAAAAAAAAAACAAAACTTCAAAGCTACAAATGAGATCCAATACTGAAAGAACACTAATGCATTTCACCAATCCGTGAATGGTGATGCTTTTCAACGCAATAGTTTAAGACATGAAAATCACTATATACTATATATACATAATATTTTCCTTATGGGATACTAATTTTGAGACAACAGGTTACGCAGCTAACTGATATCCATCTATTATAGATCCAAATCGTATGAAAACATGAAAGCTGACAGAACCGATGGAAAGGTGAGTTCTCAGCAAAGACCTGACTCCACATTTGTCTGCAGGATCAAACTTGGAAACTAAAGCAGAAACCAGAACTACGGACTTACATTCTCACAGATAAATAATTTGGATCCCGTAGCAGGTTCTGGGTGAAGGTAGACTTCACACTACAGACCCTCTTCATCAGGGGGTCTTGAGAAGAGTCTGTTTTGTGTTGTTTGAGGGACAGTTTCGACTACCCGTTTTCTTTTTCACCCCCTGGCCAGCAGATTTGTGCAGACTCCTGAGTGTTGCTCCTAAATACTTAATATGTAACTGCTAACTCTATCTTAGACCAGAAAGCCAAGGCTGAAAACTGACAAACATTCGTAATGGATTTGGGGGAAGGGGTCTGTCTGGAGCAGACATTGCTAAGGTACCATAGAATGCAATGCAGGAAGTTCTCTGACAGAAGACAGTTTATCAATCGTAGGTGACTTGTGATGCCGCAGTTGTGTTTTTTGAAAAGTACTAAGAAATGTTAGATCGAAGGCCATTGCGTGGCTTCCTTCGCAAACATCACAAGGCTTCCAGTGGCGTTCTTTCAAATGCTACAAATAGTTTGACTTGGGAAGAGACCATTTATTGACCCTGTTGCCTACCTTCACCCACACAAAGGATGCCTATATGAAGCCAAGTGTGCTGTGTGTTACACAGATAAATGCAAATTTAGCTATGTCTGACCAGTCAGAAGAGCTTAAGTAATTATTGTAAGCATTCTCGATGAACTTAGAAAACGCGAATGCTATACTTGTGACTCAAGAGGCACACTGGTGGTGTACTCGTGTCCCTGCTTAGGAAGAGTGAGTTAGTTGTACAGCTGACAAGGCTACTGGGTTTGACTCTACAACTCAAATCAAAGGGTCACTACCTAAAACCCCAGAAATCAGTCATTGAACAGAACACAGAGGAAGGTTGTTTTAATTGCTTAAGTCAACTGAGGCATATGGTACCTTGACATTTTAAAAAAATAAAACAACTACAATTACTTCCCACAGAAATGCTGGGGTGCCTCACATTCCGCCTGCAACCATCAGAGAAGCATTTCTTTTATATCATCAAAGACACAGTCAATGTGGCCATGTAGTGTTTTGGAGTCCCCGAACAAGTTTTCCAAGTGGGAGGAAATGGGACAGAAAGAAAAACAGGACAAGCTATTAAACCAGAGGTACTATTCAGAAAGGAAAAACAAAACAAAACAAACAAAACAAAACAAAAAAAAAACTGTTTCATCTACTTGGGCATTCGAAGGAGAAAGAAAAAAAGAAACCGGCCACAAGCCTCTACTGGCTCCCTGTATATTCAGAGCAGGAGCAGAAGGAGGAGACAATGGTAGCCAGCACTCAGGTAATTTTAAAAGGCATTGTCTAGAAACTAGAAATGAGGAGAAAGCCTCAATGCGCCATGATTACCTAAGAACGGGTTTAGCCAGATGAGCCAGTCTGTTACAAGCCCTCCCCAAGGCATTTGAAAGACTATCAAACAAAACTTCATTAAACAGCATTACATATCCTCACTCATTATATGGTTAAGGCCACAATATTTACGATCGAGTGACAAAGTCCCTCCATGGGACCCTAACTAGGCCTAGATCCTCCATCTTAGTCTGCTTTTTTATTAGTACAGGCATTGTTCAGAGGACCCACTATTAAATTTCTCTGCCAGCAGGTCAAGTTCCAGGATCCCAGGTACAAGCATTCAGAGCAGTAAACCCTGACAGGGTGGAAGGGCTATTTAGATACAGCCGGACGACGTGCCTGCAATAAGCAGGTAATTACATCGGTATATGCAATCGCATGCTTCTTTTATTATGGGGACTTTACCCTCAAAAAAAAAAAAAAAATGCCTTCCCTCTTTCTTATCTCCAGTTTTAAGGGCTTCTGATGAAGGAGAGAGAAGAGAGGAGAAACAGCTACTACTGTTTCCCCTTGATCAAAAGCTCAAAAGCCCAAGTTCACTGTTTCCCTAACAACAGGATTTTAGTATGTTGCTTTAGAATTTCTATATGGAATCTTCTGGCACCTGTCAAATGTATCTGAGGGATATTTAGATTAGAGTTTGAATCATCTGTTGGATTATTCTGTTCATGCTTACCTTCGACAAAAAACAAACCAAAAAAAAAAAAAAAAACAAACCAAAAAAAAAAAAAAAAAAAAAAAAAAAACCTCAGGCCCAAATGCTTTTATTCCCATCACAGATAATATGGGATGTCTTTCTTTTAAAAGCCGTTCTCGGAAAGCCCGAATCTACGGTTAGGATTTTTTAGGAAGTGTTTAGCATTCAGATTATCAAGCCCTGCTCCCTAGCAGGCACACAGAATGTCTGCTACCATACTCTCCCAGGGTTCTACTTCTGCACTGACCTTTGTTCAAAAGGCTTTTACTTTTTAATGCAACGGTTAGAGATAACTGCCTCATTTATCAAAACTCAATTTCCATAGTAACATCTAGCCTAGGGAGATTCAAGTCCTCACACTAATCCAACAACCCATTCAAAGGAACTGTTGAATACTTTGGTTTCCATGGCAATGATGGAATAATACATCTTGCTAGGTCACTGCTTTTATTAGCAAACTTATTCTTTGAACTTTAGGTAAGGAGGGTGTATTTATTGAGGGGGGGAATGCAGTCACTTTTATATCTGTTTTCTCCTTTATGGCTATTTAAGAAAATTATAATAGTTACCATCCAGACTCTTAGAAATATGACGGGGTATGTGGAACCCACCCTCTAATAAAGCCTGCTACTGAATTTCATTGTTAAAGTGTTTCTGATACAAGGGCTTCAAAATTAATAGCTCCTGCAAGGGATTACTGTGAATTTAACAAAACACATCAAAATATAATTAGAGACTTAGAGGCGGAACTTAAAAGCATGCTGCAAGGGAGAATGAAATGGATGGATGAGAGCCTCTCAACCAAGGCCTGGGGTTGGCTGGGGAGGAACGCTGAAAGGACGGTCCTCTGTTCAGCCACGGTAGTTCATGCTCTACACATCCCAGACACAGCAAAAGCCACTGGCGGAACTGAAGATGTGCTAAGCACTGGCGTTCAACATGGTGAGTGGAAAAGATTTTAGCTTAAAAAAAAAGGGCAAGATGATTTACTAAGGAGAATTTTTTTCCTTCTTTCAAGACAGAAATAGCATTGCCATTAAAGTTTTAAAATCCATTAGTAAACACCGCTGTTTACGTTTTGAGGGTCGTTAATTCTATGTGGGGTGACAGGGCAAGGGCTCACTGGTTTCACCTTCCCAGAACCAGACTGTCTTGGCGAACTGAATTTTGAGCCAAGCCCTTTCTGAAAAGGTAGGCCGTTAAAAAATAAAAGTTGACAGAAGAAAGAAGAGATCAAACACACATTGGCTTTTAAAAGGATGAATACCACTTATAGTATTTACACAACTCGCAGAATTAACAAGAAGATTACCTACCCGTATGAGTCCTCAGGTGAGCTTTCAAATGAGACGACTTTGTATACACTTTTGTGCAACCTAAGAAAGGAACAGGGGAAGAACAAGTTGTCATTTCCAGGGCCTTTGGAAATCTTTACATTTGATGATTCAGTGTTTAAAACCTGCCTTTAAAGATTGGGAGCTTTGGGTAAGAAGTTTCAAGGCACCCTCCTGACCTTATTAGAAGGCAGAGGTGACCTGCTTTATGTACCATTTTGGGAGCAAAGAACACAGGTAATCCAGCCAAACGACAAATAGAAATTCTGTGTTTATATTCCAGTAGGTGCTTTTTACTATAATACGTGCTTCAGTGAACGGAGAACTACATTCGTGTACGTGCATGCGTGTGTGTGTGTGTGTGTGTGTGTGTGTGTGTGTGTGTGTGCGCGCGCGCGCGCGAGCACGAGCGTATATGTATGTATATGTAATGGATGTGTAACTGACAGTGTTAAGCCATTAACTGAGATGACTAGAATTTTCTACACCCCTACTTTGTTTTTTTTCCATTTAGCATGTCACGCCACATTGCGTAGTCAATAGATTATGCCCTGCATTAATCATAAACTCCCTTATGCCCTAACTTGGAAATATATTTATTACTGTCCAATTATATTTTGGGTCACATATCGCAATCAAGGATGAGCATACACTAATGGAACCAACCATTCTTAAATCTATCCTGATGGGCAGCCTGCCAAGGGGTCCCTACAACCTGAAGAGATGCACATACTACTGTGTATCGACCTGTTTAATCTCCAGACTTTTGAATTGGGTGCTACAGTTTATTAGACTAAGTGAAATCCAAGTTTCATATACTATTAAAGAGAAAGAAATGAGTTAGATTCATGGTCTAGCCACTGAGTGAACAGATAAATAAAATCGGAAATTGTCACTTAAGAGCTAAGATCTCACTACGTAGCCCAGGCTAGTTTGAACATGTCAATCTTCCTGTCTCAGCCTCGTTGCTAGGATTCAAGGCATGGCTGACTAGCCATTATACACCAACATAAAACAAATATTAAGAGAAAATAGGCAATTTCTTTAACTGTCGAGTACACCCTATATGTGAGACTCGGAGCCCACGCAACATGAAGCGCTACTGAGGCTGGGTACACATACCACTGTAATCACAGAAGTGGATGCGTCGCTTCTCCAGATCCGGGTTACTCCTCCTGTTGTATCTGACAGGTTGGATATTTGGCGAATTCACTGGCAGAGTGGCGGGTAAATTTGGATTGTGAATCGCCAGCTTCGAAGCAATTGTAGCAGCATAGGACGGAGGTGGGGTTAAGTTCTGCAGCATCTCAGCTTGTCTATCGGGACTTCCAGGCTCTGAGCTCGGTGGTGAAGGGGGAAAGTAGGTGGCCTGCTGCGGGAGAAACTGACTTGGCATGGTGTACGTGCAAGGGGGCATGCCCTGGAACTGCTTCATTGACGTCTGAGGAACAGCCGAGGGGTGTGCGTTAAGGCCTGCCATAGAAACATTAAGGGTGTCCATGACTCCTGTCTGGTTTGTTGAACTGGGCATGTCTAGATCCGGTGTGTTCAATAGCTGGTACAGGTGGCCCTGCTGGGAAGGGACAGAGAGATGAAGATCGGGTATAGGAAGTTCTTGCTTGATGAAGATATTGTTCACCTCTGGCGCTGTGGCCTGGTGGGAACTGAATATACTGGTGAACTCAGGGAGGGCCTGGGTGGGGGCCGGAGGAGGGGCAGTCGACTCGCTCTGGTGATTGAAAATGGTAACAGGTTCTGTCTTGATCTGTGTTACGCATGGTCTCTGGGATTTGTAGAGGCCAGTTCTCAGGTGAGAGATGTCGGGGAGGAAGACGTTCATGTTGATGCTGTAAGGCAAGCCTTCAGTGTCAGTGAAGAACTGGTCTACCACTGAGGCACTGTCTCGTCTATATTTCTTATGTTCTGTAATGATCGGAACTGGAGGAAGCTGAGGTGTCAGATACTTCTCCATTTCACATCTTGTCTAAAAAAAGAAAAGATGAAGACACATCATCTACCTGATTCAGTCAGGAAGGATAAATAAATATGGCTTACTAGAAACTCGGCAGGAGCGCCGGGGCCAACTCCTAAGTGTTGCTTATAAACACAAGTTTACTTTGTCAATTGTGTGATTATTGGTTAACCAAAAGTCTCTATGACATGTCTTTAGTAAAATCACTCCCCCAAATCATACCCAGACAAAAAGTGAAAGAGGCAGCGGTGGGGGGGGGGGCGTCAAAACATATTCTTTCTGATGTAATTGCCTCTCGCCCGTCGTACAGTAAATCTTCAGTTAAAGGACGGTATGACAGTTTTCCCAAACTGCCTCAAACCTGTTCATATCCATTACACTTAAACATGCTTCTCTTGAAAACTAAAACCTTTGCAAATCTTAAAAATTAAATACTTCGAAGGGCTTCTCCGTAGGCCTCATAAGGTTATCTCGGGTATCTAACATAAAATGTGCCTTGCCCATTCCCGTACTTTAAAACAAGAACTTGAACATTTGGAGCAAAAGCCTGAATCCACTGATACGCACCCTCAACATTTGATCTAAATGTTCATTTTAACTAGAAAATTCAGTAACTGGTCACTATATTAGTGAAACGGACCTATTCATATCCCTATCTAAAACAGATCATTAACTATCAAGGAGAAAAATAAAAAATCACTCGGTAGACGGGTGCTAAGACTCCCGTGGGTGGGGAAGAGGCTGCTACACTGCCAGCACAGTCACCAGCAAAACATTTATCATGTCCTCTCAGTGGGCCAATGTTACATTCCCCCTTCCTCTGTAAAAAGGGTAGTCATCTTGCTATCTCCTGAGAGAAAACTACCAAAGTGAAACAACCAAATGTCTTCCAGGCCCTGATTGTTGTTAAGAACATACATAATCCAGCCACTGACCCTACGCCTACCATCTCTAATACAACGAAAGCTTTAATCACTCCCTCTCCCTCTCTGTCTGTCTGTCTCTCTGTCTCTGTCTGTCTCTCTCTCTCTCTCTCTCTCTCTCTCTCTCTCTCTCTCTCTCTCTCTCTCTCTCTCTCTCTCTTCTCTCTCTCGTTGAAAAAAGGAAGTTAGAAAAAGATCAAACCCCAACTAAATGAAATGGCTCACAGAACAGAAAACCGCTGCACCTTAATCGGTGAACAGGAGTCGTATTTTTGCTTTTAATTTTCAAAAGAATGTCACCTCGGACCTCAGATCATCAAGATCTGAATGTGGATGAGGACGGACGGGATTTCCCGGATATGCAGGACTTAAAAATAAAGATTCATGCTGTGGCCATGTGAGTCACATCTGACAAAATGCCACTGTCCTCCCAAAGCAACGACACTGGTAGACCCCAAGAAATAGGCGCTGGCTGCAAATACACAATACAGCAAGAGGCTATTAAACTAAGCGTCTTGAAATAAACCGAACTAAACCCTTTCGTGCACTGCGCTCCCGTGGCGGTTAGTGGTTTCTGATTTTAGCTCTTCCAGCTGTTTGCATGTGGGTCTGTTTCCAATTTTTTTTTTCCTTGGGACTAGCTAAAAGTCCCGGGGAAGTTTTTTCTAGGCTATATGACTCCCATGCGTGGGCGAAAGAAACAGGCGCTTGCTCTAATTCGGCTGCTGGGCAAGTGTAAAAGCCAACTGCCAGCTTTCAACGCGACTCCAGGAGGAAATTTACGCGCACACGTAGAAAAACAACACCCCTGGCCTTTTTTTTTCTTTTTAAGGAAAAAGCGGTGTTCCAATACAACCTTCCGATTCCAGTTTCCCAAACGGGCCCCTACATACAGTCCATTTTAGGGTGAGCCACGGAGGTCTATTAAACCCCAGTACTCCAATGTGCATTTCGATTTCACCCCAGAAGGACGAAGCCAGGTGGACTTCTAAGGCCAGGGCCATCGGGAGAGTGGTCAAGAAGCATTTTAAGCCAAGTTGGGCGTGGGCACAAGCTTTCATCCGCACGCAAGAAAAGACAAGGTGCACGTGAGCGCGCGGCTCTCTTTAGCCTCCTCTGGATAGATCGGGGTGGGCCCCCGCCCTGCTCCCCCATCCACTCCGCTGTGCCCGGTCCGGGAGCCCAGGGTGGGGCTGCCCACCCGGGCACCCGTTCGCGCGCGTGCCAGCCTGGAGCGGCCCCTGTCGCCCGCGCCTCGCAGTGGCCGGACACGCCCGAGCCGGGGACGGGAGCCCGGCCGCTCCGCTTACCTGGACCAGCTCCTCGGAGGGCAGCCGCGGGCCAGCGGCTGGCTGCGGCGCAGGCGGGTGGTGGTGCGCGTGTTTCAGATCGTCTCCGGGGAAGAGCGCCGCGTCGCGGACCGGGTTCGCAGCGCCCAGCACCGGCTTGAGCTGCGCGAACACGGGTTCGTCCTGCGCGGCCGGCGGCTGGGGCATTGGTCCCAGGCGGGCGCTCATGGTCAGCACCCGCGTGGGCATGGACGGTCTGGGGGCTACTGGAGCGAGGCACGGGGCGATCGCGATTCCCACCTCACCCGGGCTGGCACGGGACGGCGGACGGACTCGGCGCGGGGCCGCAGCGGGGGACCCCTGGGCCGACAGCCAGACGCTCACGAAGGCGGGCACGAAGATCGGGGCTCCTGGGCTCGGCCACGCGTCACCGCCGAGGTCCTCCGGCCGCCACTTTCTCCCGCCCCGCCCCAGCGCTCGCTCGCCCTCTCGCCGGAACCCGCTCCCGCCACCTCCAAGCTCCTCCAGCAAGCTGAGAGGGCGCGTACCTGCCCCGCGACTACTGACACTTGACGCCCGCCTCTATTTCACCCAACTCCAGGGAGGCAGGGCCAGCTCACCCGACTGGCAGCGTTATGGCCAATGGCAAGGCTCCAGGGCCAGCGGCTAGCCAATGGGAAAGAAGCCCCACGAGGTCCCGCCTCCGACGGGCCGACCGCACCCCTCGCGGGCCAGGAGCTTCGCGCGCAGGGCTGCGGCGCAGTTTGTACACAACTTCTCTGACAGATTGGGCCGGCGGAGCACGGGGCGGAGGGAAGGAGAGGAGCGGGTGGAATCTAGGAAGAGGGGGAAATCAGGGTGGAGACGCGGAGGGAGATCTCTCGGAACTGTTCTCTGCCAGGATTAGGGCGAAAAAAAAGTATTGCACGTCTTAGGTGTTGTGCAAGGACCTGAAACTCGAAAGCTGGAGACAGAAGGCAGCTAGGTGGGGGAGCTGAGATCTACAGTCTTATCCAATGAGTGGGGTTTTTTGTTTTTGTTTTTTTTTTTTAAGTATACAAAATGTACTTTAGAGGGAAATAAGGGGCGGTGCGGTAACAAATGTAAAACAGCTCTCATTTCTGTGTTTTCAGCTGTAGATCTATCCTTTAGCAGATCTCTTAGGGCCCGAGTAAAATCTGTAATGTCAAGCATTTTTTCAAGTCCTTACATACCAACCTGGGCACATTTCCCTCTCCAGTATTTAAGGAGCTGGAAGTTTTCACAGACATTTCTACTTTTCCTTCGCCGCATGTGGGGGAAAAAAAAGTGGGGTAGGCCATATGAATTATGAAGTTTTTAATATTTAAACCATGTTGATTCTAGTCGGAGCATGGAATCTAATTTGAGAACGAACAGCCAGCTCAACTGGGTATTTAAATAGACATTACATCTTTGGCTTATTTTTGCTAGCACTGTAGTCTCCGAAGGGGGCGGGGGATGAAGTTTTAATATTTTCAGAAAAGAAGTATGACCCGTCTACCTAATACAGTAGCACCTTTTCCTACGAAACGGGAACCAAAGAAGCCACAAGCATTCACAGACACTCAATGACCCTGAAAACTGGGAATCCAGATTTGTAGGAAAGCGACAGCCAACTATATTACCACCTTTTTACTGCCTTGTTTTAATGGAGGGTGAGTGGTTTTGTTTGGTTTGGTTCTTAATTTTTGCCAGTGATCACCAAAGGAAACTACTTTCCTTAATCCTCAATGTTCCTGTACATTATTTTATCGGGCTTATTGAAAAGTTGAAACAATAAGTTGCGACTTGAAAAAATGCCTGTAATTTTACTGTTTAAGTGCGTCTGTTGACAGCACATTATACCAGAGTGCCTAGGGAGAGCACACAGGCCCCTTTACACTGAAGCATCTTTTTAAAAGTTCTCAGGGAAAAAAAGTGTACTCCAAAGAGTATGTCACAGGTATGAGTCTCCTTAACAATGTATAGGTAATGAATGTTCGCAGAAATTCTCACGTGCTGTTTGTTTGGGTGTTTTTTTTTTTTTTTAAAGCAAAGATAAAATCATATTATGAACTCAATTTTTTTCTCCCTTTTTCTTCCTGTTAGCAATAATCCATTTTTATAATTGTGGTTGCTGGTTTCAGAGAATGGGTGATGACAACTTTCATGACACCAGGATGTTATTTAATAAGTGTCTGTGCACTTATGTTTTAACTGAACAATTTCATGTTGCCAACCTTCATCTTTTAAAAACCTGGCCTCGTTTTCTCTGTGATTAAACCCAATCATGTGCTCAAATAACTCTGAAACAGGTCATAGAACTGTTGTTGGATTTTTAACTTTTGAAAAAAAAATTTTTTTCCAGAAAACTTTTGGATACTTAATGCTGATAATATGACTAATCCAAGGTGTGGCGTATTGATAGCTCTCAATACAATGTTTCATTTCTTTAACTCTCTACTCTCAATACAATTTATCTTTATTTTAGTTGACTTTTAAGCCTCTCTAGACCAGAGCATCAGTGGGGCATGACATTTTCCTGCAATAAGACCCATTTATTTTAATGGAAATCTTTCTAAATTTCACAATAGATATTTGACATGCTTTTCCTTACAAAGATTTCAATTGCAGAGAAACAAGACCCCACCAAACGATTTGACAAGCGCCAAAGAACATGTTTTTATAGCCTTGTCACTCTATTATTTTCCTTTTTTTTTTTTTAAAGAAATGTATAGATGAGCCTGCCTTGGCCTGGTTCACAAAACTGATTCATTTACAGTTTTAAAAATACTTGAATGTCTACTTTTTGCCTGACATGTCACCATTTATTTAAATGTAATTTCTGGCATAAAGATAAAAAAAATAGGGCCACCGCTTTTTAAATAAGTAATAGTTTCTCTCAAATCCTTAGCTCTTCAATCTCCCAGAAAATAGCCAGTTTAGCTGTGCATGATCGGACGGAAGTTGGAAGGCAATCTTTTTCTGAGGTGTGTACCATGCTGTTCTAAGCACACAGAGACCATGTTTAACCAAGACAAACACCGCTGTTGTCCACTCCAGCTTCCAAGAAAGGGTTAAAACTCGATAAATATTTTTCAGATTTTTTTTCCAGGTTCTACACTGGCGTGCAGCCAGCCAGTGTGAATGGACAGACCCCTCAGTTACTTTGAACTTTCTAGTTCTTTACACTCCTCCCTGCTGAACCATTAGAGAGGATGGGAGAAAACAAAACAAAACAGAAAGACAAATGTCAGGTTTCAGAAATCAATTAGTGGCCAGGCAAGTAGTGTGTGAACTGAAGTGTGCCAAAACAGGGGGCTGATTCTGAGGGAAAGAAGGAGAAGTGTTGAGTAGTCAGGCTGCCTAGGAGGGTAAGCATAGAAACAGTGTGCGTGCTTAGGTCCTTAGTCACTGGGCAGCGAGGATTTAGTCTTAGAATAAACCCCAAGTGTCACTATCTTTACGGGAATAAATACGCCTGAATGTGTGGGGGCTGAGCCGGCATCCAGCTACGGGGGCGGGGGCTTGCAAGAGACCGTGGAAAAAAAATAGATAAATAGCTTCTGAGTGGGCTGACAGAAGCAAGGAGCAATCTGCAGGGCAGTGCTCTGGGAGCACACGGGCAGCCAAGACATCTCCTGTCAGTTGATCATAGAGAGTCCTCCAAACCTCACTCAATTTGAGAGAATATCCGCAGGATATTCCATTTCTGTTCTCAGAACTATCAAACGATCCTGGACTGTAGAGGCACCAGAAAGAGTGATAGTAACTTCTGGTAAGTGAGCGCACAGTGCCCGAGGGTAAGATTATTTAATTAAAAGTGACTTTTATATTCACTGTGTATCCCTGTTAGAATCTGGATCAATGGAAACACACAAGATATTTTATCCTGTAAACCACTTCAGCTCTTTCATCTTTTTAGTTTTTCAGTCCTACTTGAGGCCAAGCATTTAAAAAAAAGTTACTGAGAGGGTAACACAGTAAATAAGCTGTCAAGAAGACCAGACAACATGAAGATCATGTCGATTCAAGAACGTCAGAGACACAACAGATGTCTCCTTCGTTTCTTTTGTGCTGACAGATCTGTAATTTCAGTATTTTAAAGATTTCATTTCTGTATCATTTCACATGACGTATACCTAAGGAAATATTTTAATCTCCGGACTGCACTGTCTCCTTTCTCTTGTTCACAAGAGATACGTTTTTATTTAGTTTTGGATTTGAGTGTATTCTCCGTGATACTCTGAAAAGCTGTGTATGTTTACACAATGCAGCTCACCTACCCCAGTTTTACAACACCCGTAGTACTTTTTTAAAAAGTAGAGGTTTACCTTTTGGAGGGACTGGGATTGCTTTTTCCACCTTGTTAGTGTACTAAGCAGATGAAAATGGCAAATATGAATGCCTTAGACCACGTTATGGGCCCGGCATACCGCAGCTTCAACTGTGCAGTACTTGTATTCCGACTCAGAATAGCTTAGGAAAGGGGACGAGACCATTCCTGGCCTGAAGCAGTTACACCAAACAATCTTTTAGAACGTAAGGGATGCTACCTCATCAGCATCACAATGAGCCAATGGCTGGCGTCTACTGACTACAACAGCAGTGAGGGCTCCAGGCTGTGGGGCAGGCAGAAGTGCCCCCGTGGGTCCTGAACAGGGACACATCTTTGTTGGCATAAATTCATAGACGAAATGTGTACAATGTGTGCTTCATGTGGTGCTGCGGTCATGGACGTGTGGGCACGTTTGGGAGAGGACAGTGAGTCAAAGAGTACGAAGAAGGTGAAAGATGTGAATGAGCTCAGGGGAGATTAGCCAGGCCTGGCGGGGCTGTGCTGAAGCACTCAGAAGCAGAGCCAGGACAGTAGTCACATATTCAAGGTCAGCCTGGGCTCACTCCGAGTGACACAGGGAGACCCTGTCTAAAACAAAGACAGATAACAGATAACTCTCCATCTAGAAAATAAACATGTACATTCATATATTTATATTTGGAAATAACTTAGATATCCAAGATTAACATTTTATATGTATATATAAACAGTAACATTTTATATGTATATACACACACACACACACACACAGTACAGAAGAGCTCTTGCAGAAGACCTGAGTTTATTTCCAAGCACTCATGTAGGTGGCGCACCAACACCTGTGATCCCATCTCCAAAGAATTGAATGAATGCCTCTGACCTCCATAGTCATGGGCACATGCGCGCGCACACACACACACACACACACACACACACACACTTAAAATTATAATAAAAAATTTTTTCTTTAGAAAAAAAGAGAGGGGAATGTTCCTGACACAGGAAATGAGAGAAGTTTACAGGAGAAGAGAATAAAAGGCAGAGGGTTTTATAAACATGGACCCACAGAGGTGAAAAGAAAGGACAAAGTTACAGCTTTTGAAGCCAGGCAACGTGGAGAGACTGGAGCAGGTGAACGGTGAATTCGAGGCATCGGGATCACAAAGTGAGTTCCAGGCCAGCTGTGGCTACTTAGCTAGACTATCTCAGACTAACCTGTTGCTGGCTATCCTGGTGCATACAGTTTAATTCAGCACCCATAAACCAGAGGACGGAGGATTACAGGACATTGAGGCCAGTCTGGGCTACATGGCAGCAGCCAGCCTCAAACTGAAAACACACAAAAGAACGAACGAACCATAGTTTGACATCTAAGATTAGATGGTAAAACTATTGGGTAATTTTTATTCTTCTTCTTTTTTTTTTTTTCTTCCCGCTTTCTTTTCTTTGGAGGGAGTTGTGGTGGGGTTCTTAAGTCTGTGACGACTAAGGATATAGCTCAATTTAGGTGTAGCATTTGGCCAGCACTCTGTAATCCCAGGAAGTAGAGACCGGACAGTCAAGAGTTTGGAGTCATCCTTGGCTATGTGGTGACTACAAATCCATCATGGTCTGCAACAAAATTAAACAAAACAAAACCAGTATCCACATCTCTTATTTTTCTACATAAACACAAGTTTCTCTCTGTATAACCCTGGCCATCTTGAACTAGGCTGACCTCGAACTGAGAGATTTACTGGTCTCTGCCATGAGTGCTGGATTTAAAGACACATGCCAACACACAGCTGCATGTTTAACAATTAGAATGCAAATCATTTGTAATCAGAATAAAACATTAAAAAAAAAGATTTGTTTATTTTAGGTATGTGAGTATACTGTAGCTGCTTCCAGACACACCAGAAAAGGGCATGGATTCCCATTAAAGGTAGTTATAAGCCTCCACGTGGTTGCTGGGATTTGAACTCAGGACCTCTGGAAGAGCAGCCAGTGCTCTTAACCACTGAGCCATCTCTGCAGCCCCCAGAGTAAAAGTTGTAATGAAAACACATAGTCAAGGTTTAGTCCGGAGTGGAAAGCACAGACTCCCATTTGAGATCAACAAGGACAGTGATAACTTACCCTGACCCTTCTGAACCGGGTTGCTGCCCTAAAGAATGGGGGGGGGGGCGAGGTGTGGGGCAAGAAAGGCTAGAAGTCAGGAAGGAATAACCTGGGAATGTTTGATCGTAGACACATGCTGTACTTGTATGTGTACGAGGCAGGACTTCTCCTCCATAACACTTTTTTTGGGGGGAGGCGGGACTCCGACTTCTTACACTTGTCTCCTGCTTCCTCGATTCGTTTCAACCATTTACAGTGCTGATTTGAAAATCAGTGTGTGGGTCAGCGCACGTAATCTCAGCCCTTGGGAGATGGAGGCAGGCAGGTGAGGAGATAGTTCAAGGTTACCCTTCATAATAGAAGTTCCCAGATAGCCTTGAATTCCTTATGTCCTTATATGGTCAGTTTGAAGGCAGCCTGGGCTTCTGTTCTCCCCTTCCCCCCCCATCAGTGTTTTGACAAAATGCTTAGGCTCTTAGATCTAAGTTGAGTAGACCTAATCTTTAAAGAGGTGTGCTAAATCCTAAAAGAGTCACATTTTTAATGGAGTATACCCAAGGCCTTCTAAGTCCCTGTTCTCTTTCTTAGTACCTTTTTTCTTTTAAGAATTCAGTTGGGGGCAGTTGTGATGACAGATACATTGTAGACACTAAACTTTGAAGACATGTTCTTTCCCATTTTAAAGAATGTAATAGAGAACTATTTTCTGAGGAACCCCTGCTCCTTGGTCACCACCTCCACTTACCACTGACATACAGTTCCAACTTTCCATCTGCTCTCTTAATAAAATTCCCAGCTCAGACACTTTTGTCGCTGCTCCCAAATAACATTCATAAATTCACACGGAATATTGCAAATCACTGAGTCTGAATGAGTTTGCGTTTCCATCCCATACATAATACAAATCATAACCGTCTTTGCCGTCAGCAAACAACGTGGAACCAACCCCGTGGCTTATTTTTTCTTTCAATATTTTTTGGTAATATCTCAAATCTGCTGTGGGGAAACTGCACCTCGGAAGTTACAATGATCTCACTCGCTTTGCCCTCCCAGAATTCCAACCTCTACCCACATCCCCAGCTTTTCCATTCACCTGTAGTCTCTCCTGGAGAGAGAGAAATGAGCAGAACCTGTGAATTCACCTTCTCCAGGGAGGTTACAGCAGTCAAGGGTGAACTTCAGCATCCTTCCTCCTCCTCTTCCTCCTCCACCTCCTCCTCGGCGTCTTCTTCCTCCTCCTCTTCCCCTTTCTCCTCCTCTTTTTCTTTTACCCTTTAGTTTTCTCTCCATAGGGTCTCTCTGTGTGGCCCTGGCCATCCAAGAACTTTCCTGTAGACCAAGCTGGCCTAGAACTCAAAGATCCACCATCCTTAGCCTCCTGAGTGCTGGGATTCAAGGCTCCACTGCCATGCAGGCATGTTCTTTTCCTGCCCCACTTTGTCACAGATTCCCCCCCCCCCCATGGGTGCTATTATAGCAGCATAGGCAGAAAAACCCCAGCTCAGGTGTGTTATTGAAGAGACAGAAAATGGATTAACACAGCACACCAAACGTAGCAGACAGACATTGCAAAGTCACCATGTTGCGACCCTCATAGGGTTGATGGATGCAAATAACAGGGAAAAGAAGCTAGTTTACAGAACCCCATAGTGTTTCCACATAGATTAGAGTATTCATTATAATGGAAAATGACAATTTAACAGGGAAAAATCCTGACAAAAAATCCTTTACATGATCAGAATCAGCCTTATGGTCAACAGGAAGAATAGACACCATGTCCGCTTTGGTGGGAACTAACCAGGGCACAGCTCCAGTTATATTTAGCTTTATTTATCAAAAATGTATAATCCAGGGCTGGGGAGATAGCTTAGCAATCAAGAGCACCTGCTGTTCTTTCAGAGGACCAAGTCCCAGCACCCAAGTGGCAGCTCACAATTGTGTGTAACTCCATTCCCTCGTGATCTGGCACATGCAGGCAAAACACCAATGCACATAAAAATAAATCTTTTCTTTTAAAAAATCATAATCTGGATTTAATCACGGGGCACAAGCACATGGTTCAAACTGCATGGAACTGGCTGAAGTCTTCAAGAACGTTAAGGTGACGGTTGGAGAGACTGTATTTGGCAAAGCCACATACAAGCAGGGGGACCTGAGTCGGATTCCCAGAACCGATGCAAGAAGCCAGGCATGGCTGGGGTTAGAGAGATGATGCTCTGAGTAAAATGCTTGCTGCCCAAGTGTCAGGCCTGGATTTCAGATGCACCCAAGCCCATGGAAAAGCTGAGAGGATGTGGCAAGTCACTAGTAATTTTAGACTCCAAAGGTGTCAGGATGGTAGCTGTCCAAATGGGGCAGGTTCTCCTAGAGACTTTTTCCCAGTATAAGGGGGATAGTGACGCCTTTTGCTTTAGCATCCACATCCACATCCACATCCACACACACACTCACACATACACAACAGTCACACATACACACACTCACACACACACTGATACACACACAAATATATAGAGGCAAACAAGAAAAATGAGGCTGAGGGCATTGACTAGCCTTAACTGGCGAGCTCCACATTTGGTAAGAGACTCTGTTTCAAAAAAAAATAAGATAAACAATGACAAAATAAGATAAACAATGACTAGAGAAATACCCGATGTCAAACTCTGGCCTCCACATACATTGCATGCTTGCATGAACATGTGCATGCATACACATGTAAATGTGGTGGGACATCAAGTAAATGTGTTAAAAGATATAGTGTGTCTCTGGAATGTTTCTTTTCAAAGGGATGGTCAGTCCTGAGTTTCATTTGGACAGAAGGAGGCCAAAAATACATATATTATTGGGGTAGAGAGAAAAGTTTAAGTATGACATATAATGCTGCAATCTTATGTATTTGAACTTGATAAGGTAACTGGATATATAAAGGAATATTCTTTTATTTTATGGATATTACCCTTCAATGTTTATAGGTAGAGGGTTTGGGATCTGCAACTTACTTGATAATTAAGTAGGAATGTGTGTGTGTGTGTGTGTGTGTGTGTGTGTGTGTGTGTGTGTGTGTGTGTGTATGTGTGTGTTCACTGTATAGACTGAGACGAGGAAATAGGATCAGTGAGATAAATTCCTACTAACTAGTGAATCTGAATGGGAATTTGAATAGCATTCTTGAATTTCTTTCTCTGTGCTTGAAATCGTTTTGAATGAAAAGAGAAAAAAAGATTATTTCATGACTTGGATCCTGCTGTCTGCCAGGAACCCTCAGGTTTGTCTTTGCCGCCGTGCAGTTGAAGAGAACCATCAGAAACCCACAAAAACAACTGCGCCTCAGCTAAAAAGCATCATTTTCATCGCGTGGTCTAGACCTTCATTTCTCTATGGCAAACATGTTATCTGCAGAACCACAAGCAACCACAGTAGATTAATGAATCTGTGTTTGCCATACTCACAGCTGTAGTTAGCTCCTAGCTCAGTCTGTGCTGTGTATATCGGCATAAAGATCATGTATGTACATATATACACTGTCACTGTCTCTGTCTTCAGACACACCAGAAAAGGGCATCAGATCGCATTACAGATGGCTGTGAGCCACCATGTGGATGCTGGGATTTGAACTCAGGACCTCCGGAAAAGCAGTCAGTGCTCTTAACCACTGAGGCAGCTCTCCAGCCCCACTCTTGTCTTTTAAAAGTTTTAGGAAATAGTTGAGGCAGGGTCTCTCTCACATGTAACCTGAGCTGACTTGAGTTTACTACATGTGACCTAAACCACACTTGAACTTGCAAAGTGGACCTGTTCCTGCCTCCCAGGGGCTGGGATTACAGACTGCATGCACGGTATCCAGATTTTATGTAGTTTTGACTAGAAAATGTTACTTTTGGAAAAGAAGCAGAAAGCAATCCCAGACCCTTGCCACGGTACAGCCTGGATTCTTAAGATACAGTTCAACATCTTAATCATGGTAGGGAGACCAAACCAAGGATCATGAAATAACCCAGCTCAGCTTCATTCAGCTGGCCTTTCCAATTTGAAAATGTTGAAAATCCTTCTTCTTCTTCTTTTCTTCTTCTTCTTCTTCTTCTTCTTCTTCTTCTTCTTCTTCTTCTTCTTCTTCTTCTTCTTCTTCTTCTTCTTCTTCTTCTTCTTCTTCTTCTTCTTCTTCTTCTTCTCCTTCTTCTTCTTCTTCTTCTTCTCTTCTTCTCCTCCTCCTCCTCCTCCTCCTCCTCCTCCTCCTCCTCCTCCTCCTTCTTCTTCTTCTTCTTCTTCTTCTTCTTCTTCTTCTTCTTCTTCTTCTTCTTCTTTTCTTCTTCTTCTTCTTCTTCTTCTTCTTCTTCTTCTTCTTCTTCTTCTTCTTCTTCTTCTTCTTCTTCTTCTTCTTCTTCTTCTTCTTTTTCTTCTTCTTCTTCTTCTTCTTCTTCTTCTTCTTCTTCTTCTTCTTCTTCTTCTTCTTCTTCTTCTTCTCCCTCCTTCCTCCTCCTTCTTCTTCTTTCTTCTTTTCTTCTCCTCCTCATTTTCTTCCTTCTCTCTGTCTCATCATCATCATCATCATCATCTCTCTCTCTCTCTCTCCTCCCTCTCTCTGTTGTTGTCTTTTGTTTTTAAAACCTGAGGTATCCCCTTTGTACAGACTGATCTATAACTCATAGTAATCTTACTGCCTCAGCTTCCAGATTGTTGGGATTTCAAGCATGAGCCACCTTGCCTGCCCAAAAAAGTAGATCAGTAACTCTGATCACAGCTTTATTCTTGATGGTTAGAGCACCAGACACAGAGGGTGGGGAGCAATGACAACTGCCAAGAGAAGAGTGACACACCAAGATGATGATGCACTTGCAGTGTGACTACAGCCTTGTGTATGCAGTGAGGGACAGTGAAGATTGGATGTTTCGTTGTGAAGAGATAATGGTCAAAGCTACAGCAAGGCTCTTTCAGAAACAGTGTCTGGACTCATTGAAGTTACAACACCACACATATACACACACACACTCACACACACACACACACACACACACACACATACATACACACTCACACACACACACATACAAACATACATACACATACATACACACACTCACACATACACAAACATACACACACACTCACACATACACAAATATACACTCACACATACACACACATACATACACACACACACTCCCACACATACACATTCATACACCCACATACACACATACATACATGCACTCACACACATACACACATATATACATACACATACATACACACACATACACAAACATACACTCACACATATACACACATATATACACACACACATACATACACACACACACTCCCACACATACACATTCATATACTCACATACACATACACACACACACACACACACACTAAAAAACAGCTATCAGGGGCAAGCCATTTATGATGAAGGACGGACTTTGATCCTTCTGTTGGCCCTGAGGAGAGAACACAGACTGTCAACTGAAACAGGGTACAGTAAGGTTGAAGGCAACCGACTCAGAAACAGGGTGCAAGGGCTTAGAGGAAAACACAAACTGAAAACTGTGGTGTGCAGTTATCCACTCTTGCCTTAATTAAACATGATTTGTAGATGCTTTGAAAAAAAATGATGCATTAAAGTCAATTTTCGGGTATTTCTAACACAATAGAGGGGATTTGTCAGGTGACTCAGCTGGTAAAATTGCTTTCCAAGCAAGCCTGGGGACCTGAGTTTAATTCCAGAGACAGAACTGACTCTCAGAAGTTCTCCCTCTCCTCCTTTTCCTTCTCCCTCTCCTCTTTTCCCTCTCCTCCTCTCCCTCCCTCTTCTCTCTCCCTTTCTCTCCCCTCCTCCTCCCCACTCCCTCTCCCACTCTTTCAATGTCTCCCTCTCCCTCTCTCTCCTTCCTTCACTTCCCATCTCTCTCTCTCTCTCTCTCTCTCTCTCTCTCTCTCTCTCTCTCTCTCTCTCTCTCTCTCTCTCACACACACACACACACACACACACACACATGCTTTTAATCTCAGCATTTGGGAGACAGAGGCAGGTGGATCTCTGTGAGTTCCATGCCATTGAGTGCTTTGTTGTGAGACCTTGTCTAAAACAGGAAATGGAGTCATAGAGCACCGGACTAGCATGTATGAAGCCCAACACAGTAAGGGGGAAGAAGGGAAGCCTAATAAAAATGTACAAGTGTGGTGTGTTCATTTAAAAAGTAATGAAATTTCCCATCTTAAAAAGTGGGGGATGAGGGGAAGGAGGGAAGGGGAAAACAAGAGAGAATAGGGGAAGGGAGAAGAGGGCAGGGGAAGGAGGGAGGGCAGGGGAAGGAGGGAGGGCAGGGGAAGGAGCACAGCACCTGGGAAGGCAATGACGATTACATTAGCCACTTATAATGAAAGATGAACAAGTGATCAATAAACCTAAAAATCTTTCCAGCTTTTCTGATTGGGGAAATGCAAATTCAAATCGCTTTGGATTTGAGCCCAAACACCTGACTTGCCAGCAGTCTGGAAGCAGAGACAGGAAGATTACCACTCACACAGGTTCAGGTCAGACAGAACTACAAAGAAAAGGACCCTGTCTCGGCACCTTCCTTCTCTCCCCTAAAGAAGGTTCAGTCTCTGCTTCACTCTGGTGCCTTTGGACCTGTGGTGAGGCGCGACATGGAGACATCCACTCAAGTTAGGGCATCAGGAAGGAAAAAGCAAAAGGAAGGAGGGTCTCAATATCTACTCTGTGCCCCACCTCCCAAAATACTAATCACTGGCTAAAGCACACCGGAAGCCAAGAACCTCCACAGAAGCTTTGTTGGGATTTTAAAAATCAAACTCCAACAGGTAGGAACTTAGGAATATACCCAGTCTTAGACTGACTCCTTCCCTCCAACAAAACACTTCCCAGGCCAATGGCACACTCCCTTGGTTTGGCCTTGGAAGTCAGCCAGACACCTAAATCCAAAGCTGACTAAAGCCATACACTCATCATCGCCCTGTTATAAGGCCCATTTACTGCAAGGGAGAAAAATAATAATTTTCAGTGTAAAAAAATGGTAGCCATCATTTTAACAGAGCAGTGGGGTGAACATCATAAAACGAAACATCAATGTCATGTAGATCCTGAGGAAAAATAACGTATCACTTCTGTGATCTAACCAAAAAAAAAAAAAAAAAAAAGTAAATTCTCGAGGTGGGTGACAGGCCTCAGTGGGCAGAGATGCTCACTACCAAGCCGTGTGACTTGAGTTCAATATCTGCGACCCTCATCTTGGAAGAAGAGAATCAACTCCTAAAAGTTGTTTTCTGACCCCCACATGGGTGCACACTCATGTGAGTGCATGCACACACATACACATATATAAATAAATACAAGAATGCATAATTTGAGAGCGGAGGGGTAGCCCAGGGGTTTAGAGGGTACACAGCTCTTGCAGACGACTCTAGTTGGTTTCCTGGAACCCACCTAAGGTGACTCACAACCACCAACGGGCAACTCTTGATGCAGGAGTTTGGTCAACTCCATAACAACCTATCTTCCATTTCCTTTTTTACTTAGTGAAGCATTTGAATACTTTAGTGTCTATTTCCTCTATACTTCCTCAATGGAGTTATATTGTGTTAATGGTTCAGAATCATTATTTTTAAATAAAAAAGAACCGAAGGCAGGTGTTGATGGTGAATATCAGTAATCCCAGCACTCAGAGGTAGCAGCAGGAGGACCATGGGTGAAGGTCATCTTTAGCTACAAGTCAAGTTCAAGACCCACCTATGCTACTTGGGAGCCTGACTCAAGAAAACAAAACAAAAATTGGGGGAAGTGTTATTAATTAACAGAGCTTCAATCTCAGTCCTGTAACACTCACACACCATCCTGATGTGTTCACGGCACTGTGTTGGGACTGAGGCAAAGTCCAGTACGTCTAAGGAGGCAAGTCACTTCTTAGAAACTCAAATTTCGCAAAGATACAGGCAATAATGTGTTTTTACGATAGCTTGGTCAATCTCTTTAAGAAAAGGGAGGGGTTTATGACAGACATGGTAATAAAGCTTTAACTGCATGTGTGCAGTTAAGTTCACTGGAGCCATTCAAGTTAACTTCTACCTATATTTATGGGCTGGATTGCATAAGACATGAAGCTTACAGGAAGTACCCAGAAGATAAGGGTACGTAGAAAAGTTATTTAGGTTTGAAAAGAAACCGAGGGACATGCTGGGAACCTAGGCTATAGGCATCTATGAGGGGCTGTGTCATTCATTTTTGTTTAATAATTTTCCCGTCTCATAACAAACATGGGGGCAACTGATTAATTCTAGAGTGAATGTACACAGGACTTACAAACACTAAAAGAGTCAGTAGTTACTGAAAAGATGGAGATAAATATTGATGACATGCTAAACAAATGGGCGGCCTTAGACAGGTCACTGCATCTCAGGACGCAGTGGCTTCCCTCAAGAGCCTCACTGGGTAGTGAGACTCCAGTTGACAAGAACCAGGACTTGATCAATAGACCTTGCGTGTTCTGCAGGACATGAGAGGGATGGTTAATAACTGATCCTGGCTCTTCCTGTACATTACTGCATTTTACAGGAGGGGAAATCTGTGCTCTCTTTACTTCTTTAAGGACCTTTTGCCTCCGTAGTATGGGGGTGTTTGGGCTGTACAATGGCTTTGATCTTTGCCTGCTGTGTTCATGCAGCTCTGATTCCTGCTGGATGCAAAGACAATATTACCATAATATTTACATCTTTAGGAAAATCAACGCTGTTCTTACAAATTAAGAAGGGAAAGGAAGTTTAAAAAACAAAAAAAAAAACAAAGCCCAACCCTATAATGGTGTAGAGAGGAAGAGTTGGAAGATAATATTGTGGAAGAGGAGAAGCTGCCGTATTCTAATGAAAGCAAATTACCCTAAAATCTGTGTTGTGGAAAATTAAAACTAATGACATGTTCATGTTGCAATGCAAAATCGCCTGGAACCTAATTTCCCAGGGTGAGATGCAGTTTATTTTCAAACATAAATAACTTGTCCATTTCAAAATTTGTTTTTCTCCATGACTGCAAAAGAACAACTCTTAATAGTCACCTCTACCCACTAATTGGCAAGGACAGGCCAAAGGAGTTTTCGAGATTGCCTTTGTGAGAATAAGTGAACAGACTTTAAAAAAAGAAATCATTCAAATATAAGAAGACTTTATCCTCTCAATAAACTTAAATGAAACGTCCCGCCTTGTTAAGTCTAAAATGGCTTACTTCAACTTTTGCTTTGATCTTCGTAGAATGTTAAAGTTTCCTATGATAACCGAATTAGCTCGGGGAGAGAGGGTTTTGGAGACAGGATCAGTCACACCAATGTGTGGGATGACACCTAAGCTTTTAGCTTGTGCCTTGTGGAGAACAAAGCTAGGCACACAGTCTCTAGCTCTAAGTAAACAAGGTAATTGTTCCCCATCTCTGCTTCTTGCAATGAATGCAAAGCTGTAAAGCTAATTGCCAGCATAATTAGGAAAGGGAGAAAAACACGCGTGGTTGAGCTAGTTCTTAGAGCTGAGATCTAAATCTCAGACGTGCCAGTTTTCACCACGGGCAGCCTTTGAGTGGTGAGTTTAACTGTGAAAGAACATTGAAAGAAACCCCGCTGGGTGTGGACATGCCTGAGATGTACCATGTGGAAGGGAAGGGTCCAGGAAGGTCCTCGGAGGATGGAAAGACCAAAAGTGACCAGTTGGAAGTTTTGTGCTCTCAGAAGCAGTCTCACACTGTGCCTAGGCTTCCCCACATAGCATTTCATAAAATGCCACCTCCCGGGGTGTTGTTGAGAAACCCTTCTCTTGCCCGTATCTACATTGCCCTATCTGCTGTGTGGTAATGTCATTTCCTCACATCCTCTCAACATCTCTCTGGCCCACACTGACACACGTCTCAAGGCGACGGTGGGGGGGGGGCGGGGGGCGGGACAGTCTGATACCAAATCCAAAGAGGGGAGTTTGCAAACCATCTCTCTGTCATACCCACACACTGCCATTAGATTGTTTAGATGGTTAAGACAAGAGATGGGGATTCATGACTATTTAAATCTTCCATGGAACTTCCAATGTGAAGTCTTGGAAGGCTGACTCTCCAGCTGACACCCTAATTAAAGCCAGCAGGTAAGTAAGCAGATCCTTAGGGTTTGCACCATCCTGTGTTCTGAGACAAGACAAACAGAGTAGCGATTTTAATCCTGTCCTTGGATATCACGACTCCAGACCCCCATGAACAGCACTGACAATGGGAATAATTATAGTTTTATTTTTCCCTGCTTGCTCTGAAATATTTTTCTACTCTAATTGGATTTAAAGGAAAAGTAAAGAAGACCTTCCATAAAATGCCCTCACAGATTTCCCTCAGAGACTTCACTTGCCTGTAATTAAGCTGCATCTACAGATCTGATAGGTGTTCCTTAAAAGAGGCATTAACATTACAAAGACCAATTATTCATGGTCAAACAAAAGAGATTCAGATTCCCTGATCAAAGCTGCAATCTCCTTTACAATTGTTATTTTTGAAGTATCTTCAAACAGAACAAACATACCATGCCTAGGTAAACAGCTGTAGCTGTGGGCCAATTTGATGTAGCAGACAGTTTCCTAAAAGGCTAAGACCTGACTCTGAGGTCCGGTCCAAACCTTTGTGCCGAGGCTAAGGAACAGCTTTTTCAGAAGGGGAAAACTTACCAACATGGTTTTTAGTAAGCAGAGTGTTGCAAGAGACAGGTCAGCCTATATTTCTCACAGAGTCCTGTCCTTTGACCCAAAGTTGCTTGCCTGCCAGTTGTTTGAACTGATAAAAGGCAAACCATTATATGAACACCAGAGGTTTTTTTTGGGAGGTTTTCTAGGAATAAAGATACAGAGCAAATTCTTAAGAACTTTAGAGATTTCCCTGCACATTTCAGTAAGCTTCCCAGCACCTCCCAATGACACCCCAGGACAGAAGGAGGCTCTTGTGTTTACTAAAGTACTGGCTGGCTATGTGTACATTTACATGTGAATTACTTGGAATTTAATTCCAAATTATGTTTGGAATTTAGACCCGACTAAATTCCAAACAACCAAGAGGAACAAACAAACAAAAAACTACCAAGAAAACACACACACACAAACAAACTGCCTCGAAAACCATTTAATAGCTTTTAAATTGCCTATCCCAATTATGCATCATGAAAGTAATTTTATGGCTGAAGAAAATTAAAAAAAAAAAATTTTTTTTTTCCCATTGCAAGCCCTTTGGATCTTCAGGAGACTCACGAAACATAGGTGATGGATGTTAAACCCCTGACAGGATTTGCCTGTCTTGAGGCTAATAGAGGAACTGGTTTGCTTTGAAAACACTCCCGGAATGTTCCCTTCCAGTTAGACAGCGCACACTTGGGAAGATGGCCAAACCAGTTGACTTTGTCCTCTTTACCTTTGGTACAAATGAGCAGCCAAAAACAGTAGAATGTACTAAAATGTCACAGCATAAGGAGTTTGAAAAAAAAAAAAAAAAAAAAAAAGTGACATTCTGAGACTGTGTGGTCTTTGGTTAAGGTTAAACACCACTCCTGCCTCCGCCCCCATCCAGTTCTTCCTCCTCTTCCTCACACACCCTGAACTTTCTACATTGTTCTTAATCTGACACCAAAACTGGCCTTCATCTCTTCATCCTCCTACTTCAGGGGTAGAAATCAACAAGTGTTTTCTGCCCAGATAGGTTTTTACTTTAAATTTTTCCAAACCACAGTATTTTAATCGGTAACCTCAAGGGGATCTTTTCTGTATAGATTGTGGCAAAAGTCAAATTATGTAGCTCCTACAGTAGTGAATAAATGGTAGATTTAATTTCTCCACCTCTTCCCCTTTTTACCTGAGGTAAAAGCATAATCTCCACTCTACCAGGCAGCAACTCAGAGACACTGTCTGGAAGGGACCAGATTTCTGCAAGCTGTGCACTATCGTTTGAGCCATCTGTGTCAAGAGCTGGAACAGAAGGTTAAGAAGTTGGTTTTTGTTTGTCTGTGGTGCATAGAATTGAATGCTGGTCTCTGAAATAGCTCATGCTAGGCAGCCTCTACCGAGAAGATACATTCCTTGTCTTGAGAGTTCATTTCTAAGAAGAGAGGTAACAACTGAAACCAAGTTGGGCTGAATAACAAGCTCCCCCCATTTTCTCCTCTCCCCCTCCCCTTCTGTAATGGCACGTTAGACTTGTAGCCTAAGGGAACATCAGAGGTCTTAGGGAGAAGAGGCCACTTTAGCTTCTCTTGAGAATTAGATGGTGACCGATGAATTCGTCCACAAGCCAGTGAAGTTTACGTGTGGTGATTCTGAAAAGTATTTTCAGATGGTGATTGGGTTTGAACTACGATAACTTTTCAGTGTTTATCTCTCCAACATCAGGCTGATTCTGGTGAATATTCTCTCATATTCATGATCTTGAAGACACTGGAGACTCATACAGTCCGTTTTCTTATTTTGTCAATTAAGTGATTGTTTTTGTCTTTCTGAGACAGGGTTTCATCATGTAGCTAGTATAGCAGTGTGTGCCTTTAGACCAGTACTCGAGGGGCCCGTGGCAGGTGGATCTCTGTGGGTTCAAGACCAGCCTGGTCTTGAGCCTTGACTCAAAGCTACAAACTGTAGTAAGAGAGAAAGGGAATGGTTAGGATTCTCTGAAACCAACTTGGGATTTAATTCCAGTTCTCTTACTTTTTAAGCCCAGTATCTTGACCACTCTGATCCCAGAGATGGGTTAGGACAATGCAAGCAATGCCTGGTAGTGAGAATAGATTAGCTATCTGTAGTGAGAAGTTTGATGGTGCTGCCAATTACTGAACGGAGTGTCTTCTGTTCTTGAGCCTAGGTTTTAGAGCCTCATGGGACAGCTTCTTTTATGTAAGCGTGACCCAGTGGTCGTAAAGAGTCTAGAAACCAGAGCCCATGACAAACAAGTGACCTTGCTACAGGTTGGTGAAGTCTTTTTAAATATGTCACTTGCTTTCATCTTCTTCGTCACCTGTGATGTAGGTATAATTAGCCCGACTTCAAGGATGAACTGAGGCTCAGAGTGGCTTCATGCTCACATCTGTGCAGAAGTGGTACTAGACAATGAAGGCATAAAGAAGGGATTACTTTATTCACAGGCTTCCTGGAGACCAGAGAACTCTGGAGGGTACCGGATCAAAGGGATATCTGACTGAGGGAAAGTTTACAAAATAGCTGATATTCACTCTACTAAACAAGCCGTGGAAGATAAGGGAAGTCGGAGGAACTGAACAGTCCTAGATTAGGGGAGATTGGAGGGACTTGGCAGGTGGTTTCCTGAACAATCTAGAGTATTTTTGGGAAACCCGGCATCCCTAGGACAATGGCAAGATCTGAAGAGCATTGTGATTAGATAATCGTATTGTACCAATGCTAATTTTCTGATGTCAAGCACCTGAGCACCTGTTTAAGAAAATGTCCCTTTTAGGAAATGTTCCTTGGAACCCTCAGCAACAAGGTTCCTGGGGTGGCTCAGTAGATAAAGGCATTAGCCCCTCCAGGATGCAATCCAGATGACTTAGTCTGATCAGAGAACACATGGCCAAGTGGAAGGACAGAATCCATTCCAGACTTGTCCTCTGCACATGTGCTATGACATGTATTCAATGTCCCCACATGGAAAACCTAGTGAACTAGAAAAGTAGAAACCTTTAGCAGCAAAGAGAAATGTGTGTGTACAGTGAGAGGCCAGGGAAGGACAGCAGACCCCAGAGATGATGCTGACTTCCAGAGAATCGCAGTAAAGGCACATGAGTAGTACTTGTGTGGTCATTCTAATTGTTTGCCACAAGAAGTTAGATCAACATAAAATTTTGTGGAATCATGTGTGATCTTGTCTCAAAAAGGCCAAAAGCCAAACAAAGAAACAAGAAGGGGGAATAACTGAAGGAGGGATTTCTTTCACCTATTTGTTGAGAAAAATTCCTGGAACTTAAAAAAATATACAGTTGCTCTGTTGGAGCTGGCCAATACCGTCTGAGCTCTAGAGGTGACAAGAACTTCCTGCTCAGATAAGTCTTCATCCTCCCCTGGGAGAAGCAAGCTCTATATGTTTGAACAAGAACTAGAGAAGAACCTCAGGCCAGGAGAAATAAAGGAGGCATTTCATAATATATCAAGAATTCAAGATACATCTAGATGTCATTTACCACACACACAAATAGGAAAGGGCATAGCATTTATAATGGTGGATACAAGAGGGGCTCAAAACAGCCCCTTGCTCTCTGAGGAAGAAGCCAGGTCTGAACAGTAGATAAGGAAGATAGGAGAGAACAGATATAAATACCACCTTTCTTAGTAAGGAGTGCTATGTTGGAGGACATAGTTTTGTGTGAAGGTCAGGTGGACATTCATCCTGCTGTCTTCCCTGCCCCCAGTGTCCTAGACTTACCTACTCAGTCACAAGGTGGTGAGTAAGTTGTCACAAGAGCAGCAAGGACTTCCCAGGAATAGAATATGTCTGTCTGTCAGCCAGTCTCTTTCTCCTTTTTTCATCTTGATAAGTAGACAAAACTAGCCTTCAAATTATATCAATCTTACTTCTGCTTTGAAGAACTGGGGTTACAGGCCATATAAGCATTTTACATTGTTCTAAACTAATCATTGAAATGAGATCTAATGTAGTCCCAGGCTGCTGAGCCTCCTGAAATGGGGTGAGTTACATGCCACGGGATGCCAAGGCTTTTCTGTGTGCTAGGAGCGCACTCTAACAACTGATATATCTATCTATCTATCTATCTATCTATCTATCTATCTATCTATCTATCTATATATATCATTTTATTTTATTTTATTTTATTTCTGAAACAAGTTTCCTCCACATACTTGAAGCTGACCTCAGACCTCAAATCTCCCAGCCTTTGCTTCCCGAGGGCTGGCATTGTAGACCTGCGCTGACATATGGGGCTTGGCTCACTCCTTTTATTTTTTAAATAAATTCTGTTGAGAGCGTCATATTTTCCCCTAACTCATCTCAGATCAACCCACTAGGCACACACATCCACACACAGACATACTTGCCTGGTTCTCTTATAAAAGAAGAAATGGACAGAAAGGTGGGGAACTCTTCAGACACAGCTCCTCCCCGAGAACCAGAACAAGCATTAGCAGGAAGAAGGGACTTGGGAAACAGCCTTTTGGAATAAGATGTTCTGTTAGAGAGGTATTTGTGCACCGGCCAATGAGAAGATGAAGACATGGCCGTCCCTGCTTGCTCAGAAACATGGAAGACAGGTTGGTCTCATTGGTTATTAAAATTCATTTCCAGTGAAAATTCAGTATGAAAATATCAGGAAGCCATTGTTCCTTTTATCCTTTCCTTCCTACTCTGGAGAGCAGTTTTTAGAGGAAAAAAGGAGAGAAGGTGTCTGTTTTGTGCCAGGGGCTGTAGGGACTTTGGTGGATGGGATACACTTCCATGGTTTGGTTTCCTTGGTACTCAGGCTAGAGCCTTCATGGAAGGCATACTGTATGGAGGCAGAGCCAATGAGCACGTATAGAGAGATAGAAGAATGCTGAGCAATGGGGTCAGTGAAATAAAACAGATCTTTAACAATAAGGTTAGAGGGCTGGAGAGATGGCTCAGTGGTTAAGAGCACTGGTTGTTCTTCCAGAGGTCCTGAGTTCAAATCTCAGCAACCACGTGGAGGCTCACAACCATCTGTAAAGAGATACATTGCCTTTTTTGGTGTGTCTGAAGATAGCTTATAGTGTACTTACATATAATAAATAAATCTTTAAAAAAACACAATAAGGTTAGAGGGCTGGAAAGATGACTTAGTGGTTAAGAACATCGATTGTTCTTCCAAGGGTAAGGAGCACTGGCTGCTCCTGTAGAGGATGAGATTCCAACCAAGCATTTCCATGGCTGCTGACAGCCCTCTGTAACTCCAGTTCCAGGGGATCCAACACCCTCCCTCCTCCGGCCTCCACAGGTACGTCATACAGTCATACATATGGTGCTCAGGCCAAAGCGTCAGCAAAATACCCACACCCAGAGAATAAAAAGGAATTGTTCTTGGCCTAGCATGATGGTGTGCACCTCGAATCCCAGCATTGGCAGGTCGACCTCTGTGAGTTCAAGGTGAGCATGGTCTATGAAGTAAGTTCCAAGATAGCCAGAGCTACACAGCAAGATCCTGTCTCTAAAGACAAAACAAGAGAACAATAGTACATAAATCCCTAAAACAACAAACAAACAAATTTAGGGACTGAGCAGCTGGCTCAACCGGTAAGAGCATTGAATCGGGATTTCAATCTGGCCATCAACTCCCCCTCATGTGACTCAGTAACCCCACCTTCAGCTCCTGCTCACGAGACACAGCAATTCCTAACTCTTAAATGCAAGGAGTCCAACGGAAGAGAGTCTTCTCT
Source organism: Micromys minutus (assembly GCF_963924665.1). Lineage (NCBI taxonomy): Eukaryota > Metazoa > Chordata > Mammalia > Rodentia > Muridae > Micromys > Micromys minutus. The sequence goes on along the minus strand of NC_137974.1, from coordinate 24,966,377 downwards.
CTCCTGGGGTTTGCTCTAACAGACATAGAATTTGTCTTTTAGTTGCTAATGTAATAGGAATTATGTAAATATTTTAATTATTTCTTCTAAGCCTTGGTCCAGTAGAAATAATTGGTTGTCTGGCTTTCTTTGACTCAAACTTGTTCTGTACCGAAAGGTGTCCTTGAACTCCTGATCTTTGATCCTTCATCTCCTAATTTCTTATATTTCAAGCCTCCATATCAAGAAGCCCAGCAATATTAGCCTTTCCTCTTTTCTTCTGAGACAGGGTCTTGCTGTGTAGATCTGTCTGGCCTGGAACTTGGGAAGTTGACCAGGAAGGCTTCTGACTTCTGTCAGCTTTCCAAACTCTATAGTCATGGTTCCTGGGATAACTGGCTATGTAAACTTTTTAAATTAATTTTAAGACAGGGTCTCATGTATGTTAGGCTGGCCAACTGTTGTATCATAGGCATGTGTCACTATGTCACAACAATTACTCTTAACCTCTCTGCTGGCATCTCCTCTACCCACCCCAGTAGCTCAAAATGTCCACACAGAATCTGTAGCAGAACTCAGCTCTCTCTCAGACTAAGCTTGTTTCAGTCCCATTTGGGAAGCACACTTCCATGTGTTTAGTGATATTCCTGCCTCAAGTTTGCTACATAATTCCTTTAACAAAGTTCCACCATGTAGCATCCAGGAAATAAGGCATGCTGTGAACTTACAAAAGTATAGGCTTGGAATTTAACTTTAGCTTCTCAGTAAATATTTTGAATGTTTTATAATTGTTCAACAGGGTAGGCATGATTAAATATAAAATATATATAATAAACATCTGGTATAAGAGAAACAGAAATGGAGGTCCAGTCTTTTGATTAGAATAACCGTTTATTTTGGCTGGTGAGATGGATCCCTTGATAAAGGCACATGTCATCAAGCCTCGTGACCTGAGTTTGGGGGAACTATATGGTAGAGAGAACTAACTCCTGCTTAGTTTTCCTCTGATCTCCGCATGTACACCATGACACATGTACACACACGCACACACACGTTATAAAAAATAAAGTGACTAGCGTTGCTGTGCTGGCACACATCTTTAACTCCAGTAATCAGGAAGCAGATACAGTGGAGCACTGAATTCAAGGCCAGCCTGCTCTACGTATGGAGTTCTAGAATAGCCGCGGATCCACAATAAAGAGAACTCATCTCAAAAAAAAGTAATTATATGTTAATCAAAATAAGTTGTTTGTTTGTTTGTTTCTGAAAATTAGAAAGGCCCTGTCAAGTATGATGACATCAAGAAGGTGGTGAAGCAGGCAGCTGAGGGCCCACTAAAGGGCATCCTGGGCTACACTGAGGACCAGGTTGTCTCCTGCAACTTCAACAGCAACTCCCTCTCTTCCATCTTTGATGCTGTGGCTGGCATTGCTCTCAATGACAACTTTGTGAAGCTCATTTCCTGGTATGACAACGAACATGGCTACAGCAACAGGGTGGTGGACCTCATGACCTACAAGGAGTAAGAAACTGTGAACCCCCCCCCCCCAAGCAAGAGGAGTGAGAGTAAGAGAGACCCTCAGTTGCGGAGGTGTCCCCATCCCAACTCAGCCCCCAACGCTGAGCATCTCCTTCAATATTTCCATCCCAGACCCCCATAATAACAGGAGCGGCCTGGGGAGCCCTCTCCACTCTCTTGAATACCATCAATAAAGTTCCCTGCACCACCACCCCCTCAAATAAAAGAAAATTAGAAAGGCAAAGAAAGAGAGGGGTGGGGGATACAAATGGGGTGGTACTTAGAAAGTCTCCTATAGGCTTAGTATTTGAGCACCAGGTGCCTGGTTAGTAAAGTTTGAGAAGATTAAGGAGCCTTTCAGCGGTGGACTAAAGATAGTATGTCACCAGGAATGGGATTGAGAATGTACATCCTTCTACTTCCTGTTCATGTGCTCTCCTTCCGGAACATGGATGGAAGTGTGCAGATGCACTCTTAGCTCCCTGCTCAACCCTTCTGCTGACATGTCTTCTTCTTACTGGGTCTCTGGACCCATAAGGCAAAGCCAGCGCTTTCTGTTTTACCTTGCTTTTGGTTGCGGTATTTTTACCACAGCAATGAAAATTAACTGATACAATCGAGGAGAGAAGGAGAGAGGGGGGAGAGAGAGAAACAGAGACAGAGAGAGAGAGACAGAGAGAGAGTGAGAGAGAGAGAGCATGCCAGCCCTGGTCTTTGAGAATGCCATAAAATTCCTAAAAAAAATCGGGTAATGGAAGCAAATGTTAAGTGGTATAAATTTAAAATTTATAATTATTTAAAACTTTAAAATTAGTTTACTGTTGCTTTTGTTTGGTTGGTTTGAGACAGGGTCTTGTTTGGACTGAAACATGCCGTGTAGACCAGGCTAACCTCAGACGTGCAGTGGTCCTGCTTCCTCAGCTCCTGAGGGCTGGAACTGCAGCTCTGGACCACCACGTCTGCCTCACGAGACCTAGAGACAGTGTGAACAAGGTGGTGACCAACGTGAAGTTTATCTTACAAAGGTATTTCTACTGTGGATGTAGCTCCGTGATGGTTTTATTCACAATACCCAGGTTCCCTTCCCATAACATCAATAACAATAAAAAGGAAGGCTCGTATTCATTTGCCACAGTGTGGTGGGACTGAATATTAATTGGGGTTTCTACACGGCCTTGGATTAACTTCCCAGATAAAAGACACAAAACCTTTATATTTATTTATATCAAGCCTTCGAAGCACTAGAGCTGGGCAGATATCTGCCCACTAAGTTATCACTGTCTATTTCACTATCAATAACCCCAAGCCACAACTTGATAGATTCTGCCAAGGCTGCTCCTATTCCAATTGGCCAGCCCTCAAGGCCATATATTCAAGATTCACCTAATCCATTGTACCTTCTCTCTCCACTTTCTCTCCCTTGTGGTTTCTGTCTTCAACCCCAAGCTCAGTAACCGAAGCCCTGCCTACTTCTCTTCTGCCCAGCTATAGGTTGAAGCTAACATTACTGACCAATCAGGGATGCGCTGTGGGACAAGGTCACACAAGGTGTACGTGCAGATCCACATGTCTGTCCCTGAGGCAACCTGGGCTAGTATTTAGCATTACGGAAACAAAACAAAACTGTAGATAAACGTTCAATGAATTAGCCTGACGTAGATAATTAGGGACTGGAATGACTTTGAACTCTCTCCTTAGCCCAAGCTGGTTTTAAACTCATGACCCTACTGGTCCAGCCTTTCCCGTAATTGGAGTTTGGGTTATGCCACACTTAGCAATACATTCTTCTTAGAGGGGGATATTAAAATATCAAATTCAAGCAATGAATGGTAGCTCTTGTCCGCAATTTCAGGACTCAAGAGGCCAAGGTGAGTCGGAAGGCAGCCCAGGCTACAGAGAAAGTTCGAGGTCAGCCTGGGAAAGAATGAACCACAGTGGCAAAATCCGACCGAGAACGGTGTCTGACTGGTGTTATCTCAGCCCCCAGGAGGTGAAGGCAGAAATGTTCTGTCCGAGGTCATCCTAGAATCATAGGTCAGCCTAGAATTCGAGAGACCCTGTTTCAACATACAAAGCAAAACAAAACAAGAATGACAAAATAGGGAGAAAGTGATTGTTAAGTCTAAACCAAATACGGGATGAGACAGTGCATCTCGCTTGTCAGCGTGATATGTCTGACATGGAAACAAATCCCTGGGTCTTTGAGGAGGTTTCTGAATCGGGTTTCTTGAGGTGAGAAGACTCCCCTTAAATGTGGGTAGCCAGGGCTAAGTCCCTGGCTGCATTAACAGGAGAAGATGAACCGCATGCCAACATTCCTAGACCTCAGCTCTCTGACTGTGGATGCGGTGTGACATGTAGCCCCGCGCTTTCACGTGTTCTCGATCATCATTATGAATGGTCTCAAACCTGGAGCTAAAATAAGCCCTTCCCTAAGCTGCCCGCGTGTGGTGGTGGGTTTTCACGCCAACCAAGAAAGTATCTAATATGCTGTATTAGAGCAGAGATGTGTGTAGTCCTTCCAGACTAAGACCTGTGTTTGACCCGAGAGGAAGAAACAAGCGAGACGGTGTGGTGACCGTGGGCAGGGGCAGGGCTGCCCACCTGAACCGTCTGAAACGAGAATTTGCCTTGGTAGTGTCACCCTTGAAAGAGGACTTTGCACAGCTAGATTTTCATCATGTTTATATCCCCAAACTATTTTCTCGTCGTGAGTGGGATGTGGTAGCCTGTGACCCAGAGGGCAGAAAAGCAGACTGGAAGGCAAGGGGGGTGTTCTCTATAGGAAAGACCCAGGGCAAACAAAGACTGAAGAGTTTAAGGAACGAATGATGCTGATTGGCTGACCTCCAGAGGAGCTTGGTTTTGCACAACAGACTGTTTCCGGGAATCAGCCTGGGTCCCTGGGGACTGGTCATTGTAAAAGCTTTTATTTCTTCGTCTTACATCCAAATCCAGGGTTCCCCCTATCAGGAAGCCAGAACCCATTCTCTTGGGAGGTGGCCATTAAGCATTCACAAACACGAGCTTCTGGGTTTGATATAAGTTTTGTTAGGTTTAGTAACTGCCTCTACTAAGCCCCCTCCCCCAAAAAAACCCCATAAAACCAACAACAAAGACTATATTTCCTCTTGCTTTTTAAGAGATGCTGGCACTTAATAACAGTTCTTTGTGGCCTTTCATTAGGAATACTCACTATTGTTTCAAAATAGAAAGCTCAACTCTGGAAAGAGAGTCTCTGGGCCTAATATTTTTTTGTTAATTGGGCTCTTAGACAAACAATGACAGCTACCCACAAAGGCTCCACTAAGAACAAAGGTAACAAGGTGGAGCATTTACTTTACACTTTAGATTTAGAATGGCCCCAAGGCCCTGCTGTTCTAGTTTTGTGGAAAAAAGAGCCTAGCCCTCCTTCTCCGGAGACTTTCAGATCTTTGTTATTCCTTCACAAAAAGTAAAAGAGATACCGCATAACGCATGACCGGAGGTGGAATAAGGCAGGAGAAGCCAGGATCAGCCAGACCACAGGCATTGTGTGTAAGAGGAAACCCACACAAACAGGATATCACAACCATTGTCACCCAACCGTATTTGAGATGAAAATGTCCCTGTTATCTTGGAAATGTCTTATTCGGAATATGATTTCTTTCCCCCACAATCTGCCCAAAAATGTGGGAAAACATGTTTGGGAGGGGGAAAAGTGACTGCATACACTAGTAATTTTAGCCCAAGAGGCAGAGGCTAGACTGCAAAGTCAGGGCTTCCCGTGGGCGTAGTGGTGTGGCTTGTAGTCTCTCCTTTGGGAAGTAGAGGCTGGGGAATCAGGTGTTCAATAGATTTGTAGAGTTTGTTACAATCCCAGTTAACATGGGACCTTGTCCCCTCCCTAAAGAAGTTAAAAATGTATGGGAAAAGGGTTTTATAGATATAAATGTTTTTGGAAGTCTTTGCCGTCCCATCTTTAGTTTCAACTGGAATGAAACTGTGAACTGAAGGTGTTCATTTGTATTTAGATAGAAGGCGGGGCTTACGGCTCACTTTTGTCTTCTTCTGGAGCCCATGGGGAGAGGATGGCGAGTAAGGTCTCCTCTGTGCTGAGCAAATGTTCCAATACTGATAACAGCCAAGCCCTTGCTCAGGTTTTGTGATCAAATTTCTAATGTTCTTTTGCAATTCAGGGTGTGTGTGTGCATGCACTATAGCCCAAAGATAGAGCACTTATCTATCTTACAAGCTCTGGAGCTTCAACATCAAGTACAGTGGAGGGTACACTACGTATTGTACACTATGTAATTCTATATAGAATTCTGTTGTTGAGTGCAGTAGCCCACTGCCTAATGTTTCTGCACTCCGAGAACTGGAAGACAGATCACAGGTTTGGGGTCAGCGTGGCCGAAACCTAAGACTCTGTTCCCTTCCAAGTTGGTTGGTACGTGTACTGGTGATCTGTTTAGTCCGTATGACTGGGCACGTTTCCTCAGAGTCTGAGCAGAAGTGTACTTAGCAAAGCTGGGTTAGGCAAGTACTTCAAAGGGCTGCCTCAAAGCGCCTGCACGTGTGTGTGCGTGTGTGTGAGTGTGTGCATGTGTGTGTGCGCGTGTGTGTGCGTGTGTTCATGTGTATGTGTGTGCTCCAGTGCTCGTGCTCGTATGTGTGTGTGTGTGTGTGTGTGTGTGTGTGTGTGTGTGTGTGTAGGTTGGAGGACCGGGGCAGGGCCCTCCTATTTTAATCATCACTGAAGAGAATGCCTCACAGACTTGCTTACAGGCCAGTCTGAAGGAGGGATTTTCTCATTTGGAGATGACGATGGTTTGTGTCAAATTGACAAACGAACCAGCCGAACAGCTTTCACCAGTGAGTTCTCTTCCATGGCTCAGGTTTCCAGCTCAGCAGCGGCCCTCACCCTCGGGTCGCCATCTCTTTTGCCCTTAGTTTGGTTTTCGAGATTGTAGCCCAGGGTGTCCTCGTACTCCCCGCCCCCCTTCTGACCCCTAAGTGTGCGCCGCCGTGGCTGACAGCTGACTGGAGTCTACTCCTACGGAAGAAGGCTACACCAGCACATTAGCCTTTAGGGCAACAGGCGCTTCTGGTCTGGAACGTGAGAAACGATTTCTGCAGTGTTTCGGGGGAAAAAAAACGTTCATTGGCCAAATAGGAAAGGATTTAAAAAGTGTGTCAGTGATACACAATTTCGTGATAAGATCACAACAATTACTACAAAGAAAAACATTTACAGATTTTTTTTTAAGTCTTCCCTGTGTAGCTGGTCTTGAACCTGTGAACCTTTCCCTCTGCCTCTCAAGTGCTGAGGGTGTGCCCCACCGTACCCGGCTAAAATGTTTCAGTTTTATTTTACCTACTTACTGGCTTTCGGGCTATAATTACTTCGATTGTATTTTTTTTTTTTTCTGTTTCTGTTTTTCAAATTTATTTCTTACAATGTAAGGCAATTGTGAGTACTGGGCGGGAGATAATGTTGGGAGGATACTGGGGAAGATGGAGGAGGATGTAATTACCCTTAAGATACATACATACATATATGCATACATACATGTTATGTATGTATAATTTTAAAAGATGAAATAAAATCATTTACTGAAGATATTTTTTTCTCCTATAAAATATTCTGATCAGGGTTTCTCCTCTCCCAACTCCTCCCTGAAAATATTCCCTGAAAACTGTTGAGACTTAGAAAAGAAAAGAAAGCAAAGAGGTCTGCCGACACCGTGGTTATAATCCCAGCATTTTCAACGAAGGTGTAGGATCAGAAGTTCAAGGCCCCTCTTTGGGTATAGAGAGAGCTCAAGGCCAGTAGGAGCCACCTGAGACCGAGTCTCAAACAAGCAAACAAAACTGTAACAGGAAACAGGGAAAGGAAAAAGCTATGTTCTAGGAGAGTGATATGTACAGCTCTAGAGAGAACACTGTGTGCAGACAATTAGGGCTTACATTTTAAGTCCTAGGTATGCCCTCAGATTCAGGTCCCCAGTGTCACGTGAGAAAGCGTGATGACCACCCTGGGACAGCAGTATTAGGGGAACCTTTAAGATGTGGGGTCCGGTATAAGTAAACGACATCACAGAGAGAGGACTTGATGGGCCATTGGCACGGCTACGGCTCTCCTGCTTCCTAGCAGGTTTGCTCCATCACGTGACTGTCACCGGAGGGCTTGGCTCAACCACGGGCCCAAAGACAATGGTGCCAACCGGGAGCTCCGAATCTGCCTGCCCAAGCAAACCTTCCTTCCTCTTATAGGCATGTGTCCTCAGGTATTTTGTCACAGTAAAGAAACAGCTGGGGTAGTTGAGGGAGGAGTGTGCGCTGGTGTGATCACCACCTGAGTTGCTGATCCGAGCTCACATGTAGGGAATGAGTACAAAACCCAAGAGTTGAAACCCCAGTATCCTTGAGCTTGACGCCTCTTCTCCTTTCTTTTCCCGCCCTTCCTTTCTTGTGATAGGGACTCATACTTATCCCAGGCTAAACGTGAATTCATGTAGCCCAGGATGACCTTGAGTTTCTGATCCCATTTTCTACACCTCCAGAGCGCTGGGAAACCAGCAGTCTTACCAAGTCTGATTTATGCACGGAGAGGCTAGAACTCAGGGTTTTGTGCATGCTAGGCAAACACGTTACCACCGAGCTATCCACACTAGCTTGGCATTTCTGTGTTTTTTTTTTTTTTTTTAATTCTGTTTGAAGAGTGTAAATTACATCTAACCCGAACATTTGATTTGGGCTAGTTTTAAAATTGTATTTTGCACAGATGCTTGTGGATATTGTTTTCTCTGCTTCATCTTATCTCTCTGGAAGAGGCACGTCATTTCTAGTTGTATCCCTTTTAGTGACCGTAATAAGACTGATTAGGAGTCAGGTGACACAAAGTTTGTGTTATCTTTTATCTAATTGCTTTAGCATTCCTAGCGATAGTCGCCCAAATCATTGACTTTGTCAGCATTTGGTAGAGAAAGCATGATTGCCTCTCATACTTTCTCCTCTTTTGGAAAGACAGCCTCTAGGAGTAAAATAATTAACTTCGAATTTTAGAAAGGCATCATTTAAGCTACAGAGACACATGACTGTAATTCCAGCAACTGGGAGTGAAAGCAGATGGAGTTCAAGGTTAGCCCGCAGCTGAGCCAGCCTGGGTTACTTGAGACACTCTTGGGAAAAAATAAAGCTATAATTTAGGGGCTGGGGATGTAACGCAGAGGTGCAGAGCTTGTCTACCTGTGTGAAACCCTGTTCTCCCCATGGCCTCCACATCAAACAGGTACCGTGTAAAGAGCACCGATTATTTAATACCCACAGAACCATTACCATAATCGATAGTGACTCTATTTCCCCAAGATATCCTTTTACTCTTTTATATATTTAGAAACGTTCATTCATTGTTTTAAAGAAAAACAACTCCCAAAGAAATCATGATTGTATGCATATGCAGCCACCAAACCCAGTCACTATTGCTGATGCCAAGAAGTGCTTGCTGACGGGGGCCTAATACAGATGCCTCCTGAGAGGCTCTGCCAGAGTCTTACTGATACAGATGAGGAAGCTTGCAGCTTACCATTGGACTGAGCAAGGTGACCCCAATGGAGGAATTAGAGAAAGGGCTGAAGGAGCTTAAGGGGGTTGCAATCCCATAGGAAGAACAACAATATCAACCAACCAGAGCTCCCAGGGACTAAACCACCAACCAAAGAGCACACATGGAGGGACCCATGGCTTCAGCCGCATATGTAACACAGGATGTCCTTATCTGGCATCAATGGGAGGAGAGGCCCTCAGTCTTGTAAAGATTGATGCCCTCGTGTAGGGGAATGCTATGGTGTTGAGGTGGGAGTGGGTAAGTGGGAGGGGGTGCAGGGGAAGGGGGGTGAGAGATGGGGGAATCAGGAAAGGGGATAACATTTGAAATGTAAATACACAAACTATTCAACGGGGAAAAAAAACAAAAATCAGGATTGTGTCTGGAGCAATTGCTCAGCAGTTATGAGCATTTACTGATGTTGCAGGGGACCTAGGTTTGGTTCCCAGTTCCCAGTTTTTGTAACTCCAGTTCTAGGGGATACTACACCTTCTCTTGAACTCTGTGAGTTGAAGGCATGTGTGTAATACGTATGCTTGCATCGAGGCAAAACACTAATACATAGAAAATAAAAATAGTCAAATGTAAAAAAAAAAAACAAAACAAAACACATTTTGTGAGGTAGACCAATGGGGACTTGGGTCCTGAGTGTTGGGCTTAATGAAGGAATTATGGGGAAGGGTCCGGAATGAGTCTTAGTCGTTAGTCACAGCAATGGTGGGTTGTACTGTTCCATGTGAAGGGGCGGTGGACACAGGAGCCGAAGGGCCAAGTAGGCAGGTGTTAAAAGGAACAGGTTGGATTGGTGCAGAAACTATATATTAATTACAGAACGGAAAGAGAAAAGGCTCGTGGGAGAAAAGTGATGAAAGACTCTGATATTTTACGGTTGGGTAGAGGAGGAGAGAGAAGCCATCATGCCTGGAGGTGCACACCTGTAACCCCTGCACTCTGGAGGCAGAGGGAGCAGGGCTGTTGCAAAGTTTGGCAATGCTTAGCTATGGAGGGATTTCCAGGCCAGGCAGGGCCGAGTAGCTAACGCCAGTCGTAAAGAGAGAAACAGACGGCGAAGTGACTGGCATTTCTGAGGTTAAGGCTGAAGACTGGCCTATGGACTCAAACCAAACAAAAGCTGCCGCCTGAGGACTCCTGCTGGCTACCTGACTGGAAGTGTCCAGTGATCTCTAATCCTCAGGATACCTTTCTCGGAAGTTCTGGTTATTCAAGTTATTCATTAAATTAAAACAAAGTACTATTAAAGCCATTTTCTTTTGTACATATAGCTAGCCTGCCTGGTATCAATAGAAACTTAGAACTATTCTTTTTTTTTTTTTTTTGAGTTGTAGTCTTGCCTGTCTCCTAAGTTGCACAATAAACACACATTACTAGCATCACGATGAAAACAACCAACCTGGGTATTTCAGACTCAGGAAGCTTGTTTTCCTTTCGGACACATGGTCTCATGGTACAACCTCTGTGACTCCCTGTGTGAATCAGGGTGCTCTCTAATCTGCAATGTTCTGGGATCACAGGGGTTCACCACCATGCTTAGCCTCTTGAAAATAAAATTAAAAACACTTAAATAGACAAGGCTTCACTGTGTTGCCAAGAGAATCTCAGCTCAAGCCACCACCCTGCTTCAGTTGTTCAGTTCTCCTCCTCCTCCTCTTCTTCCTCCTCCTCTCCCTCCTCTTCCTCCTCCTCCTCCTCTTCTTCCTCCTCTCCCTCCTCCTCCTCTTCTTCTTCCTCCTCTCCCTCCTGCTCCTCTCTTCTTCCTCCTCCTCTCCCTCCTCCTCCTCTCTTCTTCCTCCTCCTCTCCCTCCTCTTCCTCCTCCTCCTCCTCTTCTTCCTCCTCTCCCTCCTCCTCTTCTTCCTCCTCTCCCTCCTGCTCCTCTCTTCTTCCTCCTCCTCTCCCTCCTCTCCCTTCTCCTCCTCTCTTCTTATTCCTCCTCTCCCTCCTCTCCCTCCTCCTCCTCTCTTCTTCCTCCTCCTCTCCCTTCTCCTCCTCTCTTCTTCCTCCTCCTCTCCCTCTTCTCCCTCCTCCTCCTCTCTTCTTCCTCCTCCTCTTTCTCCTCCTTACTTTTGCTTCCTCCCCTGCTTCCTTCTTTGTTTTTTGAGGCATGATTTCTCCGTGTAATACTGACTGTCCTTGAACTTGATCTGTAGACCAGGATGGCCTTGAACTCAGAGATTCATCTGCCTTGGTTGTTAGGCTTGTGTGACCTACACTGGTGAACACTATTTTTATTATTATTATTTATTAGTATGTCTAACACAATTTTATTTCTTAACTGGTCATTTTGCTACCACTTCAGTATTTTCCCCTCCCACAACACAAGTTCTGGAACGGGATCACTTGGCCTCTTCTTGCTGTCTGTGACTCCAGGAAATTGAATGCCCCTTCTTGCCCTTCTCGCACACCAGGCATATATGCGATTCACAGACATAAAAGATACCATGCATACAATATAAACAAAGACTTGAAAAGCTGAGTAGAAACACTGAATTTAGAACATTTTGGGGTCACCAGAAGATGGTTCTTCTAAGAAATTATCATTTTGAAGATGATTAAGAACTACCTCTTTTCAGGGTTTGAGATATCCGGTATTTTTGTTGTTGTTTTTTTTTTTTTTTTTGTTTTTTGTTTTATTTTTATTTTTTTGAGATGAGGGTCTTGCTTTGTTAGCCAGGCACATCTAGAACTAATCAGGTCAAAGACTATATCCTTTCTCAGCTTCCCTAGTGACTGAGGTTAAAGACACGTACCCAAGGCTTGTGGAGTAATTTTTCAGTGTTTTGCAAAATGGGTAACCCTAATTTGTGTAGGTGAGGCTGGCCTCAGACTCACAGTATAGCCCAGGCTGCTCTGGAACTCTGGAATGTAGAGTTTGGAATGGCTGACTCTGAACGGATCTTCAAGTTTCACCTCCCAGGCCTGTACCACCCTGGTTTGTGTGGTTCTGGGAAGCCAGGGCGGCAGGCATGCTAGGCAGACACAACATCAGGCTACATCCACAGCACAATGTTCAAATCTTTGGAGCTAGATCTGCTTGTCCCCATGGATCTGTCATGAACTAATCTGTCATGTCATCCAGGCGTGGGAGGCCTGGATGGAAGATTATAGGAAGCCCCGCGCCGCAGGAAGCAGTATGGTCATACTCACACTCAGTTCAAATCCCGGTCTAGCTGTCCATCTTCTATGTTTTTACACTTATTTGTGTGTGTCATGGCACACATGTGAAAGCCAGAGACAACCTGTAGGAGTAGGGTCTCTACTTCGGACCCCAGGAACCAAACTCAGGGAAGCAGACTTGGCAGCAAGCAGCTTTGCCTGCTGAGCCATCTCTCTGAACCTCAACTCTACCTTTTGATCTTGGGCCATTAATTTACTGTAATGCACCCACTCTCTCCTGGAGAGCACGCAGCCGTATTCTTTCCAAGACTTATCGTATGTATATGTGTGAGTACACTGTAGCTGTATTCAGACACACCAGAAGAGGGCATCAGATTCCATTACTGATGGTTGTGAGCCCCCATGTGGTTGCTGGGAATTGAACTCAGGACCTCTGGAAGTGCTCTTAATCTTAACCCCATCTCTCCAGCCTACAGCCATGCTCTTGACAGTGTTGACGGTGTTGTTCTTTCTGAGAGTCGCCCCCCCCCCCACCTTTTTTTTAAGGTTCGCCCATTTTTCATACATCATGTTTTTTTTTGTTTTGCTTTGTTTTTTCTTACTTGTCTGCACCACATGCTAGCTGCCCAAGGAAGCATTGGATCCCCTGGAACTGCACTTTTGGATGGTTTGGAGCTGCCACGTGGGTGTTGCAAATCCAATCTGGATCCTCTTTAAAAAAAAGTTTTTTTTTTTTTTTTTTTTTTTTGCATCTGCAATTTTTCTTGTGTTTATTTAAACAGTTCTCAAAGAATTTGAGTGAATTGGGCCTCCTTTGGTAAGCAAAGAACCTGAAAATCATATTAGAAAGTGAACAGGCAGTTTTTATCCATGGCACAGGTGTGGTGATTCTTTCTCTCATCCCATACTTTGAAGCACCCAGTATTTTCATATAGTCTAAAAGCTAGAAGAACAAGAGTACATTTGTGGTGGAATGTATTGTCACTTGCTGATAACTAGTTGAAACACCATTATCTCCATGGAACAGCCCTTCACAGGCATGCATCTGTCGTTCTTAGTCCATGCTCTATATAACACAGATCACATAAAGGCCGACAAACCCATAACTGACAGGCCATCTCTACAGGCCCTTGTTGCTTTTAACTCTCCAGCTTAAATATATCCTATAACATCTTTATTAAGCTCCTTAAAGCAAACCAACCGAACATAAAACCAAAAAATAAAGATGGGGTGGGGATGGAACTCAGCTGGTAGCTTCATGGAGCCTTGGGTTCCAGCCCTATCACCACCAAACAGGGCTTGGGGGTGAGTACCAGTAATCCCAGAACTAGGGAGGCAGAGGCAGGAACATCAGAAGTTCAATCATTCCCATTTCTCAGTCCAGCTTGGAACACGTGAAACTTTGTCTCACGGAGGCAAAAACCAAAGTCAATCAACCAAAAGTCCCAACAACCCCCTAATCCAGTGGTTCTTAACCTGTGGATTGTGACCCCTTTGAGGGGAGAGGGTTGACCAGTCCTTTCACAGGGATCACCCAAGACCTTCAGAAAACAGATATTTACATTACAATTCATAACACTAGCTCAATTACAGTTAAAAAGTAGTAAAAATAATCCTATGGCTCTGGGGTCACCACAGAATGAGGAACTGTATTCAAAGGTCTGCATTAGGAAGGCTGAGAACTTCTGCCTAATTAAGGAGGTACTGTGAAGATTAAGGACAAATACTCAAAGGAGCAGAAACCACAGAACAGGAGTTCCTAGCTGGTGGAGTGAGCTTCAGAATGGTAGGGGCCCTTCTTACATTTAGGCAATATTTTATAAAACACTCACCAGGAGCAGAGGAGATAAGGCATTATCCAAGAGGGAGGCAGTCACTTTAGATCAAAATTGCTTTATTAGTGCCCCCCCCCCCCCCAAAAAAAAACAACCAACAAACCAACGAATACCACCCAAACCCCAAAATGGTGCATGGTCTGGGGTGTGGCTCAGTTGCAGAATGTTTGCCCAATGTGAATGAAAAGAACCCCTATGTTCAGTCCCTAGCACTGCATACAGGTGTGAAGGGCACACCTGTAATTACAGCACTCAAGATAGGAAGGAGGGTCAGAAGCTCCAGGACAGCCTTGGGCTTGAGACTAACCTAGGCTATGAGTTTGCTTGCACACCCTCCCTCCCTCCCTCCCTCCCTCCCTCCCTCCCTCCCTCCCTCCCTCTCTCATACTACTTCCTTTCCCACTGAACAGATATGTAGTTGACACTGCACCATGACAATGTTATGACTTCACAGAAAACTGAACCATGAAAACGCCAACGTAAAAGCAGACTTCTGCAAGGTTTTACTGGCTAATGAAAAGATGAAATAAAAGAAAAAAATAGTAAAATTGAACCCACCTGTTATTTGCCCACCACTGTAGGGTGTTAGATACATTGTAGACTTTACAAAAAATTCCTTAATATTCCTTTAATCTCAGCACTGAAAGCTCTAAAAATTCAAAGCTAACGTAGTCTACACAGTGAGTTCCAGAATAGCTAAGGCTACACAGTGAGACCCTGCCTCAAATAACAATAATTAGCAAAATAAACAAAACAACTAAAAAACCCCAAAACAACCCAATCTCCCCAAAAGAGAAAAAATTAATATAGACTTTATTACTTTGCAAACTTTAGTGTGTGTGTTTGTGGATGTAGGTGCATTCGTGCCACAGTGGGTGCTCTGAAGAGGACGGGGAGCCCTCAGTTGTCAGCTCCCTCCCTCCTGCATCTGGGGCCTGACTTGGAACTTAGATTGTCAGGTTTACAGCCACAGTCATTTTGTTGGCTCTGCAAATGATTCTTAGTATAAGAAATGTCCGGTGTTAATAATCCATACTCTCAGAATTTATGTCATCTACAAAGTTTACTCACCAAATTATTTAGAATAAGAAATGGATACAGAGCTAAACAGAGAATTCTCGATTGAGGATGCACTTAAATGTTCAAAGAACATTTAATCAGAGAAATGCAAGTGAAAACAATTCTGAGGTTCCATCTTATACTCATCAGAATGGCTAAGATCAAAAACCCAAGAGATATCAGAGGCTGGGGAGGATGTGGAGCAAGGGGAACACTCCTCCATGGCTGATGAGAGTGCAAACTTGTACAACCACCGTGGAAATCAATTTGGTATTTTCTCAGAAAACTGGGAATGGTTCTACTTCAAGACCCAGCTATATCACTCCTGGACATATACCCAAAAGATGTTCCACCATCCTACAAGGACATGTTTATAGCAACTATGTTTATAGCAGCTTTATTCATAATGTTTAGAAACTGGAAAACAACCCAAATGTCCCTCAACTGAAGAATGGATAAGAAAATGTAGTATGTCTATACAATGGAATACTATTCAATTATTAAAAACAAAGACATCATGGACTTTGCAGGCAAATGGGTGGAACTTGAGAATATCATCCTGAGTAAAGTAACCCAGTCCAAAGAGGACGTGCATGGCATGTACTCACTGATAAATGGATAGTAGCCATAAGATACAGGTACCATGTTACACTCCACAGACCCAATGAGGTTAAACAAGAAGGAAGGCACAGCAAGGATGCTTGAATCTCACTTAGAAGGGGGAATAAAATGGTCATATCAGGAGATGGAGGCAGGGAACTAGGTGGGAGAGGGGATGGGGAGAGGAGTGGGGGGGGGTTCAGATCAGGTGTGGGGAGGGACAGGAGAGATGGCCACATGCCCATGAAAATGAATAGAAATCTGAAACTGAGAAGGGTGGGGAGAGACCTGGGATAGGGTCACCCAAGGATCGATGGGGTGACCTTCGTGGTGACTCACAACATTCGTGATATGGAACCTGAAGAGGTCACCTCCTCTAGTCAAGTAGGAACCCCAGTGGAGCGATAGGGACATCAAACCACCCACAGAACTTTTGACCCAACATTAAAAAAAAACTTTTGTTTATTTATATGTGAGTACACTGTAGCTGTCTTCAGACACACCAGAAGAGGGCACCAGATCTCATTACAGATGGTTGTGAGCCACTTGTGGTTGCTGGGAATTAAACTCAGGACCTCTAGGAGAGCAGTCAGTGCTCTTAACCGGTAAGCCATTTCTCCAGCCCCCTTGACCCAACATTTATCCTGTCTACCAGAAATGCAGGTATAGCGGAGTAAGCACGACTCCTCTGAGACACTCCATCCAGGACCTGACTCACACAGGTGCAGAAACCGACAGCTTGGGGACTCTTATGGAAGAAGAACTGTGGGTTTTGAAAGAGATAAAACTCCACAGGAATACCAACAGTCAACTAATTTGGACCCTTGGGGCTCTCAGAGACTAAACCACCAACCAAGAGAAAATAACCCGGTCTGGAACTAGGCCTCTCGGCACTCTGTAACACATGTGCAGTTTGATCTTCATGTATGTGCTGAAGACCTGGAACCCGGGGTTATACCAGAAGCTGTTGCCTGTGTGTGGGATATGTTCCTCTAGCTGGGCTGCCTTGTTTGGCCTCAGTGGAAGAGGATGTGCCCAGCCTTGAAGAAACTTGATGTGCCAGGGTGGGGGGATACCCAGAGAGGCTCCTACACGCTCAGAGAAGAGGAAGGAGGAGTTGGGGGGAGGAACTGTGGGAGGGGGTGACCAAGAAGGAATCAATGAGTGGGATGTAAAGTGAATAAATAAAAAAATAATAGTAGTAAGCAAAAGAAATCTGTATTTATGAAAACTGTACAATCTAGTCAGGAGATAGAAGACATTTATTTTATAACAGAATACATAAAGCCACATATAAAGCATATGACTATTTGTACTTTATATGTTGATTACAGTGAAATTTGTTAATTTCACATTAGTTAAAATAAACATTAAGTTACTTATATTTCAAAATATCAAGCACATGATTAAAATGAACCTTTCTCCCCAACAGACACAGCACTTCAGGAGTACATGATAACACAGGCCCACTCCAGTGGATGGAGGGCCTGGCTGGGTTAGGCGCTAGCTCTCTCCAACAGCAGACACTAGACCTTCATCTTTTGATTCCTGGGCCATTCTTGTGCTTCCTTTTTTGTCTGAAAAAGAAAAAAAAAAGAGTCTATTAAATAAAGTGATTCCAAGGAGCAGAGGATGCGGAGGACTACAGAGCTACCTCGGGTATCTTGGGTAAGCTAGACAAAACCCAAGCCTCTTTACCTCATGCAACTACCACACATCTGTCACAGCACCTTCAGGTTAGGGGTTGCTGAGTCCTTTATAAGAAATGAGCTCCTACTTAGTTGATACAGGGTCTTTTCATGCTTTTACCTGTGGGTGGTGGGGCACCAGGAAACTCACGGCCACCTAAGCCAGCCCAGCCCCTGGCTCCCCAGCTCCTTACCTCAAGCCCAAGCATAATGAAACTCAGGTTGACAGTGGGAAGAGCCCCACACTGTGCTGCCTTTTCTGATGGAACTGGATGGAGATTGGGTGATATATGGGGCCGAGCTGGTAAGGAGACCTTACAGCTTACAGGTTTGTATGAGCTCCCCCGCCTCAACTGGAAAGTTAACTATCTATTTCAGGGGAGAAGCCACTGTCCAGGTACACCAAGGCCCTGGCTGGCTTTGAACTCATTATTTAGCCAAGCATGATCTTGAATTTGTGATCTTGCAACAATTTCCTGAGTGCTGGAATTACTGGGAACATGCGTCCGTCCTTTCGATCTGATTTCAGTTATTTAGACTTTGCTTAGGACAGGTTTTAGTATACAGCACAATCAAAGGGCAGGCATAGATATGGCTTCTGTTGCAACACATGCTGGTCTTGAACTCTAGTCAAAGATGGCATTAAACTTCTGATCTTTCCTCCATCTCCTAATTGGTCAGACTGTGCACATGAGCCACCATACCCTGTTTGTGCAACGCTCAAACCCCAGACTTCTTGAGTGCTAGGCAAGCACTCTCCCAGTGAGCTAGCTCTTCTCCAGACCCACATCCTGCACCACAGTGACAGAGCTGCTGAAGGCCAGAGGATATGTTAGTGTCACTGCTGATACAAATTCTTTGTTTGTGGGCAAATATCAAAAGGTATGAATATGTCATTACAGTATTTTACAGAATAATTTCAGTGCTCATAAGACATGTTCATGGAAGAGAATGGTCTGTTTTTCTTATAATGTTTCTGGCTAGTCTTTTGTACTTAGCATTACTAGGACTGGCTGTCCAAAGTAGGTTGTGAATTCTTTCTCTCCCTTATTTCTTCCTTTGGGACTAGGTCTCAGACATCCCCCCTGATTTTAAACTAGCAAGCACCAAATGACCCTGAACTTCTGATATATCTGTCTCCCAAGTGCTAAAAATGTGGCTTGCTCTCCCTTATCTGATTTATATGACACTGGAGATGAAGCCCAGGGCTTCCTGCATGCTAGGTCAACACTCTTACTAAATCTATCAAGTGAGCTACATTCCCAACCCACAAACTGGGAATTGTTCTTAATTTTTGAATGAGATGATGGAGAACTGGTATAATTTCATTCTTAAAGGTTTGGTAGAATCTACCAGTTAAATCATTTGGGTCTAGTTTTCCTTTTGTTAGGGTTTCACTATATAGTCTTGGCTTTCCTGGAACTTACTCTGACCAGGCTGGTCTTGAACTCAAGAGATCCACTTGCTTCTGCCTCCCAAATGCTGAACTTAAAGGCGTGCGCCACCACTGCCTGGCCTTATTGTTTTGATAGATATCTCAATTCACATTTAAAAAGATTTATTTTTATTATCCTCCATTTTGTATATGTGTCTATATGTATATATGTGCACTTGAGTGTAGGTGCTGTGGAGGTCAGAGGTGCAGGATCCCCTAGAGATCCTGGAGGTAGAGATAGTTGTGAGCTACCTGACTAGGGAACTGATCTTGGTTCTTATGCTGAGCCAGCTCTTCTGCTAGTTTCAGATTAGATTTATTAATAGGTAGCAGAAAGCATTTACAGGTGCAGAGAGGGAGAAGCTGGGTAGTTAATTCCCTTCTCTTTTTGTCTGGTTATAGTTTGATAATAGCTAAAGTCTATGACCACAACAGCAGAGTTTCCACAGAATGACTCTCATCCCTTATGTCTTTCTGAGTGCTGGGGAATAGCTTTGCACAGTTCATATCCTGTTTTATCACTTGATGTGCTTGTGAGCAGTCAGTTCTCTCAGACTGTCCTGTCCCCTTAAAAGGTCTTGATTGTAGTATCAGGCCTCATAGGGTTGTACTCTTGTAGAAGAGTAAATGGCACAATGCATAAAAACACTTAAACTGGAGCTAGGTACTCCACAGTCTCCTTTGTCCTTCCCCTCTGCTTTCTTGAGACAGTTTGCCTCAGGCCTCAGTTTGGTCACCCTTACTCTAGCAGGCCTTCTCAAGATTTCTTTTGGTGCTCATGAAGCCTTTACAAGGGTTACTGCTAATGAGATAGAGTTTCACATACCCACGCAGGTCTCAGATTAGCTATGTGGCTGGACTAGTGATGTACCCAGCACTTGGACAGCAGAGGCAGGAAGACCAGGAGCCAAAATGAACACACAGTGAGTTCAAGGATAGCCTGTGCCACACCAGACCATATCTTCATCCCAAAGGAAGTGCAACTAGAACCAGCCATGTAGCTGAGGCTGATCTTAGATGCTGATCCTCATGCCCTCATTTCCTAAGTACTAGGACACAGCACAGCCACCATGCCCGGTTTTATGTGGTGCTGGTCACTCAATCCAGGGCTTCATGCATGTGAACCAAGTGCTCTACTAACTGAGCTACACACCCAGTCCCAAGCCTCTGCACTTAATTAAATCAGTAATTACACTTGCTTCCTTGAATCATGTACTTAATAAGCTATGTATTCTCTGTGTGAAGTCATAAAATGATGTTCAATAAAGGGTGGTTTAATACACAAATACATCTCACTGTTAACTTTTAATCTGAATGTGATCTATATTAATGAGAGTATTTGGCAGCAAGCCTCTATGTAAGACCAAGTTTTGACACTGGATAAAATTGGATTTTAATTGGATTAAAATTTGGATATCCAATTAATATTTCTTTAAAAAAACTTCTAAAGGTGAAGCAGATTGTTTTGGCACCTTTTCTGATTAGGATTCAAGTCAAACTTTAAAGAATACATTTTAAAATAATTTCTGTGTATTGTTGACATTTAATTAGGCAGAACTTAATTTTAAACGTATTTCTTATAAACTTCTCTTCCCCCAGTGTTTTGAGACAGGGTTTCTCCTTGTCAAAAAAAGAACTCTGGCAGTCCTGGACTCACTCTGTGGACCATGCTGGCTTCAAACTCCCAGAGCTGCCTGTCTCTGCCTCTCGAGTCCTGTGATCCAAGGCATGCACCACCATACCCAGCTTTACACTTTTTTCTATACAAACATTCTTCTCCACTTCTTGTTTTTGTGTGTTTATTTATTGAGATGGGTTAATGGTGTGTTTCTTTAATTCCAGCTTGGATGATGATGTACACCGATTTCCAGGCTAGCAAAATTTACAAAGAGAGACTCTGTCTTAAAAGGGGGTGGAGGTGGGGAGAAAGAAAAGCCATTCCAGCTTCCTGCATTCCCTCTAACTCTACTTCCAATTGATTGGGATGAATTATTCCACCTTCCCTAAATTTGTTCGTGGGGAGGGTCTGTCATTTCCTCCAGTCTGTTTCTATACCTGTCAATTCTCCTCCTTCAGTATACTGTGAATTTCTGTTTGTAAAACAGACAGATAATCACATTTCTGATTTCCAAGGGCTGGGATTATATCCATGAACCACTATGCCCAGTTGAAACTATTATTTTTAGAGATATAGATAAATCTTGAAGATACTACACTGAGTGAAATGAACCAGAAAGATAAATCTGAATTAGGTTTTCATGACTTTTCCTGTGAGCAGAGAATAGAATGATGGTTATCAATGGCTGGAGAAGGAAAGGAGAGTTATTTAATGGTCTAAGCTTCAGTTCTACAGGATAGAAAAGTATCTAGAGATCTGTCTTATAAGACTGTATATTTAGCACTACTGAACTATACATGTAAAATGGTTAAGATAGCAGAATATACTTATGTTATAATGGAGAAAAAAAATTAAATGGAAGCTTTTAAACACAACACCTGAGAGATAGGCTTGGGGACATGAATGTGCAATGCCAGCATTAGGAGGCTGAGGCAGGAGGAGCAAGAGCTCAGGGCTAGAGGCTGAGGTGCAGCTCTGCGGGCAGAGCTTGTCTAACACAAAGCCCCATGTTTGATGCCAGTACCAGGTAAATCAGGAGTGGCAATGCACCTGCAGCCTCAGCACCTGGCTGACACAGACAGCCACGGCTATCCTCTAGGCAAGTGTCAGGCCATCCTTCGACCCCTAAGACCTTGAAGATGGGTAAGAGATAATACTGGAAAATGTATTATTTCCTGATAGTTCAGAGAACTGTTAGTCATGTGTTTTGTTAAATATTTTTAATTCTATAGCCTTCTATACTTAACAGGAAAGGTGTTTTTACTTGGAATACTGCTACTTAAAAATTCCCCCAAGGTCTGGGTGAAGGCAGAGGCAGGTGGAGTTTGGGGCTAGCCTAGTCTGAAGAGTAAGTTTTAGGACTAGGCTATACACAGAGAAGCCCTGTCTGGAAAAGGAGGGAGCAGAATCCCTCCATGTGGTGAGTACGGTGGCTCAGTTCTTTCAATCTAGCACTAAGGCAGGGGTTTTGCTAAGAGTTTGAGGCCAGCCTGCTCTCCACAGTGAGTTTAAGGCTACACTGCTTATAATATGACATCCTATCTTAAGAACCAAAATGCCAAACCAAACCAAGGCAAATGGAGCTAAGGCTTCCTCAGTCCTATACCGGGGCAGGATAGGTCTTGGGCAGGCTCTCTTCCTTCCAGGCTTCAGCATCTCAGGAGGCTATACCTTCTCAGCCCTCACCCTCCTTCCTGTTTTGATTTTCTCTGCAGAACAGACCATGCTTTCACATCCTATATACTTGACTTCCTGTTCTGCAGCCTAGACTTGCCTCCTCCTCTGCCTTCTGAGTGCTGGGATCACAGCACAGAAAGCCTAGCTCTTTACCACAGCTCTGAATTTTAGGCAAACCCAGGACCTAGTGTATGCTGGGTTAATGCTCTACCACCGAACTCCATCCTGTCTACATTAGATACATAAACGCTGCATAAATATATAAGGAGTTAGTGTATAATGTCTCAAAATGTACCTGTATAATGTTCAAATTAGAGCGAATCCCTTAAAATATTTATGATAAAAAGAAGACACTTGGGTCTGTTTTTGCATGCTGATGTGTAGTTTGTCTCCATCTGGAGTGTAGACAGGGATTTCTAACCCACTGGCCTGTGAAATGAAGGGATGTGGCTCGGATCTGCACAACAGACACTGTTCAGTTCTTAGTAAGTCTGGGCGTGAGGTTTCAGAGTTGACACATAGTGTTTCTCCTAGCTCACAGGACAACGGGGCTCAAGCTATACCTAAACCAGGAAGCATGGTTCTTTATAAGAAAGACAATTTACAATTCTAAGCAACAGTCCAACCAGGAAGACACAGAATTACCACATTCAGTTGTATGAAGTTTTTATTTAGACCCTATGCAGCTCTGGCCGGCCTGGATTTTGTGGCAATCCTCTTGCCTCTGCCTCTCAATTGTTGGCTTAAAAATGTGGGACTACACTGGATTCAAACTCAGTTATCACCCAAAGCATTGTATGTTGGGGCCTTCCATGGGTGAACTCTTTTCTTCTGATAGGTTTTTTTTTTTTTTTTTTAACCTAAGCTGGTCTTGAACTTGTGATCAGGTACTTCTGCTGCAATGACAGGAGTGTATCATTATGTCTGGTTATTGGGAAACTTCTGCCTTTGCTCATATATTAATTGTAAAATATGCTGCCTTGAACTACATTGGACTGAACATATGGTTCCTCACCCACCTACCATCGTGTTCTCATTTGTTACACGTGCCAAGTGAATAATAGTGGTTTTGATCGGTTGATTTGACTCAGCTAGTGATGTGTTCTTGCTAGTACAGATTAGAATGGATTATAAGTTTATAATCTATTACCAACTCCTGATTAGTATAACATGAGCACAATGAGCAGGTATGCCCATGGTCTGTTTGTATATGGGTTAGATACTGGAGTAGATATTTTAAAAGAAATAAACAATATAAAGAAATATAAACACAATATAATAGAGATTGGATGTGGCTCAAAAAGGCAAATTATTCACTTTTGGACCCTTTAAAAACTTTTCTACCTCTGAACAGACCATGCATAAAATTTATGGGCATAGTAATTCATATATACAATTAGCTATTCTTTATTCTGGTGATTCCATCTTTAGATAAAGTGGCATTTCTTTTACTCTACTAACAGTTATATAATGTTATATAACCTATATAATGGTGCTGTGTGTAACTAAGTCTGACATTCCTCCTTCAGTTAGTAACACAATTAACCTTTTAAGTAAGAAGAGTCCCTGGCCCCTGCCCAAATATTGTTTTTGGGATCCAGCACCCCTGCCTCCTGAGTGCTGGGATTAAAGGCATATGCCATCACTGCCTGGCAGAGAGTCCTTATTTTAAATTCACAACTCACATAAGTTCTTTCAGATGAAGCCAGTTTCCATTTATTTATGTATGTAACATTACCGAGACATACTTAATGATTATCTTTTATTACTGCGAACACTGCCTTAATTATGTGCTTGTGCTTGCTTAAGCTAATTATATTTATAATTTTATAGAGAAACAGTACAAATTAATAGAAATACTTTAATTGGTACAATGTTAACAGGTCCCAAAGTAAACTATTCCAAATTTTGTAAACACTCAGAAAGCTGCTGTGGAAACACAAGACTAGATTAACTGGGAGCCTACCAGAAGTAATTCATTAGTCCAAGGGAGGGTTTGGAGACGATCAACTGATAAGACAAAAAAAAAAAAAAAAAAAAACCAACAATCCCCTCCCCTGCAAAAAAAACCCTTTGTGTCATCCAGATGTGGCTAGCTAAAGCATTAATCTATAACTTGGGGATTCTAACACACTGAGAACGTTTGTTCAAATGGGAAGGAAGAGTGACTGATAAAAGCAGACAGAGTAAGCCTGTTGGATTACTCCTGGCATCCAGCAAAAGAGCTGGAGATTAAGACTCTATTAGTGTTTAACCAGCACAACTTCTAAGGAGGAGAAAGACTATGTTTAGTAGACATAATTACTCTGTTTTCCAATGCTACAGGCTAAGACACAAATACGGATTTCTAAGTCTTCACAGGGAGAGCCCAACTTCAAGGAGTTCTACTTGGTCTGGGTTTATACGGACAAAACACGAGACTGGATCATTCACCCCTTACTCCCTCATCCTATGCTCACTCAGAAATTCATTTCAAAGGGCTCGATACTAAAGCATATATGGAAGAGGCTACAGCAGTATTTCTGACTTTAGAAATAAAAATTAAATCATTCTTCTTTTGACATAGGGTCTCTCATTTTGTAGTCCTGGCTGTTCTGAAACTCACTAACTAACTCACGCTGGCCTCAAACTTAAGGCTAGCCTCCTGCCTCAGCCCCCTAAATGCTGAGAACACAGGCAGGAAATATTATATCCAACAAGGCACTGCCACTCACTTTCCAGAGTTTAGCTCCCTGCTGAGTATACAATGTCGTTTTAAGAGCTAAGAAGTTGGAGAGATAAAGAACTGATTTCTTCTCGACAGCAAGTGTGTGCTGACACGTTAGATGTGGAAAGAATGTGCAGAAGGAGTCTTGAGGCAAAGGCCTGGTTAGCGGAAAGGAAGGAGCCGATGAGTAAGCACAGCTGATGGAGCTGAGCTTCCCAGGCTGCCTAAGGAGACTGCTCAGATGAGCCTGCTGCAACATTACCACAGCACTACGGGCCTGCATCACTGCAGCCTGCACTGCTACAGCAGGGCCTCTGTTTGCAGTGGACTGAGGCTTTCTTTTTCAGATGGGAAGCTAAAGCTTAGGGAGAGCCTGTGCCCGCAACCCCAGCACTCTGCAGGCAGAGACAGGAATCTATCTGTGTGTGTAAAGAGAAGGCTGGGATCACAACTCCTGTGCTCAACTCATTTTTATGAGCATCTAGAGGACTTTTTTTTTTTTTTTTTTTTTTTTTGGTAAAAGTTCAAGGTCTCACTCAACTGGAATATCAAAGAAAAATGTTCTGGTTTTGAGTCTAGTAGGACTGCAAGCTAAACCTCATGTGTTCTCTGGACAGCCATATTGAAGCTGAGTAATTACTAATGGTACTCTGTAAGTCTTTTTGTAGTATTTGCTAAATTTCCAATTTTCCTAAAGCACTTTCTATACACTTCTCCATCCCCTTCTTCAAGACAGGGTTAGTACGCAGTTCAGGCTGGCCTCCAGTTCACTATGTAAATCAGGTTGGCTCTGAACTCCTGAGCATCCTTACTCTGCCTCCCACATTCTGGGAACACAGGCCTGCTATCCAACAACCCTTTTGTTTTTTTGGCTATCCATCCCTTTGTAATTTTAATTGTATTTTCCTACAGGGTCTCATCAAGTTGACCACACTGGTTTAGAACTTGCAATTCCCCTGCCCCAGCCTCCCAGGAGACTGAGATGGCGGGTACATACTGGTTAGCGTGGGCTCTTTTTATCCTGTGAGAGATTCAGAACACAACCTTGTACAATGAAAGGGAGCAGGGGCTGTTTGCTACCCTTTTTATTCTTATGCAATTAAAAGTGATTTTCCAGGGAGGCCACTCAGTGGGTTAAGCACTTGCCACATACGAGCATGGGAACCTGAGTTTGGATTCCCAGAATTCACTACAGCTGGAAGCAGTGATGCGAGTCTAGAACCTCAGAGTCCTATGCATGAGACGGGAGGTGGACACTGAAGAATCCCAGGAAGCTTGAGAGCAGCAGCAGAAAACAAGAGACCCGAGTTGTCCTCTACACCCTTATGTATGCGTGGCTCACATGGCCCCCCTGAACATGCAGAGGCACAGCCACATCAAGTGCATACCCAAAACGCAAAAGTCATGCAGAGTAATTTTCTGAGCCCCTTGTAATTTGTTCCTGTGGTGGGAGAAGGAAAAATGTAGACTTAGGATAATTTCTAAGCAAGTTCAATATGCTAATTAGAAATATAAAATCCAATTCTCATCTAATGTATACATTTAGGAAATGGATTAATATAGACACTGTTAGACCTTTGCATAATACTATCCAAATGAGTTTAAAACAAATATGATTGAGAAGAAATAATATATCTAGTGAGAAGCAGAGATTAAAATTCTAAATATTTTTAGCTGTACTTACAAATAGCGTCGGCTTGGGTAGAAATACATTATCTTCAGGCTCTCTTGGCATGTTCAAAGGCTTCGATGCTGGATTTCCTGTCACACTTTTTGATTCCATTTTTGTTAGAAGTAAGTTGTTCTCAGAATGTTTACTACACATATTAGTGATGATCTGCTTCATGGCTGCAAATTCCTGTTGACATATAAAGACAAGGAAAAAGTCAGTCGGCTCTGGGCAAACTGACTAGTAATGATCGACACTAGAGCATTTCTTTAAGTACATGGAATATATGAATAATTATGCCATATATAAGGAAAGTCATAAATGTAAAACATAGCAATTATGCAGGATTCTTTTTTAAAAGGTTTATTTATTTTATATATGTGAGTACACTGTAGCTGTCTTCAGACACACCAGAAGAGGGCATTGGATCCCATCACAGATGGTTGTGAGCCATCATGTGGTTGCTGGGATTTGAACTAAGGACCTCTGGAAGAGTGGTTAGTGCCCCTAACCACTGAACAATCTCTCCAGCCAGCATATGATTCTTAAAATAGTAAACATGACATTACTTTTAGCATTACAACTGACTTTTTTGTTTGTTTGTCGCCCCCCCCCCCAGGGTTTTTCTCTATAACAGCCCTGGGTATTCTGGAACTTACACTGTAGACCAGGTAGACCAGGCTGGTCTTGAACTCAGAGATCCCCCTTGCCTCTGCCTTCCAAGTGCTGGGTACAACACAATGACTTTTAATATGCTAGTGGTTGCTAGTTTTTCTGCATATTAGAGTCACAGGTACAGATGGTGACATGACTGCTCTGGAATGTATCTGGAGTAGATGGGTTAGCAACTATTACTGTTCTTTAATTGCTCTTTTGAAACGAAACCCAGGCCATGTGAATGGCAGGTCGGCTTAGCCTGATGACACCTTCTTCCGTCTCAGGCCATCTATTCCCTCGTGAAGTCTACACTGAGGAAGGCAGAGAGAGAACACAGGCGGTCCTGTGGGCACACCCTCAGTTCGTCAGTTTACTACCACTTTGTATTTCTTTAGCTGGAAAGTTCTGGAGCCTTTCATAGCTGGGAAATGGCGCTGGTTGGAGTTGCCATTTCTAATTTTTCTAGTCCTGGGGATTGAGTCCAGTGCCTTGTATGCCAGCCCCAAGAGACAGTGCTATGCTATGTATCATTACTTTGTAGCCCAGGATGGCCTGGGACTCAGGACAGTCCCATTGCCTCAGGCTTCATGCTGCTGGGATTTTAAGCACTCATCACTTGGATTTTAGTTTGCCTTTTTAGTGAACAATTAATTATGCTGAACTCTTTGAAGAATTTAGAGTGGAATTTGCAACCACATCCTTTCAAGCCGATTATTTTCCTCATGGACAAACTCTGGTTAGTGGATGCTGATGATTACTCACTAAAACCAACACATCAAACCCACATACCTGGGGAGATGGGGAGCTACCTTCTTTATCTGTAGAATAATGGTGGGCTCTGCTTAGGTGATTCCTTCCTTCACGCCAACACATGAAACTTAGGGCACCAGAAGGATGCCCTGCTCCCTGTTACTAATCTGTTTATAGACGTCAGCCCTGTGGCAGAGCAAGTCCCTACAGGCCACTCTTTTCTGGCTGTCATTAGTTCTATTTAGAACCACCTCGCTGGAGTAGATATTTTAAAACAGTCTGAGGAGTTTGAGCTATGCCACCTTACTAGACTCCAGGGCCAGAGGCGGAGCTGGAACCCATGGTGCTGGAGTTCGTTTCTCCTTTCTGCAGGGCCTCCTATGTGTTCTCTAACACACACAGGCTGTATGAATAGTCTCAATGATTGGGGCCATGATGAGATCCACCTGCTTTCAAGATCGTGTTATTTAACTTATGTAAAGAATGCAGCACTGATTTAATGTTAAGCTTATTCAGTTGAAACAGATTTTATTAGTTTTTTTTTTTCCTTTGACAAGGTTTCTGGTAGCCCAGGCTAGCCACTAATTTTCTTTGTAGGCACGGATGATTTTGCTCCCCTGAAAGCTGGAATTACAGGACTTTACCACGTGCTTATGTGGTTACGTATTTATGATGGCTCCCAGGCCTTTGTGGAGGCTAGCAAGCTTTTCATCAAGTGAATGATATCCTCAGCCTCGTGGTACAGCTGAGTTTGTGCATTGCTTAATGGGAAAGGAGAAAATGATGTTCTCCTAGTCTATCAAAACCACATTGTTTCAGCTGGTGTATATAGCAGGTTCAAGAAACAGATTTTCCTTGATGTTGATCAGAAGATTGGAAGGGAGATTAATGTCTTTGTTTCATCTAGACTATGATTCCCACAATTTGGGAAGTGAAGATGACAGTGACACTTTCATCCGAGAGCATAAACAATATTAACATGGTCTCTGATATCCAGAAAGAACGTTTGAAAAGCAGCCTGATTTGGTAAAATTCCTATTAGGATGACATTGTTACTGTGCACACCAGAATAATGCTTACAAGGTATTTCTCAGCTCTTTCATTTTTGGCTTATATGCTGAGCCCTTAATATGTTTAACATACAGCAATACAAAAGTTTATATTACTTACATATATACATATAATATATAATGTTTATTTTAAATAGGGGCTCATTGCCTAATCTTGTTTGGCCTGGAACTTGCTATGTCGAACAAGCACGTTCTGACCTTGAACTCACAGATTGCCCTCTGACTCTGTATTAAAAAAATTATACTTATTGTTTGTTTAATGTATGTGTGTGCATGTGTACACTAGAGGACACGCTTGGGCCATGGTTTGTGTGTGGAGGTCAGAGGAATCGAGTTCTGTCAGCTGTGAATATTTGCTTTGTGCTGTAATGTTCCTTCTAGTTCCTTCTAGTTTCTAATTTTGATTTCTAATTTATGAATGAAGTATACTTTAAATGGTTTCTTTTGGATGTTAGGGACTGTTGGCCAGAATGACAAGGTTTATCTGAAGAAGACGGTTTGTGTGGGCATGATGATCTTTCTAGCAGGTCTCTCTTTAGGGCTATCATGAAGAATACAGAATTCTTCCCAAAAAGTGAAAACGTGAGTGTCCCTCCATTCTGTCTAATTCTAGCTTATCCTTGGCTAAAGATTAATTTAAAAAGTCATTTCCAAAAATTAAAAAAAAGCTGTCTTTCTGGGATGTGAAGTACATAAAATGATTACAGTTATGAGTATGAGTGAGGCATGAAGGACTATGTGATCACACAGAAACTAAGGCAAAGTCAAAGATAAAACACAACAAAAACCCTATGTTGTGAGCTGGGCATGGCAGCAATCCTAAACACTTAAATGCCAAGGAAGGAAGACAGAATTCCAAGACAGTCTAAGCCACCTCAGGAGACCTGCCCCAAAACATGGGGGCGTGAAATTGAAGAGCTGCTTGTGACATTACTGATGATGGTGGCGGTTGTTGCCCGATCTCTGAGAGACCTCTTGTGAATCCCGACGCCCACCCACATCTTGGTCATTTCTGACGAAGGACTCACACAGAGTGGCGGCATGTTAGCACAGCTCAACTGCCGAGCAGCTGCTTAATGGGGCTGCAGAGCTGATGCCAGTAAGTTGCTCAAAGTTGTAAACTCTGCAAACATGTTGGCAAGGGGACACATAGATAGCATTTCTCGATGAAAATAGCTCTGACAAGTATAATGCAAACTATGTGCTCCCCTGGAGTACAAGGAAGTGTTTTTATATGTGAGCAACAACGTGTCAGGACCAACAGGCCAGACAAGTCTGTACATCTTTGGCTTTAGGTTATACTCGGTAGAAATCAACCTGGCTTTAAGTCAAGAACATACTTTGCATAAATTTCATTTAAGGGTATTTTTTAAATGATATTATACATTTTTATTTATTTTTATTTATTTAATTTATTTATTTATTTTTATTTTTTTAGGCAGGGTCTTTCTAGATAACTGTAGAGAATCTCAAACTCACGGAGCAGCCCAGGCTAACTTTAAACTGTGGTAATCACTGCCTCAGCTGCAGTCTCCAGCGTTGGGATTATAGCTGTGAACCATCATGCCTTTTTTTAAAAAAAGGAAAGCATTTTGCTTTACAAATTTTCAAAGACAAGAAGGTGGTGTCTCTCTCTCTCTCTCTCTCTCTCTCTCTCTCTCTCTCTCTCTCTCTCTCTCTCTCTGTGTGTGTGTGTGTGTGTGTGTGTGTGTAGAGATGGCTCAGGGGTTAAGAGGTCTTGAGTTCAATTCCCAGAAACCACATGGTAGTTCACAGCCATATGTAATGGGTTCTGATGCCTCTTTTGGTGTGTCTGAAGACAGGAACAGTGTACTCACATATATAAAATAAATAAATCTTTTTAAAAAATGTGCTGGAGAGATGGCTCCATGGTTAGGGACACTGACTGTTCTTCCAGAGGTCCTGAGTTCAAATCCCAGCAACCACATGGTGGCTCACAACCACCTGTAATGAGTTCTGATGCCCTCTTCTGGTGTGTCTGAAGACAGCTACAGTGTACTTATATATAATAAACAAATCTACAGTGGTACATGCTTTTAATCTAAGCACTTAAGAAGCAGAAGCAGGTGAATCTCTGAGTTCAAGGCTAGCCTGGTCTACATAGTGAGTTCCAGGACAGCCGGAGCTATGTAGTAAGATCCTGTCTCAAAACCAAAAAGTAAACCAGACCACCAAACATCAAACACCAAACAATGAACCTATCACCAATCAAGGAAAAAATAAAAAGGAAAGAAAGAAGAAACTGGGCCAGAAAGATGACTCAGTGGGTAATGCCACTTGGTGCCAAGCCTCAGGACCCAGATTTGATTTAAAAGATCCACATGATGGAAGGAGATAACCAACTCCCACACCTTGTCCTCTGACCTCCACACAATGACTGTGGTATCAACCTACTTCCCCATACAAAACACAGACTTAAAAAAATTAAGCGGGTCTGGAGAGATACTCAAAGATTAAGATTTTCAGCTGTCCTTTTAGAGGACCCAGATTCAAGTCCCAGCACACAAGTGGTGTCTCATAATGATCTGTAACTCCAATCCCAGGGGCTCTGCCTCCCTCTTCTGACCTCCATGGACACACATGCAGGCGAAGCACCTATACATATACAAATGTAAAAGTAAGTGAGGAGTGTAGCACGCTGGCTAGTGGGTTTTGGTCAGCTCGACACAAGCTAGCGTCACTGTAAAGACTATTGAAGAGCTGAGAAAATGCCTGTGTCAGACTGACCTACGGGCAGTCCTGTGGGACAGTGTTTTTACAAGTTAGTGACTGATGTGAGAGGACCCAGCTGTACAAGGAAGCGAGGCGAGCGATGCAGTGAGGGCCTTCTCCCACTCTCTGCACGCACTTCCTGCCCCGGACTCCCGCTCTCACTTGCTGGATGAGAGTAAGCTGAAATCAACCTTTTCTTCCTCAAGTTGCTTTTGGGAATGGAGTTTTATTATAGCAATAGTAAAGTATCTAACACACACACACACACACACACACACACACACACACACACACACACAATGTATGCATACACAAATGTGCACATGAACACACACGCACACATACCTGGCATGAGATAATCAATACTTTAATACAGAATAGGCTTTATGTTTGATAATTTTGTACAAGTGTTCTTAGAACATTCAAGGTTAGCCACCTTGAGTGTTTGATATATTGTTTTAAATGTATTTTCGTTTAGCATACTTTAGAAGTATGGTGAATCTACTGAAACATAACCCCACTGTAAGTCTAGGAGTGTATGTATTTACAGGTAACCAGCAACACTGTTAATTTTAACTCTTGTATTAAGAGAAATTAATTTGTTTTTAAAAGAAGAAAATGATTGCTGGCTGGCCATGGGCACACACGCCTTACTCCCCAGCACTTAGGAAGCGGAGCCAGGAGGATAAGGGTCAAGGTCACTCCTGGCTCCGGAGCTCAGTGCCACCTGCCCAGCACATGCAAAACTCTGGGTCCCCCACCTGCTCATGTAAATTTCATTAAAAGTTACTTGTTTGGGGCTTGATGTTGTGGCAGAAGCGGGTGGTCTCTGAGTTTAAGGGCAGTCTAGTATATAGAGTGAGTTTCACGACAGCTGGGGCTGTATAATAGAGAGACCTCAGCTCTAAAAGTGACTTATTCCATATTCTAAGACTTCAGTTACAAAAAGAAACAATAGGCAAAATAACTTTTATATGGCACGAAGTGTCAGAAAATAGTATTGGCATACGCTTCAGAGTTCTTCAGCTGGACTTAAGGGGTTAATCCCATTGTAGGGTAACCTCCCCTTACTACTGCCTGTGCCTCAGAGTGTACAGAGTGCAGGTGGAGGAAATGAGGTGATGAGGACTAGTTAGTATTAACTGAATATTTCCAATGTGCCAGGCTTTAAGTTGTCCATCACATAAAATTTAATTTTGGTTATTATATAGGAAGAAGTGGATATATAGCTCAGGTTTTAAAATGATGAGTAGTAGGCCAGAGAAGTCTAGTAAATTTATCTCGTTATTAAGAAGAGAAAACAGTATCCAAATGTACGTTTTTCTGGGTTCAAAGTGTAGATTATTTATACAACCAAAGGCTTCTGTTAAAGCCTTTGATACTCAAGTTTGAAAGAAAGCTCACATTATTTAACCCAGACCCACACATGATTAAAATATTCCCATTACACACACCATCTACGTGTATTCCACAAATACAACTATTATGAGTCAATAAAAAAAAAAAAAAGACATCTCCTTTGACCATATGGCCACTAGCTCAGGCTTCAAAAATAAAGGCAAATTATCAATTTAGCTTTTCTCTACTGAGCTATAAAAACAAACCAAAATCAATACTGCCCCCAGTTACCCCTCCCAGCCCCCCATCTGCCAACAAAAGCAAAATGAAGTCCTACATGGAAGGTGTCTCCTGGCTTGGATGAGCCACTTCCTATGAACTGCTTGTTTTTCTTTATGTTCTATCTTTTCTAAATGCCCAGTCCACCCATCTCTCTTAGGAGAGAGCAGGGATGTTTAAACATCTTCATTGTCTTCAATATATCCTCAAAACATTGTAATATGTTTCAGCTTTTGGCTGATCAAGTTCTAGCTCTTTACCCCAATGTTTTGCAACGGCACAGTATGTGGTGCCGTTCTCCATGTCTGAAAGCTCAGCGAGAAGTCCAGTGGTCATCTGAGTGACAGCAATAAGAGGTGACTGGGTCACTTCCATCAGTGATGAACAAACTGGGGTGTGAATGCTTTGAAGAAGTAGTGAGGTCTGAAGACAATCAAGTATGGACACAGTAAAGTGTGAACATATTTAAGGAAGAACACATGAAGGTATGACAACACTGAAGTCCATATTGAAGAATAAACATACAAAAGCATAAATGTATATAAATAAATGTATACTGTATGGACAACTGGTGTGAACACACCAAAATATGAACACACCAAAATATGAACACACTGCTGAATTATGAGCACAATGGAGAAGTGGAGGCACATCGGAGAAGCTTGTGATGAATCTGCTGTCACTGCTGGCTTTGCTTGGCCTGTCCTTATACATTCATTTAGTTGCTCTGTATTTCTGGTCTTTATTGGTTTGGCATGATCTAATAGTTCTTTGAGGATTTTTTCCTCTGTAATTCACATTCAACATCACTTTTAGCTTATAAATCTCCTCCTCCATTGTGAACACATTTTGGAATGTAGCTTATTTCAGGGTATATACTCTCTCTGACTTATGCTCAAAACATTCCATTCTTGTGTTAATTTTAGCTTCTTGATATGTGAGTATTAAGTTCAATCACCTATTAAGTTTACATCAAAATATCACCAATATTGTTAATTATGACTATAACCAAATATTACTGCTAGTATTTTCTCTTGGCTACTGCATATTTCAAGAGACCTCGACCTGTACAGGTGTGCTGTGTAGTATGTGTGTATGTGTATGAGAGACTGTGTATGCATGTGTATCTTATGTCATAAGCTACTATCATTCAAAGGGAGTCATAAAAACAAAGGATTAAAAATGACAGGGAGAGGCCATTTACTCATTTCTTATTAACAAAGATCAGGGCGGGCAAAACAATCAGTGCGTACAACTGTTTGCTCTGCAAGCTTGACCAAGCTGAGTTTAGTCTGCATCACCAGTGTGGAAATGCCTAACTCGAATTGTGCACACTTGCAAGCTCTTTGCAAGATGAGAGGTAGCCAGGACCACCACTAGTACTGCAGAAACAAGGGGTGTCATCGAGGTGCAAGGTAAAGTCTGCTCCCCAACATTACCCTCTGACTTCCACATGTGCACAAACCGAGCACGGCCCAACCTCCACACAAACCTTAAAAAGGAGCTTCAATAAACTCTTACAATAATACACATTTCATTCTTTAAAAACAAAGCAAAGGACACTTTGAAGTTGACAAGCCTCTACAGCACATAACAGCTATGAAGGTGTAACAGAAAAACCCAAAAGAGTATTTATACAACAGATGAAATATTTTTATGATGAGATATTTTATTGCTTCATATAAGACAGATTTATGTACAAGAAACAAGAAAAGTATTAACGAATCTAAAGAAGGTGTTTGAAAGAACGTGGCAAAAGCAGAGCAGAGCAGTTTGGAGCTCCTTCTAGTATGTTCTCTGAAGTGTGGACACAATGGTCCCTAGAGATTCACAGGCTGGGCATGCTGCTGTCTGTGATCCCGCACCCTCGACACTGAGGCAGGAGACTAGTGATGCCAGCCCAGAACACACAGTGACATCCTGTTACAAACTCACGCTATAAACTCAAATTCAGGGAGAGTTAACTTTCCAGAGAATGGAAAACTGAGCATAAGGACTGCTTCGTGAAATGGGAATAAGCCCATCACACAGCATGTAGGGAGGTCTACGTGCAGAGAGTGAAGGCAAAGGAACTATATGGCAAGACAGAAATAGTAAACATACTGTATCTGGCCAGGCTGCCTGCCCAGCAACCCTCGAGACAGACAGGTCTCCAGGTCCCCAGTGCTAGGATTACAAACATTTGCTACTCGCTTGGCTTTCTATTAGGGATGAAACTCAGGTCCTCATTCTTGAGAGTAAGTACTTTACTGATGAAACTATCTTCCTATCCCCTAAATAGCAAATATTATTTAGAAAAGATGGCTATTTTGGGGGGTAATCTTTTTCACTCAGTTTTTATTATTATTTTGAGGCAGTGCTTGGGGTGAATATACGTGTCATGCATACTAGACAAGTACTCTGCACTGCAGTGCAAGGTTTAACTAAGTTGCTCAGGCTGCAATCCATGCAGTCTTTAACTTGCAGTCCTCTTGTCAATGGTATTGAATAGATGGGGTTACAGGCCCATGCCATCAGCCATAAACAAAGAGATTTATCTTTTGAGTTTTGCATGGAATAGACAAAAGGCGTGGAGGGAAACTTAACACCCATCTTTTAGCTGTCTCCTTATTCCAGGTACACTTGCTTGGAAGCATTCCGTAACTGTTCCCTAATAGGGGACTTAGTACAAAATCCTTGACTTGAAAACATTTAAGAGTTTTAAAGAAGAATTTATAACAGCTCAAGATATATTTATCACTCTGCCATGAATTCACAGACCTTCACATGGGGAAAAACCTCTCTGTGTGGGCCTGGGGTACATATATCTCAGAGGCAGTGCAGGAGCGCTGCTCAGCCTCCCAGGCAGACCTGCAAAAAGACACTGACCCCCAAAGTAATAAAAAAACAAAAGAGAGCGACCTTACAGGCAACTATTAGTACTGTATGTGAGTTTTATAGCTTTCACTATAATGATTCTTTCCTTTTCCTTACCACTAACATTTGTTTAATTTTAATGTTTTTGCATTTGTTTTACCACTGACTTAATATTTAACTTGTAACAAGCACAACTACTGTTGATTAGAAATGCACAAACGTGAAAAAGCAATTATAGTTTCATTTAAGGAAATATTACCTTACTTATTTAGTGGCTTTTTTTCCCCCAGTCATATTGAATGTAAAAAGTAACTGACTAGGTGTATGAGAGAAAACAATGTAACAAGAAACTTTCCACAGTGAAGAATGAATCAAAAAGAGTGACACACAAACAGAAATATGCAATTTGTGGGGGCCCCTTATGAAGTGGAGAGCCCAAGGGGCACGTTGGATGTGAAATGCCCCTGACATCTTCCGAGAAATCACAAAAAACATATGAGTTAGACTCCGGGAACATAAACATACAGTCAAAGAATGATAATTATACTGTGACTTCACTTTTAAGAAAGCTGCCTAACTGCAGGGTTTGTTTCCTTCTTCTAGGTGACATGCACAGCCACCAGAAGTGGGTTATCCAGGGCAATGGAAGCCAGCTCAACTCTCAACTGAGCATGGCTTTATACACTGTAGGAGATTAGTAAGGAGTGATTGGTTAATGTGGGTTATATGCTAGTTGATGTGACTATGGGACTCCAGAAACTTTGCTGACAGAAGCACTGAGAAGGGACCGCAGACATGTTAGGTCTTAGATACTCTACAGATGCTTGTATTCCCCAGACACTTGATAAGCAGAGGCTTCGGAGGCTACAGTTATCATGTAACTTGGGTGTTAGTAGCAGCCTGTGCTAGACAAACCTTTCAGACATGACTTTCTATTGGCTACTTTCAGACAGTCTCTGCAATTGTTCTGGGATATATCAGTTTCTGATTTTTCCAGTTAAAGCGATATCAGTGATCAGAAAAAAGCAATTTTGGAGGAGGAAGAAATGAGAATCATAATACATGCTAATTTCTAAAACTATTTGATAGCTGTTAGTATGATTACTACTAAGAGATTTTAAGAATGCATAAGAAATTCTAAGATCAAGTCTTAAAAATAAATGCTGATGTTTGTAATTCTAGTTCTTGGGATACTTGGACAGGAGGACTGTTCCAAATTTGTGGCCAGCCTGAGCTATAGAATAAAAGCTTAAAATACCCAAAGTAAACAAATCAACAGAACCAGAACGGTAGAGAACTTCTTTGCCAGCTTACAAATGCAAGTAGTCTGTTTCTTTCTAAGGGGTTATCTTTGGGAGCAGAGGTGTTCAGTCAGGACACTGAAGATGTGGAAAGCTAAGGGTGTAGGGAGGTGAAAAGAGAGGAACTGATAAAAGATGCTGTAACGCTTTGGCTCTGGCCTCCTTTGGTTGGAGGATGCCAAGTTACACTTGTGTGTGTGTGTGTGTGTGTGTGTGTGTGTGTGTGTGTGTGTGTGTATTAACCTGAAAAGGTTGAGAGGTATTATATTGCTTGCCACTTGTCTCTGTATTGTTTTGGCAGCTTTTCCGAGTCCTCTTTATTGTGGAGATGTTAACGGATTCATGAGTCCTCCACAGTTTACTCAAGATGCTCTGGTCAGCTGAGGTGGGTTGCTGTCATCTGCTGCTCTAATATCCTCTAATGTACACTCTGGCTGTGACTTCTACTCCAGCTGCCTTACAGAAGTGAGAACCATTCGTTTTGGCTGGTTTTTCATTTAACACAGGGTCTCAACATGTAGAAATCACTATGCAGAGCAGGCTGGACCGAGCTCATAGCCACCTGCCTGCTCTGCCTCCTGAGTGCTAGAAAAACAAACAGACAAAACAAACCAACAAGCGTGGGCCACCATCTCCCCTCCTTTCTCCTCTCCCTCCTCTTCTCCCCTCCTCTTCCTTCTCCTCCCCATCTCATCTCATCCCTTGTCTTCTCTTCCTTCTCTGTCTCTCTGATAAGACTGTCCTATGTACTTTAGGCTGGCCTCAAACTCATAGCCCATGCTGATGCTGAACTATTCCATCCCCCTGCCTCAGACCTCTAAGAACAAGGACTATAGGTCTGTGCTACCATAGCCAGCTAATCCACTGTACCTCATAAATGACCATTTCGTAAGTTTCAGTGCATCATGTCAGGACAGATGTGATGGAATACAACTTCATGGCAGACAGAAGCCTCGAGAACCTGGCCTGACTTCTTGGCAGTATGTGCTGGTGCTGACAGGATCCTCTGCTCTTAGTGGCATTACCTGTGCTTTGTCAGCGTGCCTTTCCTCCTGAGCTCTTGGTGATGTCAGTGGCTCTTCACTCTGTAGCATGAGCCTCTTCCATGTTGGTGTTTCTGGGGATCCTGCCATGCACCTTTTGTTTTCATTCTGCGTACTCTCATGAGTTTATCTGTTTCCATGTTAAACACTGCTGTGACTCACATCTTTATTTCTAAACGAGTTCTCTCTTGGGCTTACAAACTTATGTTTTAACCTTGAAGTGATATATTCACATAGATTCACCTTTCTTACCCAAGTTTATTCTTCCTTCTACCACCACAGGTCTAGGATCAAGCCAGAAGCTGGCCATCCGCTCTCATTTCTCCCTCTTTATCAGCCCTGAATCCAACTACTAAGTACTGTGGTATGCCTTTAAGTGTGTCTACTGCTATCACCAGCAATCCAGTTCCAGTGAAATTCTGCAATAGCTTCCTACGTGGGGATCTCACTCCAAAGGATGTGGGAAAAGGCTTTTATAGCAGCGCCTTAAAGCTTGGGATAGTATCAAAATACACACTGGGTCAATTAAAGACATTCTTCCAACTCTCAAGAATTCATTTATGAGGACCTATGATTTGACCTCTGTAAAAAATATGTATATATTATATATGAAGGGAGAGGAAAAAGAAGCATTAAAAAATTAAAGGCTTGGGGGTGTAGCTTAGCTCAATGATAGAGAACTTTCCCCAAGAAGGCCCTGAGTTCAACTCCCAGCACTACAACAAACAGGCAGGCAGACAGACATACAAATGGAAGACAATCAAAAACAGAATTTTCAGATGTGATCATATTTCTCCTTCTCTTAAGGCAATATGAACAGAAGTGGTGGACAGGAAGTGACTCTTGGTGACCCTTAGGGGACAGGCTGGGAACAGCTGGTTCAAGAGGTCACAGTTCCTTCACTCAGTGCTCCAACCTCCAGTTTCTCAGCCCTGCTAAGAACAGTGCAGGGTCCATTTGTTTTCTTTTTTAAAAGATTTATTTATTTTATGTATGTGAGTACACTGTAGCTGCCTTCAGAAGAGGGCATCAGATCTCATTACAGATGGTTGTGAGCCACCATGTGGATGCTGGGAACTGAACTTAGGACCTTGGGAAGAACAGCCAGTGCTCTTAACCACTGAGTCATGTCTCCAGTCCCGCATTTGTTTTCTTTTACCAGCTTCTAAACCTGACTGCTTAAGGTTTCTATTTTATCTGTGCCATGAGGTGTCAATCCTAGGGCAAGGGAAGACAGAGTATAACTGCTGGAAAGGAAATAGCACAGGTCACTATTCAAAAGTAAAGGATGGGGGTGGGGTGATAACACCTCGGTGAGATGTTCAGCTGTGAGTTTCCTGGCAATTAGAAAAAAAAATAAAGTAGTTGTTTTTATTTTCTAAAGAAAGAGAGAAGGAAGGATATAGCTTCATCTCCAGGAATAAAATAAAACTTTCCTGGTAAAACAATAATTTATAATTTTTTTGTTTTGTTTTTGTTTTGTCTAAATGGGACTAAGCATAAAAAAATCAAGCTGACTTGCACTTTCTTAATTCACCAGTATGTAAGCTGTACATACGGTAGGTTTGCTTCAGTGTCATCTCACCATCAGTAGCTTCATCTGTGTCACCAGGGCCCACGGCAGAAGTGGAGTGCAGTGAAGGCTGAACTACAGATCTACACGGCAGTGCTTCATAGAGTCCTAGAGTACTTTTCCAAAATGGAGAGCTTGTGTTGGACTTTGTGCTTTTATGATGCCCATCATAAAAGCTGAGATCATGACAATAAATTTTGCCCTGATGGAAAGAATGTTCTGAGACACCTTGTCTTTACTGCATTTCGGTCTCACTGAGTACAGGAACAACATGGAGAACAGAGAAGAGGGTAGCCTGACGCCTGATCTCACAACTATTTATGCATGTAAACACTAAAAAACTAGTATTATAAGAGGCCAATAGATAATTTTATAACTGCTTCTTGTTGTTGCTTTTGGATCAGAATCTCATGTAGCCCAGGCTGGCCTTGAACCTGTTATGTAGCTGATAATGCTCCCCCCCCCCCTTTTTAACTAGATATTCTCTAATCCTCTCCCCCTACCCTTCCTCTTGCTTCCATGAAGGTGCTCCCTCTCCCAACCACTCTCCCCACCTCAGCACCTTGGCATTCCCTACACTGAGAAAACATGGCTTCACTGGACCAAAGGCCTCTCCTCCCATTGATGCCAGAGAATTCCATCCTCTGCTACATATGCAACTGGAGCCATGGGTCTCTCCGTGTGTGCTCACTGGTTGGTGTTTTAGTCCCTGGGAGCTCTGGAGGGTTTGGTTGGTTGATAATGTTGTTCTTCCCATGGGGATAATGCCCTTTCGAATCTTCCTGCCTCCTCTTCCCAAATACCACTATTCCTGGTTTTTATGAAGTTTTGGATATTAAATATGGAGCCTCAGGAATGGTAGGAATGCACTGTATCCACTGAGCCACACCCCAGCTCTATAGCAGATCTACTTCTAAACAGTATTGTTTTGAGTTATTGTTATTCTAACTTAGGAAAATGAAAACTTTGTACGGTCAGACTCCAAATGCTGTAGTGACAAATCTGCCCTACTTGGTGCCTTTCTCATTTACCAGCAGCTGTCAGTGTTTGACTTCGATGTGGCTCGTGACATGAACATGTAGCACACAAGAACTTTAAGACAAGTGGTCTGCCTTAAAGGTGGAGCTGCAGCCCTAAGTCAGAACAGTATCTGAGGAACTTTAAGTCTTCATTTGTTTTCTATCTGAATCATTCATTTAAACTTTTGAAATTTAGCTGATTGAAGTCATGACATAACATTAAATGATTTCCCCAGGGCCTTCTCTAGTATGAAGTAAGCCAATAAATTAGGTGCTCTTAATCAAGGTTTTGTCATTGTAACCAAGTGCCTGAGACAACAACCAAAGGGAAGATGGATTATTTTGGTTCAGTGCTTTTTAGCTATTATTTGAATTCATGAAAAAATGTGGCTTCATTTCCAAAATCTAGCATACTTCTTTAGAATTAAATAATTTTAATTCTTGAGGCAGAATTGAGACTCACCATTCTGAAAGGAAAGTCATAGACATTTATGATGGATCAGAACCCTTTGGTTCTGAACACTTACACATTCAGATTTAAAAACATACTCTGAATAACTCAGGCTTCCATAGTGAAGAAATAATCTCTCAGAGGCAGAGTTCCAGGAACTAAGTGAAGGCCTAGAATGCCCAAAGCCAGGAGAAAATGAGCATCAGCAAAGAAGCTCACTGGCTCTGCTACCTGTCACTAATGGACTTACCTACCTCAAGACTGTCTTACACTGGATAGAGTCCAGCTTGAGATGAAGCTCAGCTGAAAGCGTGCCTAGCACACATGAAGTCCCATGATTGGTCCCAGCAGCCTGATACCTAGTCATGGCAACATATACCTTGAAATCATGGTACTTGGTAGGTGGAGGCAGGAGGTTCATAAATTCACCATTGGGCTACAAAGTGAGTTTGAGGCTAACCTGGGGTACATGAGCCTGTATCAAAAAGCAAGAAAAGAAAAGAAAAGGAAAAAGAAAGAATCA
Organism: Micromys minutus; assembly: GCF_963924665.1. NCBI lineage: Eukaryota > Metazoa > Chordata > Mammalia > Rodentia > Muridae > Micromys > Micromys minutus. The sequence continues at coordinate 24,924,277 of NC_137974.1, read as the reverse complement.
TTCAGGACTTCCTTCTTGCTCCTTACTTTGTCTGTGTTTGTTTTTAAGAGTTTCACTCTTGAGGCCAGTCTGCCTCAAACTCTCCATCTTCCCCCTGAGCACCTGGAGAGCTGAGTACAGGCCATGGTTGCCATGGTTACTTCTTTACTCTTGTGTCCATAGATTTTAATTTATGTGTATGTGCGTGTGCCTGCTTGACTGTATATGCACCATAGACATGCAGTTGCTCACAGGGGCCACAAGATGTCCTAGTCCTGGGATTTGATGTACCTATGAGCTGCCCATAGGCATGCCAGAAACTGAGCCCACAAATCCAAGCAGCAAGTACTCTTAACTGAGCCAACTCTCCAGCCCCTTTCCCTTTTCTAGCAAAGGCAACCCTCTAGCTCCTTCAACACTAGTTCTAGGACCTTTAAGCCGTTTCCAGGAACAGTCTCTAGTTAACCTCTCTCATCAATATTCTTCCAGTGATTTCTTCCCACATAGTTGACTGACTTTTTGTACATCAGAAAACAACTTTACTAATCTCGTAAATCAGTGATTTTTTAAAAAACATTTTGTTGTAAGAAAATAAAATTGATAGACACATTGTTGAAAAGAAGCAATGATTAAGATAGTTCACTGGAAAAATGCTTTAGGCCAACTCATTATACTTAGCAATATGTTGGCAAGGATACAGAAGGAACTCTTCTATTGCAATATAAAGTCCAAAAGCACACACACTCTGGAAACGTCTGTCAGTTTCTTACCAACATATGCTTACCCTGCATTTGTGCTCTAGCATATGACAAGGGAAAGAGAGGCCATGGTTTGCACAAATATCTGCATATAACTTTTTAGAGTGGTCTTTATCTGTAGATTTGATAATACATTTTAAAATTCAATACACAAGTATCAAAAACATGAAATCATAATCTAGATACAAAATTATAACTAGTATATTACACTGCCATATTAATACAAGATAAATGAAAGACTTAAATGTACCATAACATGACCCAAATAGCTGTCAGCCTGTGAATGATGAGTGGATTAGTGCACTGTGCTGTAGCCAGATAATATAATATGACATTGATCTCAGTTAATTAGAAAGCCAGGTGTAAAATGCTACATGTTGCTAATGTAATTTATATAACTTTCTACTAAAGAAAGGTAAAACTATAGGTAAAAAAAATAGGTTGACACCAAGGCACAAGACAGGGGAAAAGAAAGAAAGTCACCTCAAAGGGGACAGAGTTTTTGGGGTGGTGAGATTATTTTACATAGTGACACTGGTAGTAGTTAACAACTGCATTCATGTGCCAAAAGAAACAAAGAAATTAATGTCCCCCAAAGTTAAGTCATACTATGTATGTGTGTGTGTGTGTGTGTGTGTGTGTGTGTGTGCGCGCGCGCGCTTGAGGTCTCATGTATCTCAGGCTAACCCCCAACTTCCTATGTAGCTAAGGATGATCTTGAATTTCTGACCATCCTACACCTCTTGTCTGAATGCTGAAATTAAATCACCATGCTCAGCTTTATCTGGTGTGAGGGATGAAACCCAGGTCCTTGTACATACTAGACAAGCAATCTACCAGCTGTGCTTTATACCTGCCCCGTTTATATTTTCTAATAAATCTCATGTAAACCACATACTAATTGGTCAGTATACACTGGACTGAATGAATTTAAAGAGGCAGGAATGGTGGAAGGGAGAAGTGGGAGGAAGGGAGAAAGAATTCAAGGTTAGGTGAGTAGGAAGCGGGATAGAATTTGAGAGAAGGGTATGAACATGACCAAAATATACTGTTATGGAATATTGTATAATAAAGTTTATAAATTAAAAAGTTAGTTTCTCAAAGAATTAAAAACATTTGGTGAGCAACATTTAGGAAGTGGGAGGGTCAGAAGTTCATAGTTATCCTTGGATAGAGAGTTGGAGGCCAGTCTCAGACTCATCAGACCGTCCCTCTCAACAAAAACAACAACAACACTACACCAACAACACAGAAAAAAAAAAAGCCAAAAAAGAAGCACTTGACCTTTAGTTAAAGCTCAGCATGTCTACTGTGTGCTAAGACTGGGCATACTGTGATGGTAAGACAGAGGAACACTAGGAAACTTATGGTGGAAAGAAATAAAGCAGGGAGTGATTACATAATGTGGAAATCAGTGATTGAGATATAACAGTCAACAAGAAACACATTCCAGAAATGAATTAGTTCTAAAAATAAAGTACATTATGTCAGGAAAAGGATGAAGAGACTGGGGAGGATATGGCCCATGGAGGTGCATCAAGGCCTGGGGGCAAGGGAGATGCCTCTGGGGTGCCCATGTTGGGAATCCCTTCCCCCTGAGGGACCAGCCTCAGGATGGTTTAGTACAGAATAGAGCTTATTCAGGTCATGGTGTGAGCGTGGTGGGGGCGGGATTAAGAGGGTAGTAGAGGCAGAGAAAGAGATGGGGGGTGGGCGGGGGAAGAGAAGCAAGAGAACAAGAGCAAGAAAGAGCAAGAGAGGGAGGAGGGAAAGCACAAGAGAGAGAGAGGAGGGGGCAAGCAGCCCCTTTTATAGTGTCAGGTAACTGGGGCAGAGCATACCTGGCTGTTGCCAGGTAACTGGGGGGTGGGGTTTATAGAATCCCAACACATTACAAATCAAATGTTATAAAAATGGAGAGATCACAGCTAGCTACAAACAGAAGTCACTGATGACCACAGGACACCAGGATCCAATTATCTTAACTCAAGCATACATTTTGAAAATGCTCAAAAGTGGACAGATTATCTCAAGGTGGGACAAGTACCTCACGGTGATTTAGAAGCTGTTCCAAATCCAATGCCATCTGGTTCTTCATCTGCAGCAGGGATGACTTTTCTTTATTTAAGTTGCTGTTAAAAACCCAAGTTTTAAAAAGTGACTATGTGGTTTGAGTTTAGTTAAGAGAAAAGCAAAAAAAACAAAACAAAACAAAACAAAACAAAACAAAAAACCAAAAAACCCCCCACAAATTTGATGGTTTGAATTGGAGATAAATAGGGTTTGTAGTCAATAAAGACAGCAGAGCAGACACTGTAATACTTAGTTGATAAGTGCTTGGTTATTGTGCAAGAGGAGTTTTTGACCATTTGTCTATCTTGCCTGCTGTGGGCACATGACCACTCTTATTGACTGCTTACTTCTGAAATGTGGAAAGAAGTAAAGAGCAAGTATGTGCACATGGATAAACATCGAAACGAAATATTAGAAGTCAAATTGAAACACTTATTCCTAGAATGGTAGTATTGTATAATTTGTCACATAGTAAATTGTGAAATACATAATTTAAAAAAATCAGTCTACTGTAAACTTTGTAAAAACAATTTTGTCTCCAAATTCTTAATTTCCTTTTCAATGTCTATGTCTCCACTGTGACTTTTCTCACTGGTAAGCCCTGACTTATCACACTCTTAGGATAGTAAAGTCATATTAATATTCTAAGAAGTGACCAAGCATTGCTTTATACTATCTGTAATTGTACTCTCTGATGTATAGAAATTAGTGGGAAGAACCGAATGAAAATCTATATACTATTATTAGTAAAAATGATCTATGTGACCAGTTCTACAAGAATTGAGAAAAGTAATGATAAATCAAAGTAGCACATTTCTTCAACTGTTGAGGCAAAAATCTGCAAGGGTGAAGTTAGTAAGATGCATTTTGACATAAGACATCTTTAGGTTATATTTAATGATAAGTTATCAATTATCAAAATAATAGAAGGGTCTTTTGAACTTACAGAAACATAATGAGCATTCTGAAAAAAATTGGTAAATCAAAGGATTTAAAAACCCAAACCAAAACCCAAACAAATCCCCTCCCACCGTATCCGGAATAAGTCAACTTCCCCTGGAGGCATCTGTTTGCTCTGGAGGAGAGGCTGGAGGCAGTTCTGACTGGCTTCCTACTGTGCCATTCACTCAGCTGAGCCAGGCAAATACAGTGCTCCACTGAAAATCGTTTGCACTTCTGTAGAAGTGTAAACTGCTCAGAATGTCAAAGGGATATGCGAATTACCTAGTGAATGATTACATAAAGCGCTGAACACATAAAACTCTACATAAATGCTGTACACTATTACTAACTTAGAAGAAAAACCCGCATCAGAGGAAAACAGTAATTAAATGCCAATAAAGGCCAGCAGCTCAGCAGAAAAACAAACTGACAGCAGAGGTAGGCGCCAGGGATCCTACTAAGCCTAGCAGCTGAAAAGAATGACGTGGTGTTCGCCAGGCTCGAAGGCAGGGTAAGCATCTGATAGTTTGGAAATGCTCAGATTCGAAGCTATTTATACTTTTATATTCTATCTGAAGATCCGTACTCCTCAAAATCAATCTACAGTCCAGCAAACAGAACTAGGTTTTTTCAAGGAGTGTTTATGTTCTTATACATATACACAATGCCTAAACACTTGCTCATATGCAACACACTCTCTCTCTCTCAAACACTAATACACCTATTAAATAAACTACAGTACAGTGGGAATGGATTGTTGAAGTAATTAAAGGATCCTGAGGGGTATTTCTAGAGAGGCGTTGTATATGGCATCTAACTTTTCAAGAATAAAGGAAGTACTCCACAACTGAACAGCAAAACAGCCAACAGCCAACGACACATACTGTGGAAGCCAAGCTGAGGGGCTGGGGTGGTGGTGGGATAACAGAGAGTAGCTGTTGTATCTGCATGATAGCAGTTTTCATCACAAGCAGCATGGTCCCTTCAGACAACGTTTCCTCGACTGGACGATCCGGGCATATCCTTGCTCTAACATATTTAAATCACAAGGGACACTACCTTCAACATGGGCATTTCTAAGATTTCACATGATAGACTGTGCTAACAGCACTGAGAGGAAGCAGGAATTTAGTCTTCAAAAGTCATAGTTTCGAACAGTGGAAACTTACTTTAAAAATACAAAGCTTGCATGTGTGACTCATAAAGCTACAACAACAAAAAAAATCTCCTTATGAGCACATCTATCTTGAACGGTATATTACACCAGTAATTGTTCATTTCACAGTTAATTATTACTTAGAAATTCATGTTTATGGCTCTGTCTCACCTGCTATATGAAAATGTATTCCTGATATATTGTACCTTAACTTCCTGAGTCAATATAGTGTGGCTTAGCCAGAAGTGAACAATGGCGTCTTTCTTCTCTGACTACTTAGTTAGGAATAAGCTGAGCTGACAGCAGGGGTATGGTGATCACTCTGTTCCTGGTCCACTCAGATCCAAAGTGGAGATCACACTGTTTTCCAGACTAACTGTCTCTTGTGGTGAGGTGGACAGTTAACATGCTACTTTTAGAACAGATTACTACTTTAATGACAGGGGAATTCAGAGGGGTTACTAGCAACATCTTAATGTGAGCTTTCTGACATGTTTCTGATCATTTTCCTTCAGTACATATTTGCTCTAACCTTTCTGGATACCAACCGCACTGTATATAATAGGTTGGCTGGTATGGCACAGTGGTAGAATGCTTGCCTGAATAAATTCTAAGTATTTAAATTGGTAAAGGTTAAGGGTAGTATGGTATTTCTTTGTTGGTTAAGACAAGGTCTCACGTATCCCAGGCAGGCGAGGTGTCAAGCTCCTACAGAGCTGAGGATGAACAAGATCCTGAAACTTTTAAAAAAAGATTTGTTTATTTATTATATATGAGTACACTGTAGCTATCTTCAGACACACCAGAAGAGGGTATCAGATCCCATTACAGATGGTTGTGAGCCACCATGTGGTTGCTGGGATTTGAACTCAGGACCTCTGGAAGAGCAGTCAGTGCTCTTAACCACTGAGCCATCTCTTTAGCCCATCTTGAAACTTCTTATTAGTTTGTTGCATGAAAGAGAGAGAAAGAGAGAGGGAGAGGGAGAGGCAGACAGAGAGACACACATGGAGAGACATGGGTCAGTGCATGTGCCTATGTGGAAGCCACTGGAAGTAATAAGGTTTTCTCTCATTCTGCAGTATTCCCTTGGATGGTCTCTTACTAAACCTGGAGCTACGGCAGCAGCAAGCTCCAGTGATCCTCCTTACCACATCCCCATAGCAGTGATTGCAGGTACAGTGGCCACACCTAGTTTTTTTAGTTTTTTTTTTTTTTTTTTAACTTGTTGTTAAGATGTGTTCGGGATTTGACCTCAAGTCTTTGTGTATGCACAGCAAGCATTCTTCCCCTCTGAGCCATGTCTCTAGCACTGTAACTGGCTTCTGAAGGTTACTGCCACATCTTAGCATTTATACATGTACAGAGGCAGGCTGTCTAATACCACACCACGCTATGATTTTTCACAATTCTTCACCTGGGAGGAAGGTATCATATCCCATCAAATATTAGTTCAGAATCTGTTAACATATATCATGAATTTATGAAACAATATTTTGGTAATCTGAGCATGGTGGTGCACACCTTTAATCCCAACACCAGGAAGCAAAGACAGGTGGATCTGTGAACTTAAGAACAACCTGCCTTAACCTAGTTTAAATAGCGGGTTCTAGGACAGCCGAGGCTACACAGTGAAACCTTGTTTTAAACATATATTCTGGTAGCTAATCCCATGATTGACCTAGCTTTATGATCACTGTTGCTATAATTATAATTTTTGTTCAAATCCAACATTCTGAGAAATGTTATTTCTCATTTGTAAAATAATTACCAACAAATACCAATAATGTCAGTCACTTAAATTTAGAGAGTATACTATGTATATTATAAAAATACTATCTTGATCCTCAATATAACTATATAAATTAGGGAAATTAATACCACTCTCACAGATGAAGAGGCTGACTGCATAGTTCAATGCCATAGCCATTAGCTAGTGTGAAAATTAAAATGAAAATTAATTTAAACATGTGGGAAACTATCATCTGGCTATCATTCTGGCTAGTTCAGACATGGAACTTTTATTGTTACAGAAAGTTTGATAAGATAATAAGATAATAAAGAGCATTACTAACTTGCCTCAATTCAAAGAGAAGCCCTGGGCTATATCGTAATTCATGTAAACTATTTATCGAGTCAGCAGAATGTATCCTCTAACTTTAGAAAGAGATCTTACTCTCCTTTTTAATTATGAATGATGCATGAGTCTGCGTGTGGGGCTGTGCACATGTGAGTGTGGGCACAGCAGGGACTAGAAGAGAGTGAAGAAGCCCCTAGGGCTGGGGCAGCTTGTGCTCTCTCCAAGTGTAGTGTACACTCTCAGCTACACTGTCCTGTGTGCCTTTAAGACTTAAGAAAAAAAGTTGACTTATTATGGAATATTTTAAATGAACAGTATATATCTGTCATATCATCAACTCAAAGCCTTGCTTTTAATAAATATCTGTGTCTTAGTTGTGCTACTTAAGGAGAAGTTATCTATCCATTCCCCAGGGCAGAACAGAGGGAGGCACTAAGACATAAGGCTGGGACTACAGAGTTACTAAGTGGGAGAGAGGGAATCAAATGTGGGTTCCACTGCCAAACTGTATGTCTTAGAGGACAAGCTGCTTACTTTTTCAAGACATTAATTTACCTATGTATTTTTTTCTAATAGCTAGATATTTTTTTTATGTTAAACATTTCTAGGTACTTTGATTTTTAGCAAAATAGTATCTAAAAATTACTTCACTACAAATATAAGAGGTATTTTTCTTTAGGTTTTTACATATCTGTTCTCCAAGATTATTAAGGTAAAATGATAGTATTATGAAATATCAACTGTAATAAATATAGAACGTAACAAGACAGAGTTTCATCTTTAGTTTTGTCCTCAGTTTACCTAAAACAGTGACATGCTTAGCAGATGACAGAAGACATACTTACAGTGAAATCCATTAACTAGGTGAGTTAATTTGTTAGAAATACTTTAAACTTTAACCAGTAATTTTAAAAATAAATTTTATTTTGACGTTAACTGTATGTATCTGACTTTATTTTATCATATCACCAAACAATTAAGAACACACATAAAGTCCTGGAACAATCATTTTGGTAGGAATTATGAGAGATGAAGAAGGTTTGTACAGAAAGAACACTTACACTTCAGAATTCGGCAGAAATAGTTCAATTTTCTTTTTGGCTGTACATCTTAGGAAACTGTTCACTAATTTTTTTTGTTTCACATTTATAGTAGTTTACCGGTTACTCAGAAATTTTTTTTTGATATAAAAATTTTTATATCAAGCTTAAATGTAATAACTAAAATAGCCAACTACTCATGAGTCAAAACCTTTTTCTCAACGTATAGTATCATTCTTTTTTTCCTATTTAAAGAAACTAAAATAGATGCAAGAGAGCTCAGCAGGTATGGGTACTTGGTGCTAAGCATGACACACACACACACACACACACACACACACACACACACACACACACACACACACACACACACTGATCCATTAGACTTCTCAACGAGCAGATTAAAGAATGTGAATGACTGACCTGGTGCTCGGTAATTGGCACTTGGGAGGCAGAGGAAGGCAAATGTCAGTTTGAGGCCATTCTGGTCTACAGAGCTATCTTGAGACAGCCAGGGCCACACAGAAAAACCCTGTCACAAAAAAACCAAAAAAAACAAAAACAAAAACAAAAAAACAAAAAACAAAACAAAACAAAACAAAAAAACCAAAAAAACAAAGGCAGCCATTCTAGAAAGAACTTGAGTGACCATTAAGTGAAGCAACTGTTGCATAAGGTCCCCCCCCCCCGCCCCCTGCCAGCACAGAACCATTTTTAAACAAAGGTGTTAAAAAAAGATATTTATTTACTGAAACTGAGGTAATTCTTGGGTTACTTCATGTAAAGGGTCAGAGGCAGATCAGCCTAGAATGTTCTAAGTAACTGTGCAAACTTGATTTGTTTCAAAAGCCATTTTGAATGGCTATCTGTGTATAGTCCTTCCCTGCTGGCTGCCTACATCTCAGTGCAGACTCTAAGGGGTTGAGAGCAAGCTGGCTCTTCTGTCCTGTAGCAGGGTAGTGTTGTGCTAGTGAGCACAGCCCGATTTCCATGCTAAGCCTTCTGGTCATAAGGTTAATACGAACACTGGATAAGAAGAGAACATGGGAGGACAGCTGTGCACACAGACATGCACTGTACGGACGACGGGTGCACAGAGTCATTGCTTTCCTCCTTGTCTGAGACAGTCCTCCCGTTCCTTCCCCATCTTGCTTTAGAAACAGCAGGACTCCAGAGATGCACTGCTGAGGCTGGCTGCACGGAAGTGCTGCAGATCTACACCCGGGCCCTCAGGCGAGCACACACAGCAGGCGCTTTCTCCAGTGAGCCAGCTCCATGCTTCTTTTACGTTTGTATCCTTGTATCATTTAAGACTATGTTTATAATTAAACTATTTAGAAAGCACAACCAAGTTACTAAACAGCAGCATTCGAACAATGCCTTTATTATTTCAGTAAAAGATGTGTAGATGGTTTACCTGACATCTTTCTCAAGTTGAGCTGCACACTTCACCAGTGAGTCAATCTTGGAGTCCCTCTGTCGCACAGACTCTATGAGGTATCTGTAGGGCTGCTGAGTCTGATTTAACAGGGAATTGGCTCTGTCAAGCTAGAAAAACACACATTTCATTAAACTGCAGAAAACCACCCAACATACTCTAGCATTATAGCACATTAACCTCTTGCCATGACTTTTCTGACACTGTGGGCTGGACCCAGGACCTCAGGCCTGCACTGTGACCCCAATTCAGAGTGCAGCAAAGTCTTTTGCACATTAACTATTCTGAAAGGCTAAATAAATTTGTACACATTTAGATGTTTAGAAAATGATTGGTTGTCTTTGATCCTAAGAGCACTTGGGAGGCAGAGGCAGTTAGATATGAGTTTGAGGAAGCCTGGTCTACAGGGTGAATTCCAGCACAGCCAGGGCTACAGAGAAACCTGTCACAAAAACCAACCAACCAACCAACCAACCAACCAAACAAACAAACAAACAAACAGAGTTTAAAAAAAAGGACTAATCAATATAGTCATTATTAACAATAGAAATAATGATTGTAAATAATACAAGAAAATGTAAAATGCTAATAGATATCAATTTAGAAGGCTGGTCACCTACATTTTCTATTTATACACCTAAACAACCACAGGAAGGACACACACACACACACACACACACACACACACACACACACAAACACTTCCTTCTAATAAAAATTCACTAGATAAAAGAAAGATCTTTCACTAAAACTTTATTTCTAAAAATATGTATAACTCTGTAGACGAGGCTGGCTCGAAGACAGCCAGGCATGGTAGCACACGTCACTAACCCTAGAGCTCAGGTACAGGCAAGATTCTACTGAGCTCCCAAGGCCAGCCTCGTCTACAAAGTGAATTCCAAGACAATTACGGCTGTTACACAGAGAAACCAAAAATGAAAACAAACACATATACATATCGAAATCATTCAATGGTTTTTATTTATTCATATTCCCTTTAGTTTTTAAAGTATAGAATTTAGGTATCTGAATCATTTTATAATTAAAAAATTTAAAAATCTTCATTGAAAAATATTTTTAACCATTTAAACCTTTTAAAAATTTTTTGGTGCAGAAATTAAAGCCCTGGTCCACCATGTTTAGTATGTTCAATAATATTTAAGTGTACAAGTCAGTGGCATTAACTATGCTCACAATGTTTTATAACCATTATAGTTATCTTTTGCTTGAGTGCTAAGGACTGAAGCCAGGGTAACATACATGCCAACTAATTATTCTTTTTTTCATGACTGAGTCATGGCTTTGCTTCAGCCTCGTGAGAGGTGGATTGTATGCATATAGTACAACACCTGTTTACATTTTCTTTCCTAAGTCCATTTTAAAATTTGTATACTTATAAACTTTAAGTTCTATATACAATTTAATATTTCAGTTTTTTTTGGGGGGGGGATTCTATTCATTTAACAAACATAGTAAAAGAAGCTGGGTGTAATGTTACATGCTTTGAATCCCAATACTTGAAAGGCAGAGGCAGGTGGATCTCTGGGAGTTCAAGGTTAGCCTGGTCTACACAATAAGTTCCAGAATAGCCAGAGCTACAAAGCTATATAGTGAGTCCCTATCTCGGAAAAATCAAACAACCAAACAACAAACCAGCCAATCAGCCAGCCAAGCAAGCAAGCAAGCAAGCAAGCAAGCAAGCAAGCAAGCAAGCAAGCAAGCAACCAAGTAACCAAGCAACCAACCAAAAAACAGTTAGCAAGAAGTGGGCTATTGAGAGAGCTCAGCCAGTAAAGATTCCAGCAGAGAAAGGCTTGTGACCAGAGTACAATATCGTACATAAACACACACACACACACACACACACACACACACACACACACACACACACACACCATGCTGACTGAGGGAAGGGGCGGCCATGAGATGGAGATGGGGCTTTCCCTTTTGGAAGGTGGGAAGAATAAAGAGGCAGTGGAAAGAAATAGACAGGGAGGGAGTAAAGGGAAACTCAAAAGTGCTTTGAGAAGAGAACTTCTGGGAAGGACAACTTCTTCCTCTAGCTAGGGTTCTGGTGTATTTTTCTTTTCTTCAGATATTCATTCTTTAAAATCCATTGTGATGTCACTGGACTCTTACTCTATTAAGTTGCTTTAGAAACATTCAGATATGCAACTGAACTAAGTTTTACTATCCCGTAAAACCAGTTTCCTTAGTCATTTATATCAAACAATTGCTTTGACTTTGTTTTCACAGAAATAACCCTGGCTGAATAAACTCAACTGACAAGTCGTTTTGTGTTTCAAAGTGCAGTCCTTGCCTGTGCCAGAGAGGTGGATGAGCGTCGGCAGAGGGAAGTGTGAGCAGTTACACTGTAGTAAACTGTGGTCTAGAGTGAGCCGTCTAAAACTTAGCCTAGACTAGTTTTAATTGATCCAAGAATATAACAGCTGACACTCTATACAGTTTAGTTCAATTTTTTTCACCACAGCAACTACATGTACTTGATTTTAAAACACTCAAAAGCCTCACTTTTAAGGTATCAAATATACATGCCAGGAATTGCTCACACTCATGAAAACCACATTACTGTTTTAGGACATATGTCTTTATAATTGTGTATAATCTTCCAAATACTTGTGCCGCTCCCATCCCCAGCTCTCTAAGGCCTTGTATACACTACCTGATGGTAGGCAAGTAAGTGCTCTACCACTGAGATATAACATTAACCTCTCCAGGGGAAAAAGAATATAACTTTGTTTTTAAAGAATAAAAAGTGATGATTTTTTTATTTTTGAAAAGTTAAAATGCACACTATCAAACCTTTGGGAAAAAAAAAAGCCAAGCACTGACAAAAATGTATTCGTATACTTTTATGCAAAAATGCTTAAAATTTGTTCATTTATCTTTGTTTTTTAAAATAAAGTTGTTCAAAAAAAAGTTAATTGAACAAATTTAATTCCTCTGATTAAAATCCCCCCCCATATGGCTTTAAAAGGCTTTTTCTACTTACAGTAATACGTATTCAAAAGTTTCACAATCAATTGCTGACTATTAGTAATCTTTTCCTTATAGAAAGGCGTTAGTAACTAATGACTAAGGCATTATACAATATATGACTCATGACTAAACCCATGATACAACAGTTTATAGAATTGTTATTCCTCCTTTGTTTCAAACTTTTGTACATATGACTCAGAGCAAATTAATATATGTAATTCACATTCAAATACTAATTCAAATTATACTTAGATGATAATCCAAATTTATATTTTTCTCTTAGGATTTTCAAAATATACAGGTTTTTCAAAATCACACTTCTTTATTATTATGTGTCTAGTCCCCTCTCCCACACTTGCTCCTCCCTTCCTTTCTTTTCTTTCTTTCTTTCTTTTTTTTTTTTTTGAGACAGAGTCTCTAGATGTAGCCCTGGCTGTCCTAGAACTCACTCTGCAGACTAGGCTGGCCTTGAATTCAGAAATCTAGCTGCCTTAGCCCACACAGTGCTGGGGTAAAAGAAGTGTGCTACTACTGTCTAGCCTGTGTGGTTTTTCTTAAATATAGAGTTTTTTCTTGTGAAGTTTCTTTTCACAGGAACTCCTGGAAATCAGACCCTTTGTTATCAGGGGCAGATTGTACTATGTTCTATGAAATGGCCTTACGTACATGTGCTATAAGTAGAGGTAGATTATAATGGCCACTTGCACATCATTGGTTACTCTTTCAGATCAAACTAGGAATATGAAATGTCTACTAGATGTTCAACACTAGGCAAAATCTGTGCTTTCAATCACTTGGGAAAAATGTTACAAAATAATGAGTTTAGTCCTAACCAGGACTAAACTAAAATTCGATAGGGCTCTGGTTTTGATAAACAGCCAGACCTGGAGAGTGGGCAGCTATCAGTCTTACACTTGCTTTAGGCTGATTCAATCACTTAAACACTGTAGCTGTCTTCAGACACACCAGAAGAGGGCATCGGATCCCATTAGAGATGGTTGTGAGCCATCAAGTGGTTCCTGAGAATTGAATTCAGGACCTTTGGAAGAGCAGTCAGTGCTCTTAACCACTGAGCCATCTCTTGGTCCTCAGTCAACTATTTTTGTGAGCAAGCCATCTTATAACTTGAGCTGAGCATCCACCCCATTAAAGCCAGTTCCATTTTGTGTATTAATGGCATCATCACCCCAAAGAAGTTTCAGATTTGTCAGGATCTGGGAGAAAGGGTCTACCTGTTGTGTTAAGTGTGCTGTGCTGGTTGCTGGGTGTAGGTAGGTCTGGAGAGTCTCAGAGGAAGGACAGTAAGACAGGCTTGTCGTGGTGAGACAACTGGGGTTAGAGCAGCAGCTGCTCACCAGTGATTCTGTACAGTTTCCTGTACTTAAATAATCAAAAACAAGTATGTGTTGATCATCAGCTATGCTTCTGGTTTTGAGATTCTTAAAAAAAAAAAAAGAGACAGTTTCTATGTGTAGTCCATTGAATCTTCCATGTTCTAAGTGTTGGAATTATAGGCATGCTCTGCAGGGCACAGCCTAGCCACAACCTCAAAATGTTGGTATGAAGGAGAAAGTCAGAAGAGGAAAATGGCAAAGCATTTGAATAACCAGCATGGAAGGGATGGTTGGATTTACTGAAGTATACAAGACTGTAAGGCACTCTCCATTCAAAGTGTGGCCCTGTGCACATTTTATTAGGAGTTGTTAAAAATAAGGATTCTTTGGTTCATTCTACACCTCCTTGATCACAATCCTTGAGGGCAGGATTTAGAAATCAGTATCTTAAATTAGGACCTTGGATGATTCTTATGCTCATTAAGGTCTGTCTGTTTATTTCAGAAAGGGTCTCACATCATAGCCTAAGCTGGCCTGGAACTCACAACTTACCTATGCTAAGATTACAGATGAGAACAAACTTTATTAGTATTTTATAATTACTGTTGAGGTATGAGCGCTGAGCAAAGGTTAGACACGAGAGGGCCAACTCCATAAGAGGCAGAGGAAGGTAGAAGACTCATAAAGAAAAAGGGTTTTGCCGTGCAGCAGGATGACCCGAGTCTGATCCCCAGAGGCCACATAGGAAAAGACTCCTGATAGTTGTTCTATGATTATCTTGAAGACTCAGCACACATATACGCACATGCATAGTCATGACAGTCCCCCCCACAGATACATAGACACACATAGACACACACAGACACACACACAGACACACACACAGATATATACCGGGTAAGTCAACTAAAGCACCATCTGAATTGTATGGACAGGGTTACAGTTGTCTCTTTGTAAGGCAAAATGAAATGATTTCTAGAATATCTATAATGTGACATCTCAGGTAGATCAAATTTGATGGGCACTGAGAACACTTGTGATGAGGAAGTTATTTAACTATGAGGAAAGGGCATATTGATGGAGTAAGAAAACATTAATATAATAAATGTATTTAAAAGAAGAAAAACATGCTGAAAAATCCTCTGCTAAAGGGGTTCAGTGAAAATCAGCTCATATGATTCAGCTACAGTGTAAAGTAAGGGGACCTGTGATATAATTGGTTTTGGGATGCTGATGCTACCCAGGTGAGATGAGGGAAGCAGGTCAGATATGGACAGTCAAAGCACCAGGGAGCAGCAGGCGGGACCCAGTCAATAGTCAACAACATGAATTTGCCATGCTTCTAAACATACTCCTCTGCCACTTCCCTTCAGAAAGGAGCAATTGATGTACATCACCTGCTCCAAGGCTCAGGGGCATCAAGGAAAATGGAGCAGAGGAATGAGACAGTGAGAGGATCTGGAGGAGGGCCGTGGACGCTGTGTTCTGGGCATGCTGTGGCTAGAGTACCCATGAAGTCACAGCAGTTGCAGTTGCAAGCACAGATACTGCACAGGACTGGGCACAATAACTTTTACTCATGGATGGAACGGGGCTCAGGAACCCTGTGCCTTCTCAAGGAGCTACGGGGAACTGATAGCTAATGGGAGAGGGAGTGTCATGGTCTCCAGCCACTGGGGAGTTACCCACATCCTAGGGGATAGTTCCTCATCCACTCTTATGGGGGCAGCTGTGGATATACTCAGTGTGACATCTATCTATCTATCTATCTATCTATCTATCTATCTATCTATCTATCTATCTATCTATCTATCCATCCATCCATCCATCCATCCATCCATCCATCCATCCATCTATCTATTCATCCATCCAAAGATTTAGTGAAGTGTCCACAGGGATGGGAGAAGGTAAGTGGAAGAAGTGTGAATCTGTAAAAAGCACAGTAAAGGTGACTTTCAGACATGTAAAAAAAGCTTAACATTTAAGGCTGCACCCGACAAACAAAATCCAGTGACAGCACTCACTCAATATAAGCAGACACAGTCCTAGAATCCTATGATGTTCATTGGACAGTATAGAAGCAGAGACCAATTTGAAGAAAGACCACCTTGATTTTCCTGGTGGGAAGTTTCCCTTAGGATCCTGATCAGAGGCTTTTATTAGAGAGTGGATATTCATAAGGTATGATCACAGGTGATCATCAGCCTTAGGGAGACAGGCTTAAGAGCAAAGTAGGAATTTAGAGTGTGAACCTTGTGTGATAACCCTCAGTACAATAAAATATAACTTTTGTTATGCCAACTACATGTATCTGCCTTCTTGCTTATGACAGTTTTCAATAAATTATATAGATGTATGGAACTGTCAAATAGTGAGAAATTATATTTGAATAAATCCTTTAAAAATCAAAGTAGAGTGAAAAAATTATCCTCTTTGCTCCCCTGAAAGAGTTTGAATATTTTTAATTAGAAATTACAAGCTCCATAGAGAGGTAAGTTAGAATTCCAGAACTATAAGCTAATAATATTTGCGATGAAGGAGATAGTAGGTGAGATTAATGGTAGTTTATATTCAGGTGAAGAAACATTAGGACATGATATCAGAAGAGAAATGACATAAAATCAGCTGGGTGGTGGTGGCATGTGGAGGTGAGGCAAGTATCTCAGGATCTCTGAATTTGAGGCTTGCCTAGTCTACAGAGCAAGTTCCAGGAGAGTCAAGGCCACACAGGGCAGCCCTGCCTTGAAAAAAAGGAAAACAGTAGGTGTGTGTGTGGGGGGGGGGGGGAGTGCGGGGGAGAGAAAGGCAGAAATCACATAAAACCAAAAGCAGAACATAGACTGAAATATATAGTACACCATTAACTTCCCTATGGTCAACTTTAAGCAACCATACATGTCACCTTGAAGTTATCAATAGAAACAAAGAACAGGGGGAAATAAAAAGCTAAATTTAGTAAATGCACATGTAAAAAATCTTAAAACAACCCAAGCATAGCAATAAAGAAGCCATGGCAAGCTTATAATCAATTTGTCTCAGGTCAATTTGGAACAATCTGTAAACAGCTAAAAAAAATACATCCTAGTGAGAAACAGAGGTCAAGAGAACACATCCTAGTGGGGGTCAAAGGTCAAGAGAACATATTCCTGAGGGCTAAGGTCAAAGAACATGTTCTAGTGAGAGACTGTTTTAGTTAAGGTTTCCATTGCTGTGAAGAGACACTACAACCAACTTCAAATTTTATCTGGGCAAAAGTCTTTCCAGGGGCTGGAGAAGATGGCTCAGTGGTTAAGAGCAATGACTGCTCTTCCAGAGGTCCTGAGTTCAAATACCAGAAACCACATGGCGGCTCACAACCATCTGTGATGAGATCCGATGTCCTTTTCTGGTGTGTCTAGATTGAAGACAGCTACAGTATACTTATAATAAATAAATAAATCTTTAGGAAGAGCCTGAATGTTTACCACAAAATAAATAAACAATCTACGGTAAATATACAAATACATAGAACAGAATATTATTTATTATAAAATGTCACAAATGCTACAATGTAGATGATCCTAGAAAACAGTATACTCAATAAAAAAAGCTAGATACAAAAGGTCAGAACTTGTATGATTCCATTTATCTGACTTTGCTTAGTAGGTAAATGCATAGAAAAGCCAATAGATTGCAAACAGACAGACCGCTGTCAGAGGCTGTGGGTGGGTGAGTGATTGATTGCTTAGTGGATACAGACTTTATTATGTAGTAATAAAAATGTCTCAGAACTAGTTAGAAGTGATCGCAGCACATTCTGAATAAAAGATGGTTTACTTTACAATGATTAATTTTATGACATGTGAGTTTCACGTGGGAATTAAAAATCAATGATGAATCAATCATAAAACACAAAATGATAAATTATTTATCAAAATAGAAAAGTTCATACATCAAGGAACAGTCACAAGAGGATGCAAGACAACACAAAACCTGGGAGAGTGTATCTGCAATCACTTATGTGCTAAAGGTCTGCAACCCAGAATACACAGAGAACCTGCCAATCAACAACAATACTAGGCCAAAAAATACAAGTAAAAATCAGGGGAAATTAGTTGAGGACATATTCCTATGATGGAGAGGTCCTTGTTAATTTATACTGCAGTTAAGTTGTCATCTGATTGCATTAAATCTGGGTTAGGGATGTAGCTCATGGCAGAACTTTATACTGGGTTCCATCCTCCACATAGTAACAAGTGTATAACAACATAAGCACTAAGGAGTAGAACGTAAGAGTGTGGAGGCCTCCAAAACAGAGCCTTGTAGAGGAATTTTCATCTAGCAACATGACTGCTCTGGCAAGGGACCACATCCAAAGACCTTCTCGGTCTGTGCCATCCAGGTGGAATCACACACCTTTAATCTCCTTGGCTAGAATATGAACACACCCCTAGGAAACACCTTTAACCCAATGAAGGTAAAATTGATTTGTAAAAGGAAACAGTCAGGTTTTAAAGTATGTAAGTGAGGGGCAGAAAAAATGACGAATCAGAGAAAGATTGACAGAATGAGTTGGAGATAGGAGATGCCTAACTCACAATGCACAGGAAAGGGAAGTGACTTAAGAGCAGTACAGAGAGAGATGGGGATAGAAAGAGGAGACAGTTTTACAGACACAGGTTGCAGGTGAGGACAGAACAAGCCAGAGAATGAGAAGGAGTCAGAAGATTAGAACAGATTACGAGAGTTAGTTTGTGGCCAAGTAGAGCAATTCGGTGAGAAGCAGAGAGAAGTCAGTTTATAATCAGTTAGCTTGGAGGAAACTTCTGGCTGAGTTAACTAGCCATCCAGAGTTCAGAAAGAACTAGACGGGGTGAGCTTATTTAGCAGCAAGCCTCTGAAATGACAATCTAGCCAGCCTTTATGAACATATTGCAGTCTTTACCAGAGGAGTGGCAGAGATGCTACTACATAGCAACAAGATGTAGCTCCATCATAATCATAAGCCAAGTAAACCTTTAGTATATATAAATTATCCACCTGTTTTATTCTGAAAGTAGAAAGTGACTAAGACCTATATTTCTCTATGTATACGGAAATGGCCAAGATGAAGTAAAATAAAATGCCTGACACTATTAGTCACGAGGGAAATGTCAAATCAAAGTCACAATGAGCTACAATTTCATACCCACAAAGATAGCTAGAATTAAAAAGTAGCTAGCAAGCATATATGACTGATAGTTTGTCAGCTGGATGACATCTGGAATTGACTAAAATCCAAGAAGCTGGGAGTAGCTCTAAAGGATTTTTATGATTCGATTATTTGAGGTGGGAAGACTTACTCTAATCTGGGCCATACCTTCCAGTGGCAGCTCATAAGCTTTTGTTTCTTTTCCTGCTTGCCCTCACTCTTGCTGGCAAGTTCACCTATTCTCTTGCCAAGCATTTCCTCACTGATATTAGAATATACTGTTTTTCAGATTATGATGTAGGCTGAAGATTAGCAGCTCTCTAAAACTCCACTGGGATTCCATCACCAGATTGGGATTGCTAAAACCTCTACTCTCATGGACTAAACAACTACTGGATATTTGGCTTATCCATCAGGAGATATATAATTTTCAACTACTGAGAACACAGTTTGTAAATCACACTAATAATATATAAATTATTATAAATTTATATAGTAATATAAATTTATATATGCAAACAGGAAACCTTGACATGGCTGGTATAATGTAAGATGACTGCAATGCCAATGAATTTTAAAGGCATTATAGCAAGTGAAAGACACCAGATACAAATGTGGAAGGTTGTATACTTTCTTTTATATGCAATATATGGAATAGGAAAATCTATGGAGAAAGACAGTCCATTAAGTACACACCAGATGCTGCAAGATCTGAGAATGGGAAATGAAATGACAACTTAGGAAGTATAGGTTTCCTTCTAGGGTGATGAAACTGGTCTATAATTATGTGGTGGTGATGGTGATGGATATACAACACTGTAAATATGCCAAAAGCTACTTGCTGAATTCTAAAATGATTTAAGTGATGAACTTATGCTACCTGAATTTTCCAAAACAACAGACTGCATTTAATACTTGGGAGTTGGAGGCAACAGTTCCAGGAATTTATGAGCTAGACAGAGAGAATTCAGCGTCATCCTTGGACACATACTGAGTTTGAATGTGTATGTGTGGGAAGGGAGGAGAGATGGCTTAGAGTTTCAGAGCACTGGTTTCCCTTATAGAGGACCTGGATTTGATTCCCAGAACCCACAGAGTGGCTCATACCACCTGTAGCTCAGATGTCTAGGGATCCAGATCTGTGGTGTACTTACAGACACGTAGACAAAATATCCATACGAAAATGATTATTTAAACTTAAGTAAAAAGAAAATGCACAAATGTAAGGATAAGATTCTAGATTGAACACCAGTAAATATATTATCTTTTCCTCAGCCTAACATTTCTCTTCACAAGGTGTTCAACTGTTTAACAATAATAGCAATGCACTGTGAGGTTCATATACACAAATACGGTCTATGACAACAAAAGCACCAAGATGAGGAGGGGTTATATAATACCACTAAACCAACTGCGATCATTATAAAATTATAAGCAATAAAATAAATGAAATGATAAAATATGAACTCAATTGAAAGTAGGGATAAGAAAGGACAAGAGCACAAAGAAGAAACAGTACAGACAACATGGAAAGTCAGCAGGTCATAAGCATATCAGTTAGCACATTACATTATAATTCTATTATACTGAGCGTACATTTATTATACTGGTTAAAATCAGAAAGGCAGAGAACTGACCTCGTGACACTAATTAAAAACTAAGAGCAGCTAAAAAAAATTAACGGCCTAATAAACAAGAGCGAATGTACTGTGTCAGAGTACCAAGCGGTTCAAGACTGTCAGGTCCTTGGTACTCTTCCCCTCTGACCACTCTTCTCTCTGTCAGCCATGCTGTAGACTGAACCTAGGGATATGGGAATGCTAGGCAACCTAAGCTACATCATTAATCTACCTTTTCACCATTTTATAAATAAAGTCAACGCAATCTCAAAATCAGAGCAATCCTTTTTCCTCCCAGGAATTAATAAACTACTTATAAAATTCATAGGGAAGTACAAAAAATATAGAGTGGCCAAAAGGCATTGAACAGGAGTTAGAGAATCAGCAGTGTTTGATTTCAAGATACCATACAACTATATTGACAACCATGGTGCCCACACGAACATAAGCAGGTAACTAGAAGGGAATACATCTAGACACAGACTCACTCATAAGTAAATGATCTTCAATAAGTGCTACAACAGTTGAGTTTCAATGTGAAAATTTGTGAATTTCAATGTATGCTTTTTATTTCATGTTAAAAAAAAACCCCAAATGAATCATAGACCTAAAACGATAACCCTGTAGACAAAAAGGTTAACCTTTTTGTGTACAAAACACTTTGTGATACCAAAGTAGGCAATGATATTTTAGATGTAACGTTTACTTAATATTAGATGTGACCGTTAATTAATTAGCTAATTAATTAATTTTACATCCTTACTGGAGTTTATCTCTCCCTCTCCCCTGCCCATCTCCTCCTGTTTCCCTTCAGAGAAGGCTAGATTTCTCATGGATATCAACTGGCCAAGGCATATTAAGTTACACTAAGACTAGGCACTTCCTTTCCTATTAAGGCTAGATAAAGGAATCCAGTAGGAAAGGGTCCCAAAGGTAGGCAACAAGGTCAGAGACAACTCCTGCTCCCAGTGTGGAGACCCACAAGGAGACCAAGCTGCACAGCTGTAACATATGTGCAGAGTGCCTAGGTCACACCTATGTAGGCTCCCTGGTTGTGGGTTCAGTCTCTGTGAGCCCCTATGAGCTCACAGATTATTAGTTGATTCGACAAGGTTTCTAGTAGTGTCTGTGAGTGCTCTGACTCCTATGGGACTGGGTTTTATATCTGGGATGGCTAATCAATGGCTGATAACTTGATAGGGACTGAGGAATGCCTCCATCAAACTGGCCTGCAGGCAATCTTCTTGATAGAGAACTGACAAATGAGGGTCTAGTCTACTCTAGGAAGTTCCTTCTGTAGGCAGGTGGGCTGGGTTGGATGAGAAAAGTAGCTGGCCATAAGCCTGGGAGCAAACCATTGAGCAGCACTCCTCCGTGGTCTCTGTTCCAGTTTCTGTCTCCAGGCTCCTGTTTTGGTTTTCCTCAATGTAAACTAAACTGGAAAGACAAATAAGCACGTTCCTGCCTCAAGATGCTTTTTCCATCATGTTGTTTATTATCCCAACAGGAATTAAACTAGAAGAGGAGCCCTGGCACTAAGTTATGCTAGTCTCAAACTCACAGAAATGCCCCTGCCTCAGCCTCCCAAGGTCTGCAGTTTCTTTCCTTTTTTGGTTAAAAATTTTTTTTTAGTTCCCTAGGCTCTCCACAGATTCCTAATGATAATCTTCCTGCCTTTGCCTACTGAGTACTAGGGCTATACGTGAGCCATTGTACTTTGTTTTCTTTGATGATGTTATTCCTGTTTGCACCTAGGAGTATGCTAGAACTGACTTGTAGCAACAGTAAATTTGTAGAAATTTTGTGAGGTTATTGTTAAATGTGATAAAAATTAAAATTTACATGACTATATATATATATATATATATATATATATATACATACATATATATATATATATACACACACATACACATATATATGTCAATTCTATTAAAGACAAACGGACACAGTCAAATGTTCACCAGATGTTACTTTACATTTCCTCTGTGTAAGTTCACAGATGTGTACTATACCTAGATGATGTAAGTCTCATAATAGTGTTTGCTGAGGACCTTTCCTCATAAGGCTCAGTGGTTATAAAGGCAGCCTATGCCACAGATACGAGTAAGCCCAGACAACAGAGCTCCTCCTCTCCTCCGGTCATACATTGTTGGCATTGCTCCACATTCCATTGTATCCACCTTAATCTCTGATGTTTCTCACTCACATCAAAATTTAGTGTAGAGACCCCTTTCCTGTTAAAGTCTATCAGTAGGTATATCAGTATAAGGACAAAGGAACAAGTTCTTAGGAAAACAAGCCAAGTATAGACTTGATGCATACAGCACTCAGAGACAGTGGCAGCATGCCCAAGACCGGCAGAGGTTCCAGCCAGTGAGCCAACACTGAGTGGGCAAAGTGAGCACGTGATCTGTTCTGGCTAAGTTTCTGTCAATTTGATATAAGCTAGTCAGCTGAGGGAAGCCCAGTTGAGAAAATGCCTCTGAGGATGAGGCTTTAAGCAAGCCTTTAGAACATTTAAAAAAAAAAAAGATTTTTTTATATCTGTGAGTACACTGTACAAGGTCACGCTCTTCAGACACACCAGAAGAGGGCATCTGATCCCATCACAGATGGTTGTGAGCCACTATGTGGGTTCTGGGAACTGAACTCAGGATTTTTGGAAGAGCAGTTAGTGCTCTTAACCACTGAGCTATGCGTCCAGACCCGGCTTAGCATTTTTTTTTTTAATTAAACAGAAACTTAAAAGAATTAAAATATTTAACAATCAGTCGTCAGTGAGGAACACGATATCAATAAAATTGGCCAAACGTGTTTTGTCAGTGGATATTCTCAGAGGCTGAGGCTCTGGGACTTGCCTCATTTCTACTCCCTAGCTCTAGGCATTCAGTTTCTCTTCTGCTCGGCTTTGCCGTATACACCAATTTGTTTAGGAGTCTCAATATTCAGTGAAGTTTACAGGTTTAAAATCATTTGCAACCAGCTTATTTTCAGTCTGCTCAGCAAGTAACTGTAGGCGTGACCAAAGCCTGCATCCGAGAAAGCACCGCGCTCTCTTGGGTCTTCTGACCCAGCTACTCACCTCTTGTGAAAGCTGTTTTACTTGGTTCTTTTGATGTTCCAGATCTTTTAAAATTAATGAGTTTTGTTTTTCTAACTGAAGAACTCGTCTTGCCAAGTGGACACTAGGTAAATAAAATGAAAAGCATTCATGTACACCAAAGTAGAAGGCTGCCTAAGCACGCAATAGAGATTTATACGCTAGAACGTGGGCCCATTCCTTTCTAATAACACACACACAGTAACAGGAAAAACACTGGAAGAGCAATAGCCTACCAACTCAGAGTTCTGAGAGCAACAACCCCAGCATTTCGATATGCTACATGTGATATTCTGATTACTGTGACTATGGTCTTTTTAGCCCTTCCCAAAGAAGTAGAATTCCATTATGTTACTACTAGCTTGACAGAAAAAGATAGCCATTAACAGATTTCTCATTTTAACAGAAGTTTCCAAATTACAAATTACTTTAAATTATTATCTGAAACTATTTAGATTATTATGTGTAAAATTGTTTGACTTATTAAAATTATTATTTGAAATGACACGAATATTATGTTCAAAGCTTACATTTTGGAAAGTGTTTATACCGGTCAACATTTGAATTTTATAATACAAATAATCTAACTTCCTATTGTGAGTGGAGGTGTAACATGTGAAGAATGAGCACAGTACAGGCAGAGTCTATACTAAGGAACCCCCTTCCTAACAGTGCTTAAGCCTGCATCCGAGGTTGGCCTCGGCTCCTGCTCTCAGTATGGAGGTTAGCCCAGTGTTAGGATCACAGGCACCACAGCCCACCGTGCTATGCACTCCATCACAGCCCCTTGTTTGTTTACTTTCTCAGTGTAGCCCTTGCTGTCTACTTAAACAATTTCAATAACTCAAAGAAAACACAATTTTTAAAAGATGTGCTGGTAATGCTGAGAAATCATGTTGTCCTCACAACCTATATATACTATATTTTCATGTTCTATATTAGTTCACTTATCAATTTAACCTATGAATATAGAACTCACAGAATCCAAATGTACAACTTTTCACAATGTTGAGTTGTTTAATTTCTACCAAATAACCCTACTGTATTTATATTTCCCAGCCAAAGATGAAGGAATTAATGTAAGACTCTGCTAAATATCATCTAAAACATTTGTGTGTAAGGACTGCTCACCCAAAATAAAAAGTAGAAGTTTTTGTAAATGTTTAAGAGTGATCTCAACAGTGCATCTACAGCTAACACTCTTTGATCTGGCATGGTATTTGCCAATCAGTTCACATTACAGATGAAAAAGTAGTCTTCATTTTTTTTTGACAATTCTTTATAAAATATATAATAATATGCAATCAGCACAATAAACACCGGCTTCAAGTGTACTTAGAGCTGTGTGGCTCTTGGTACAGCATGACTTGAAACCATTTTCATTACCCCACAAACAGCTTCCTTTGTTTTTTTTCAGTCTTTATTAAATGCCTCTTAAGCCTTCCACTCCATTCTAGGAAGCCTTTAAACAACTTTCTTCTTATGCATTTTAAAGAAATTTATAGCTTATATTTTTATTAATCTTTTTACTCTAAATATAATACTTTATATATCAACAATGAAATTTATATTAGTCCTGTTATAGAATTTGACATAGTTTTGTGCAGAAAACAATTTAGGTTACCTCTCCCTTGTGTGGGGGGGAATCGGGTCTTTTTTCTTAGTTAATATAACAAATGTATAGTTTTGGGTTTCTCTTTGTAGCCCTTGCTGTCTTGGAACTTTCTTAGTTCACCAGTCTCACCTTAAACCCAAAGATCCATTAGCCTCTGCCTCCTGAGTGCTGGAACTAAAGGCGTGCGCACTGTTGCTTTGGGATTAAATCTGCTGATCTTAACTATGTCTGTGAACTCCAGACTTTACATCACTAGCTCCAATTCTGTTGTTTAATTAAAAACCCTGATTATTATCAATCACACTTTTATTTTTTTTCTTAATTTTCATATATATATATATACATATATACACATATATATATATATATATATATATATATATATATATATATATATTGGGTGTAGTTTCTATATATTTTTTTTATTCACAGAACATAACCCTTTAGGATCTTTTCTAAATAACAATTTGTCACAAATGTATGCTGAAGGTATTGACAGTATTTGTGTAATGCTTATAAAACAATGAATACTGTCAAATTCAATTACAAAGAAGTATAGATACAAGGAAATTCATATGCAAACAAAACTTTGTTTTCTATTAGGGAATGAGAGATGTTAAAAATAATGAGATGAAACAGTCACCATTCTGAGGACAATAGTGACTTGGTCATAGAGAGTGAGGTACATTAGACCACTCATTTGCTTTGGGTAACTTGTGTTTCACACAATATGCTTTTGCAGATATGGTGACAAAGTAAAACCATCAGATGATGTAAACACTGAAGCAAGAAATTCCATGCCAAGGTTTTAGTGTTAACATGGGGTAGTGTCCTAATAAGGATGTCCCTGGGTTCAGTGAAGGCAGTGTGAGAGACGAAGCCCCTCAAAGCAGATGAAAGGTGTTGCAGTTTGGGTGTGAAGTGCCAGTGGATCCTACAGCTCTTCAGATCACCACAGGCACTAGGCACATATGTCTATACCCAGGCACATCTATACCCAGGCACATCTATACCCAGGCACATATATACCCAGACATATCTATACCCAGACACATCTATACCCAGACATATCTATACCCAGGTACATCTATACCCAGGCACATCTATACCCAGACATATCTATACCCAGGAACATCTATACCCAGACATATCTATATCTAGGCACAACTATACCCAGGCATATCTATACCCAGATACATCTATACCCAGGCATATCTATACCCAGACATATCTATACCCAGACATATCTATACCCAGACATATCTATACCCAGGCATATCTACACCCAGACATATCTATACCTAGGCACAACTATACCCAGGCATATCTATACCCAGATACATCTATACCCAGGCATATCTATACCCAGACATATCTATACCCAGACATATCTATACCCAGGCATATCTATACCCAGGCATCTCTACACCCAGACATATCTATACCTAGGCACAACTATACCCAGGCATATCTATACTCAGATACATCTATACCCAGACACATCTATACCCAGACATATCTATACCCAGGCATATCTGTACCCAGACACATCTATACCCAGGCGCATCTATACCCAGGCACATATATACCTAGACACATCTATAACCAGACATATCTATACCCAGACACATCTATACCCAGACATATCTATACCCAGGAACATCTATACCCAGACATATCTATACCTAGGCACAACTATACCCAGGCATATCTATACCCAGATACATCTATACCCAGGCATATCTATACCCAGGCATATCTATACCCAGGCATATCTATACCCAGGCATATCTATACAGAGACATATCTATATACCCAGGCAAAACTCTTATATGCATAAAAGTAAAATAAAAATACAAAGAAGAATTAAGTACAATAGGCAGAAAGCTTTACAAATTAAAATGTTCTAACATATCTCCAAACATCTGGATTTGCACAAATAAGAGGGATACACTACGATAACAGTGTCCCATGTCATCGCGTCATGCGGGAGCACATGCAACACACAACTAGAAACTTGTTTGCTATTTTCAAATAGTTGCTACTCAAACAAAAACATTACTTACAATGTTCAAGTTCTGTCATGTCAAAAGTTAATCATTTTAATCTACTTCAATTATATAAGCCCCTCTGGCTTTCCACACTGTGGACCAGAAAGAGTTTTAAGATCTGCAATTATTTATGTTTATAGGAAACCTCAAAGTTACCTTACTGTGCGCTTACACACCAACCAGAAACTTTAGAATTCTATTCTAAGTGAGAACCATAATCTGCTATCACCACCTCACAGGAAATCAGCATTGTAGTTCCTCCAGAAATGAACTCAAAGAAAAAGCAAGCAAACAAACAAACCCCAAGTGCCCATGTTTCATGTATCTTAAAAGCTTCAATAAAAGTTTAAAACAGGGCTGGAGAGATGGCTCAGTGGCTAAGAGCACTGACTGCTCTTCTAGAGGTCCTGAGTTCAATTCCCAGCATACAACATGGTGGCTCACAACCATCTGTAATGAGATCTGATGACCTCCTCTGGTGTGTCTGAAGACAGCTACAGTGTACTTACCATTAAAAAGAAAAAAAAAAGAAAAAGAAAGAACAAAAAAAGAGAAAAGAAAAAACAAAGAAAGTGACTTTAAAACTCAGTGTCAAGGTTAGCATACAATGTGACAGGTTTCAGTGTGTGGTGCACATGCTGTTACTCTGATTCCACCTCTGCTACTGACCACCCTTTCTCCTGCCCTCGCTTACCCTCTGCATTCCAACTGTCACCCTCTGTCCCCTAGGCAGGATATTTTAAAGAATATCCATAGGTAAGAAATGTTCATGATAGAATGCTAAGGTTAAAAACTAAAGCACTAAAACTATATAATGTCCAAAAAATCAAGGAAATTCATGTGCTTGTATAAATTTCTGATTTTTTTTATTCTGGATAATGGGATTATCATCACTTTGCCCAATTTTAAAATTAAAATACTTATAGTCAGTTAAAAATAACATTACATATTCAATATTAGCTGTTGAATATATAAAGTTTTAAATCAAAATAAGTATGAAGGAGATATACAGCAGTTGAGAAATAGGTTCCTTTGTATACACTTTGTAATGTACTTCCTCATAATGATAAATGATGACAACTTTGTTATGAAACACTCCATTTACTGCTGTGAGTCATTTCTATAACTCTAACTCACCTTAAGTCTGCAGTACTTTAATTTTAAAGGCAAAAGACTAGTAAGTACAGATTCTCCAAAGGGTACACTGCTCTTTCTTGTCTTAAGTAAATAAGTTTCAAGAGGGCGCAAGGCAACTGCTTTTTGTACAAGTAGCCCTTAAGAAACCAAATGTTGATTTTGCAATCTTCAAAAGTGGATTAGGTGCCACTACTCAAACTGTGCACGTAGTAGGTACTCAATAAAAACTGTTGAATGACTAAGTACAGGGATGCATACATGTCCTCTTTGGATGTCTAGACTTACACTCTCTTCCCTCAGTTTAGATGACCTGAGAAGCACTTCCTCAAAATAGCCTTCGGCTCACCATGAGAAGAATGCCTGGCACCAGCTGGCAAGGGTATTAATAGCATACCCATTAGGCACTTGTTCAGGGCGCACAGATAGCTCAGTGATAGAATCTTCAGAGATATTTGGACAGTTAAGACCATTTGCAGTCTGAATCACTTGTGGTTCTTTAAGTCTTTGGGCATCAGAAGAGCACAAAGCAAAGCACAACGAAACAGAAGAATGTATCTCCCATACCGAACACAACCAACTCACCAACCCACCAACCCACCAACCAACTCACCAACCAAACAAGACACACCTAGCTTCTGGGTTTGTGAATTTCTTTAAAAAGTGAGCAACAATCACATTTAACTTCAAAGCTCAACATTTTGGGCCATGGAAAGGAAGCTTGTAATGGCAAAAGTATTTTTTTCCCATTGTAAGAACTAGTCTCCAGGATTCAGATGTTACAATGAGGTCTGAGTTTTTCCATCGGCCTTGAACTTTGCGTAGGTCATATCCCCTCTGACCAGAGGCTCTGGTGCCTGCTCATAAAGCCACTCACATCTCCACTCTCTTCCTGGGGACGATGGGCTAAAAGAACCACATAGACTTAAAAACTGCAAATACCCTGAACCAGTTACACTCGCCTTTGAAAGCACCAGGAAGGGATGGGATGGCAACCAATTTTCAGATACTAAATAATTTAGAAGCACCTGAACCTCTATAAAAAAATAATTAATTTTCTAGCCGTAAACTGATACTTTGGAGTTATCTGTTTGTGATCCAAAATTTTCAAATATTTAATCAATAAGTAAGTTCTTAAACATTCTTCTTCTAAAATGCTACTTCATACTGTTATAGGTAGTCATAAAGATAAATTATCTCTTCATGTTATTGTATCGATCATTTCCAAACAATCTACAGAAGGAAGCAGAGAGATAGCTCAGTGGTTAAGAGCATACATTGCTTTGCAAATACCTAAATTGTGTTCCCATCTCCCAGAATGTAATTCCAGCCTCAGGAAATCTGATGCTCTCTTTCAGACTCACATGTATATAGACACACACTCAGAGATCTGATACACTCTTTCCTACTCCACAGGTACCTGAACTAACACACACCTTAGCAGGCTGGTGGTGGTGCAGACCTTTATTCCTAGCACTTGGGAGGCAGAGGCAGGCAGATCTCTGAGTTGAAGGTCAGTGTGATCTACAGAATTCCAGGCAGCCAGAGTGACTCAGAGGAACCCTGTCTAGAACAAACAAAAAGAAAACAAGAACAAGAACAACAAATTTCTTTAAAAAAAAAATCATTGAAAATATTTACAAAAGTATCAAAACATGGAATTTCTTTTGTACATTTCTGAATTTCTAAATTAACCATCATAAAACAATATTGGTTTTGAAACCTGATTTTTTACGAGGTATTTTAAAAACCAGGTTTTTAACTAGGTATTCTACACTGAGCTAGGAAGATCAGAGACTAAGATGGGGTTGCTGATATGAAGAGTTTCTACCTAGGAAAGGAAATTAGATGGGAAATGATAGCCGAAAAACCATGTTTCCATGCTGTAGAGAAAATAGATCTTTACAAATGGAGACGAGTCTTAAACTGTCATACTGAGTAGGGAGGCAAGTAAGGATGATGTGGGGCACACTATGGAGGGTTTGCCAGGTGGTAGCAAGAGGAGCAGTCCCATCTGTTTGTAAGGCAGATGTACTGGGAGCAAGAGCTAGCGACATGATCAGTGCAGGTGTAGCTGGCATAGTGGGGCCTCCAGGGAGCCATGCAGCATGCCTCTAACCAATTCTATGCTGCACAGAACCTTAGCCCAAAAGGCTTTTCTTTTTCTCCTTCCCTTCCCTTCCTCTCCCCTCATCTGCCTTTCACACCCTTCTCTTCTTTTCCCATTTCTTTTCGTTCTTTCTCTGTTGACCACAGGACTGTTTAGAATCCATTACCTAGCTTAGGCAGAACTCAGGAATAAAGTTTTAAGATTATCCAGCTAGTATGCACCATCACTTGGGGCTTCCCTCTGTGACTTATTTTTTTTTACATTAATTAGCAGTCTCAGAGGATCTTGAAACACCTGGGAGACAAGGCTTAACAAGTCCAGAAGAGAGCCTCTAGATTAGATTAACTGAGGAGGGTGATGTACCCTAAATGCGGGGGTGCCACTATTCCATGAGTAGGTACTCTAAACTGAATGTACAAGAGAAATGAAGCCATGAACACCATCTGTCACACTCTGCTTCTTTCCTGAGGATCTATCTATGTGAGCAGCCACTTCTTGCTTCTGCTGCCATGACCCATTGATGAACTGCTTCTGAACTGTGAGCCAAACACCCCTTCCTTCCTCACAATGCTCTTCTCAAGGACTTGGTCACAGCAATGAGACACGGAACTAACACTTCTGGATAGTTTTAACTGTAATGTATATGCTTTCTCCATATTTCTTTCTTGAGTATGTATTAAATACAACAATATATTACATGTTAAGATACATATCAAGAAATATAGGCATATAAATAATAATAAACAAAGGATATAGGAATTGAAGGTAGTTCAGTAAGTTCTAACCTGAAAATTATTGCTACAAAGCATTTGTACTTATCTGAAATTAATGTGAAAATAAAATGGCTTTAAAAGTTATTGCATTTAATACCATGAAAATTCTAATGTACACATCTACTAACCATTAAATTCACTTAAATATAGATGAAGTTCATGGTTATTACCATGTCCTACTTTGTGAGCACTTTAATATTTATGAATATTAAGAACAAGTAACTTTATCATTCATCTCAGCACATTATCAAAATGTACTATGTAATTACACTCAGCTTGAGTAGACAGACCTATATTGATTTTACCTCTGCTTTAGTCGTCTTTTAGCTGTTGTGGGAACATTAGCACCATAGCCATAGGAATAAAGAATTCTTTCAGCCTCATCTTCATTTTCAACTGAAAAATATTAAAATGTAGGATGTGAAATAACTCTTTTCCTTAAAAAGCATAGCAGAAGCCAAAATAAAAGATCATAATAATGAATTTAGAATTCCAAGAACATTCCCAAGGACTAATGTACATTTGAGAGAGGTGAAGCATATTAAAGTATACTTTGGTTGTATTTGTTGATTTATTTTTAGAAGATGTTAAGAGATTACATCACCTGATAAGCTATGCTTTCTTATAAAGTAACTCAGGTATGGTATTCTGAAGGATTCAAAAACTTTTAATATGGACTAAATGTTGGGATTCTGTTACCCATACCCAACCCCATAGTTACCTGGTACTATAAAATGAGCTGCTTGCCCCCTCCTCTCTCTCTCTTGCTTCTCTCTCGTTTTCCTCTCTCTTGCTCTTGGTCCCCCCCCCCCCAACGTGCTCAAGGCCAGCCTCTACTTCTCTACTCCTCTCTTCCCTCTCTCTGCCCCTACTACCCTCTTAACTTCCCTCCCCACGCCCTGAATAAACTCTATTCTATGCCATACCATTATGTGGCTGGTCCCTCAGGGGGAAGAGATGCCTCAATATGGGTCTGCCAGAGGCATCCCCCTTTACCCCCATACCCCACCACACCTCCATAGAACACATCACCCCCACTCTCTTTATCTTTTTCCTAATACTATATATATATTATAAAATATAACACAATTGAAGAATCAGTTTGATAAAGGTAATTTTTGTTTTGTCTTTGCAACAAAGTCTCATGCAGCCTAGGCTTCTCTTGCTTGAACTTGAGTATGTCCAGGATGACCCTGAGCTTCTGATTTTCCAGCCTCTCCTCCCTGAGTACTGAGATTGCAGAAATATACAACCAGAGCTAGGGCTGTGGAGATCTCCCTGGCTCACTTCCCTGAGGGGAGGACTAGAGGAGGTGTCACCACACTTCTATCAGTTTCTGGTGCTTCTGTTTCAGTTTTTAATGTTGTTCCAGGGACGGAATCCAGAGCTTTCACAGAAGAGACGAGTACTCCACCAGGGAGTCCTACAAGGACTAGTCTACAGGGCTAGTCCTGAGGCAAAAACTTTGCTATAACTTCATATCAGTTCCTGACAAAAAGAATTGTTTAATACTTAATCTGTTTTTTGAGTTTAGTTACTGAAAATTTACATTAATATTAAAACAGAATATTCTTTAAATCACTTATATTTTTAATAAATATATGTCAAAATACTTTTAGAAATGATTCCACCATTCCTTTGTAGCCATAAAACAAAAAACAAAAAAAGAAGACTGTCCAGTGGGAACAGTCACTGGGGCAGGCTGGGGGAGGGCACACAGACTTACTCTCTGCTGTCTGCATTATTATTTCGTCCAGCTCCTTTTCCAATTTCTCATAAATGTCTAACCGTGCCTGATGCTCTGACTTCTGTGCCTCGAGTTCAGTAATGCGTTTTTCAGAAGAAGTTTGGAGACCATAAAATTCTTTAGTTAAAACCTAGGGGTGGAAGAAAAGAATGGCAAATGTTGAAAGAAATAAGATTTACTCAGGCTCACAGCTAAAGTAACAGGATGATGCAGAGATCTATTTACACCCATTCTCTTCCCAACCAAAGAAATGTTAACAAGTAGCTCAATTGAAAGGACATATTTATTTCTAAGGTAGATAATTCTGGCGCGTTTAATGGGAACTTACAAAAGGCTTTGTCAATAATTACATACGCAGAATAAAAATAAGTTTAGGGGTTAGGTTAACCTTTGCTTGTTAAGAGCTAAAATGGAGGCAGCATTGAGCAGTGAGACTTACCTGGGGTCAGGCACCAGGCAGACAGCACAGAACTGTACAAAGACAGTGTAATGAGCCCTGCACTGCGGCATCAGCTCTGCTCAACCTGCCCGGTCCATGCTTTTAGCATGGTGGGTTTCCTAACAGGCTCTGGCTCGAATCAGACAGTAAATGACAGTCCTGCATAGGGCAGTAGCAAAAATGCCTTTGCAAAGAAAGTGTTTTTCTCTTCTTTTTTCCTTTTGTTCCATTTTAAAGATTATTATTTTATTTATTTATGTTTCAAATGTTGTTTTCCCTTCTTGGTTTCTCCTCCAAAGAGCCCCCATCACATCCCCCCTCTCTGACTCTAAGAGGATTCTCCCTCACTCCTCCACCCACTCCCACCTCACCCCTCTAACATCCCCCTTCACTGGGACAACAGCCTCCACAGGATCAATCACCTCCCCTCCCACTGATGCCAGGTAAGGCCATTTTCTGCTACATATGTAGTCAGAGCCATGGGCACAAAACAAGCCTCAACAGATAGAAGAAGATCTAAATAATCCCATGCATGCTATCAGATCACCGTGGACTAAGGATTGACTTCAGTAACAACAAAAACTACAGAAAGCCCACATACCCTTGGAAATGGAACAACTCTCCACTCAATGATAACTTGGTCAGGAAACAAATTGTGTTTAAATTTTGAAAGAAATTAAAGATTTTCTAGAATTCAATGAAACTGAATACACAGCATACCCAAACTTATGGGACCCATGAGAGCAGTGCTACAAGGAAAATGTAGCATTAAGTGCCCTGGAAAAGATCCTACACTAGCAATTTAACAGCACACCTGAAAGCCCTAGAACTAAAGGAAGCAAGCACACACAAGAGGAGTAGAGGGTGGAAACTCAGGGTGGAAATAAACCAATTAGAAACAAAGAGAACTAAATCAACAAAACCAAAAGCTGGTTCTTTGAGAAAATCAACAAGATAGATAAACCCCTAGCCAAACTAACTAAAGGGCACAGTGACGGTATCCAAATGAACAAAATGAGAAATGAAAAGGGAGACATAACAGAAACTGAGGAAATTCAAAAATCATCAGACCCTACTACAAACCTATCCTCAACAAAACTGGAGAATCTGGATGAAATAGATGACTTTTTAGACAGATACCACATGCCAAAGTTAAATAAAGAACAGGTAAACTATCTAAGCAGGCCCAAATTCCCTAAGGAAATAGAAGCCATTAAAAACCTCCCGTTTATGTGTGTGCATGTGTATGTGTGTGTGTGTGCATGTGTATGTGTGTGTGTATGTGTGTGTGTCTCTCTGTGTGTATGTGTGTGTCTCTCTGTGTGTATGTGTGTGTGTGTGTGTGTGTGTGTGTGTGTGTGTGTGTAGGGGGTTAGCCAAGGGCCAGATGGCTTTAGTGCAGAATTGTAGAGAGCCGTTTGTGCCACACCCAAACATGGCGCCGGCTGTTGCCCAGCCAAGAGACTTAGAGCGCATGCGCCATATACGTCACAGCCCGCTCTTGGGGCATGCTATTGAGTTACTGGAGGGCGCACCAATCAGGTAGTGACACGAGTCTCCTGGGCATATATAAGCAATGCATTTCTCTCTCACGTGGAGAAGTCCCCTGCTCAAAAGAGAAGTCCCCTGCTCAGGGAGATCCCCTGCTCAGAGTATTGTACAATAAAGGTTGTTCGCAGAAGAATGCTGTTGTTGCACGCCTATTCCTGCCGGCGGGACGTGGGGCGCGCGACACAGAATTCTACCAGACCTTCAAAGAAGAGCTAATACCAAAAATCCCCAAACTATTCTATACAACAGAAACAAAAGGAACACTACCTAAATCACTCCATGAATCTATAGTTACTTTAATATCTAAACCATACAAAGAAAGAAAACTTTAGACCAATCTTGCTTATGAATACTGATGCAAAATACTCAATAAAATTCTTGAATACCGAAGTCAAGAACACATCAAAACCAGCATTCACCACAATCAAGTAGGCTTCCTCCCAGGGATGTAGGGATGGTTCAATATATAAAAATCCATTAATGTAATCCATTATATAAACAAACTCAAAGGAAAAAGATCACATGAGCATCTCATTAGATGATGAAAAAGCCTTTGACAAAACACAACAACCCTTCATGTAAAAAGTCTTGGAGAGATCATAAATTCAAGGTCCATACCTAAACATAATAAAAGCAATATACAGCAAACCATCAGCCAATATCAAATTAAATGGAGAAATACTTGAAGCAATCCCACTAAAATCAGGAAAGAGACAAGGCCGCCTGCTCTCTCTGTATCTATTCAATATAGTACTGGAAGTTCTAGTCAGAGCAATTAGACAACAAAAGGAGATCAAGGGGATACAAAGGGATACAAATGAAAAAAGAAGATGCCAAGGTATTTGATGATATGATAGTATACATAAAAGACCCCCCAAAAATCTACCAGAGAACTTCCACAGTTGATAACTTTAGCAAAGTAGCTGGATATAAAATTAACTCAAACAAATCAGCAGCCTTCTTTTATACAAATGATAAATGGTCTGAGAAAGATATTAGGGCAATAACAACCTTCACAATAGCCACAAACAATAAAAAAATCTTGGTGTACTCTTACTAAGCAGGTGATCTGTATGATCAAGAACTTCAAATACCTGAAAAAAGAAATTGAAGACCTCAGAAGATGGAAAGATCGCCCATGCTCATGGTTTGGTAGGATTAATATAGTAAAAATGGCCATCCTGCCAAAAAGCGATCTACAGATTCAATACAATCCAAATCAAAATTTCAACACATTTCTTCACAGACAAGGAAAGAAAAATTCTCAGTTTCATATAGAAAAACAAAAAACCCAGAATAGCCAAAACAATTCTTAATAGTGAAAGAATTTCAGGGAAAGTCACCAGCCCTGACCTCAAGCTGTACTACAGAGCAATAGTGATAAAAACCACATGGTACAGAGGCAGACAGGGGACCAATGGAATAGAACTGAAGACCCAGAAAAAAGCCCACACATTAATGGATACTTGGTATTTGACAAAGAAGCCAAATTTATGTGATGGAAAAAAGAAAGGTTCAATAAGTGTGCCAGTCTAACTGCTGGTCTACAATGTAGAAAAATGGAAATAGATCCATGTTTGTCACCTTGCACACAGCTCAAGTCCAAGTGGATCAAGGACTCAACATAAAACCAGATAAAGTGAATCTATTAGAAGAAAAAGTGAGAAGGAGCCTCAAACTCAGCACAGGGGGAAATTTCCTAATTTCTAGAACTCGAATAGCTCATGCTCTAAGATCAACAATTGATAAATGGGACCTAATGAAACTGGAAAGCTTCTGTAAGGCAAAAGATGCCATCAATGGGACAAACAAGCCTCCTATAGATTGGGAAAAAAATCTTCACCAACCTCACATCCGATAGAGGGCTAATATCCAAAATATTTAATAAAGAATGAAAGAAGCTAACCTCTTAAAAAACAAACGACCTAATTTAAAAAGGGTACACAGGTACCTAATTTAAACAGAGAACTGTCAATTGAGGAATCTCAAATGGCTGAGAAGCACTTAAAGAAATGTTCAACATCCTTAGTTATCAGGGAAACGCAAATCAAAATGACCCTGAGATTCCACATCACACCAGTCAGAATGGCTGAGATCAAATAATCAGGTGACAGCTGAGGCTGGCAGGAATGTGGAGAAAGAGGAACACTCCTCCACTATTGGGGTTGTAAGCTGATACAACCACTCTGGAAACCAGTCCGGTGGTTTCTCAGAAAATTGGACATAGTCCTACCTGAAGACCCAGTTATTCCACTTCTGGGCTTATACCCCAAAATGCTCTAATAAGGATGCATACTCCATTATGTTCAAAGAAAATATTCCTTTAAAAAATCCTTTAAAAGGATTTAAAAAGAGGCTTAAATTCTTGGATTATTACTACTTGTACAACCCGATGAATCCATATATCACCTTTGTTTTTAAAAATGCTAGCACGGGGCTTCAGTGTGGCAGCTAAAGGCACTTGCTGTATTAAGTATGGTGACCTGAGGTCATTTCCTATAACACATGTAAAGGTGAGAGAGCATCAACTCTACAAAGTTGTCCTCTCACCTTTATAAATGTGCAGTGGCATAAATGTCCACCCACACACAACATTCACACACACAAGCATAATAAATTAAAAACTTAAGGTATTTACTTTATGGTGTTGGGACTGGTGTTGTGAATGCTAGGCAACAGCTTTGCACAGAGCTATGCTACCAACCTAATGATAACATTTAAAAGAGTCAATGTATAGAGTTGTATGAGAGGCTATACAAGTGAACAAAGCATATTTCATATATACTCTTCAAATATCAATTGATCCTATCTCACACAGATTTTTTAGTGTGATCATGATATGTCACAGTGTAAAGTTCTCCACTATTGTAAATAACACTTCAGTGAGTGTCTAGGGATGAAGTATTTTACATATTTAAAATACATCTTAACAGGGGCCAGAGAAATGGCTCAGTGGTTAAGAGTACTCACTGGTTGCTCTTTCAGAGGACCTGGGCTCAATTCCCAGAACTCCTTTCAGGGGATCCAACACCTTCACACAGAATGTATAGATCTTTTAATGTAGTATTGAAATGATAAGTCAACAAGTAGCTAAAACTGCTTTGCTAACATATGTATATTTACATATAAACCCTATATATTTTCTAAATTAAAAACAAATTTTATAATGTAATTGATATTATAATTTGGGAAAATTATTACAAAATTTAGATTTTATTTTATTTTATTGCATATGTGTGTCTTGCCTGGTTGTCTGTGTATGCCAGTGGAGCCCAGAAGAGTGCACTCGGGCCCCGGAACTAGAGTTATAACTGGTTGTGAGCTACCATGTGGGTCCTCGGGAAGAGCAGCTGGCATCAATGCCTACTGAGCCATCGCTTCAGCCTCAGGAAAGGCTTCTAATTGACAAATTTTCAGTTTTATTATCTTCCATCTTTGTTTTGACCTAAAATTATATTTTTTCATAACTAAGGTCATTCATATGCAAAGAGGAAGACTAAAAACATGAAGTGCTTAAGTTAAGCTACCAACAAGATACCATCTATTTTAAAATGTAATATTTTCTGTCATTTCTTAAGAAAAATTTGTAAAAATACTGAATATTATCTACATAATTTTCCACTTGTACTACAGAATTACTTTGCTGAGTAAAAAAATATGCTGAAAATCAGGCCAATGAGATGGCTCTGCTTCCCAAGTTCCACACTGTGGAAGGAAAGAACTGACCACCATAAGTTGTCCTCTGACTTCCAAATGCCTTCTGCCATGCACACGAGCGTGCATACTCACAGGCACAAAAGCAAACAAATGTAAAAGTGTAAATGCTAAGACATTAGGAACAGTTTTCTTGATGAAAACTGAAAAACATAAAATACCAGCTATTCCATTCCAGAAAGATGGTAATTTTTATATACATCATTATACTTCTACAGTTTTCTTTATGCAAATTTCAGTTTTCTTACATAAGTATTCCCAGCAATTATATGATTTTTGTTAGTATGAATAAAACCTTTTCTACATTTTTTAAAAACAATTTTAGTCATTTTTTGATGCACATATTTCTGCTATTTATATATTTCTTCTTCCACCTTTTTGTTTTTTAAAATAGGACTGTCTTACTTAGTTCTGGCTGGCTACATGAGCCTCAAACACGTGATCCTCCTGTCTCAGCCTCCAGAGCGCTGGTATTCCAGGTATGTAGCTTTCTTTCCTTATTTTCTTTTGAGGACAAGGTATGGTCCTCTAGGAGAAACAAAGGTCTATGGAAACGCTATACTTACAAAGTCTATATTTACGCTTATGCCAAGGGAAAGTTGCATAGCGGTACCTCCAATTTCTTCTGGTATTTTTCACATTCCAACTGGCACTGTGTGAGATTTCTTGCTGTTTCCTCTTGCAGGAGTTGAACACGCTCACTTTCAAAGGACTTCAACTTACTCTGATGGAGAAACTCAGAAACTTTGCTTTCTGTACTAAGCTGGAGCTCTCTGTACCTGAAAGAAGCAGAGAGGTGACGGCCTCCCATGTAGGACTGAGGACAAACCTCAGTTCTACTTCCCACCCCATCATATTACAATTGCATGACTAATCATTTTATTTATTCAGAAAAGCTTTCATAATTTAGCTATGCACATGTATGGAAACACATACTAAAATATACATTTGAATATTATAAGAAAATGATGGACCAACCATCAAATGGTATATTTAACAACCCAGATAGGAATATTCTCTTCATTTCATAGGTATAGCTATAATAAAATATTTATTTAGCATACAAATCACCACATATTCTATGTGTGAAAATATTCTATATTGATTGTGTCCTAAAAGAAAGCAAAGGAGACATATTTTATATTTTCACAGAGACACTATGAATCTAGCACAATGTTATGTTCATTATTAAAATTTATCTATTGAGCTATAACTTCAAAAGATAATTAGAATAAACTAGAGCAATGGTTGTTTTTTGTTTCTTTCAGGGGAAGACAGGGAAGCAAATGTGAAAATCCAAGAGTGATGAGTGAGAAGGATGCTCTCCAGGTTAAAGGGGACACATGAAAAAGAGGCCAACAGGGTCTCTCTCTGAGAGAGAGGGAAGAGAGTGTGTGAAAGAGAGAGTAGAGAGTGAGAGAGAGGAGAGAGAGTGTGTATGGGAGAGGAGAGAGTGTGAGAGGGAGAGTGTGAGAGAGAGAGAGGGAAGAGAGTGTGAGAGAGAGGAGAGAGAGAGTGAGAGAGAGGAGAGCATGAGAGAGAAAGAGGAGAGTGTGAGAGAGAAAGGAGAGAGAGAGGGAAGAGAGAGAGTGTGTATGAGAGACGAGAGTGTGAGAGGGAGAGTGTGAGAGAGAGGGAAGAGAGTGTGAGAGAGTGAGAGAGAGGAGAGAGAGAGAGTGAGAGAGAGGAGAGAGAGTGTGAGAGAGAGTGAGAGAGAGGAGAGAGTGTGAGAGAGAAAGAGGAGAGTGTGAGAGAGAAAGGAGAGAGAGAGAGTGAGAGAGTGAGAGAGAGAGGAGAGACAGAGGGAAGAGAGAGAGTGTGTGAGAGAGAGGAGAGAGTGAGAGAGAGAGGAGAGAGAGAGAGAGAGAGAGAGAGAGAGAGAGAGAGAGTGAGAGAGAGGAGAGAGAGAGTGTGTGTGAGAGAGTCTCTCTCTGTGTGTGTATGTGTGTGTGTGTGTGTGTGTAATCTAAGAACACAAGCCTTAATGTACATGCTAAAGGCCACGTCACTTTAGGCACATGTACCTTTTGTACTATATCGTGTTACATATAGGGTAGAGAGAGATCCAGGCAGTATATATCATACAGCCTGTAACAGTAAGGCTTTAAGAAAAAGTCAGCTTTGATGCTGCTTTGTAAAGCCCTAACATAATATATTTAAAAAGTTCTTATGATTTTATTAAAAATACTGTTTTAGTGGTTGGAGGGAAACACCAGGTAAAATGCTTGCTGTGATAGATTTGCTTACTGTGGTTGTCTAAGATAAATGAATTTATGTACTTATGGCTGAGTAACACGCCACTTTATGGATATGGCACATTTGTTTATCCATTTATTAGTCGAGCATTTGAGCTGTTTCTGCTCTTGGGTATGAGTAATGGTACTATGAATACTTGTATGAAAAATTTTATAAACATGCTTTCGATTTCTTGTAGTTAAAATGAAACCCTATTAACTATTTGAGGAATTATTAAATTGTTTTGCAATATAGCTGCTACTATTTTATATCCTGTCAGCAGCAAAGAACGTGATAGTTTCATCACACTCCTTTGAACAATTATCAATGTCTGCTTTATTACAGCTATTTTAATGGATGTAGAGTGATACAAATATCATGCTCAAACTCTTAGTAATTCAGTATCTTACTGAAATGGAAATGTTTCTTTACTCCTTAAGTCAAATTGTATTGAGTATTTAAATCCGTAAGACACATGAAATCATCTGGCATGATGTCACACATGTGTAATGCCTTACAGTGGTGATGCAAGCATGAGAATAGGGAATTGAAGGTCATCCTAGCCTACAGAGCAAGTTCAAGAGCAACCTAGGTTACAATAAGACTGTCTCAAAAAAAAAAAAAAAAAAAAAAAAAAATCAAACCCACATCAACCAATCCCAAACCAAGTACTAATGTTGATACTTTCCCTGTGTGCTAACTTCAAGCCATATATAAACTACACAACTAGAGTAGATTTGGATAAGTCATTGACACTGTGAGATATTGACCTTTAGGGTAAATTTTTTTGGAGGGTTAAGCTGAAAAATTTGCCTTTCCTGGGTTTAGAACACTTGGGATGCTTTTGATACCAACAACAGCGTTAACAGCTTCAAACAGGCAATTAGCCGAGCACGTCTGCACTACCAGCACCTGAAAGCTCATTACAGCACCCCTGCTCTCTTCCAGTAGTAAGACCCAACCAGTAGACACCATTGGGGCATTTAAATAACTATCCAACATTTTCATAATAAATGTCTCCTAAAAATCTGATTCTATTTTAGTAACAGAGCTTCTCTAAAACCAAATGATAATTCTCAACACCGATTTATTTTCATGGTGATTAACTAGGAAAAGAACTTGCCTTCAGTCACTGTCTTTCAAACAGTCTTGATGGGTTTAATTTGTTAAATTAATCTGTGAAGTGCTGCATCAGCACAACAGCTACAGAAGCAGGTCTAACTGAGGAGCGGCGAGGCCAGAGCTCTGCCTGCAGTTTCAGGTGACTCCTACTCAACTTGTTTTCCTCACATAACCTGTTGCATTCTTCTCTGTTGACTCAGACCTCTCATCTTGTCCTCT
The DNA here is from genome assembly GCF_963924665.1 of Micromys minutus. Classification (NCBI taxonomy): domain Eukaryota; kingdom Metazoa; phylum Chordata; class Mammalia; order Rodentia; family Muridae; genus Micromys; species Micromys minutus. Next base: position 24,881,875 of record NC_137974.1, on the reverse strand, counting down.
CAATTTGCACACTTACTCGAACCAAGTCAGTACTGTCCACACATCAACACCTTCATGTTTGCTGTTCTACTTCAGCAAAGCAACCTGAAGAGGTCAAATCTGTGAAGTACCATCAGAATGCCTACCTGTCCTCACAGCCATCTGGGCCTGCTATCTGCTGCATTTGTCTTTATGATATATTTATAATCAGCTCTTTAGTTTTCATAAGAGCCATCTATATATAACACACTACCTTAAAATACTAGCAGAAAGAAACAGAAGTCTAAAGAAGTATTCACTGCAACAAAACTTTAAGAGCTAGAAGAACAAAGAGAAAAAGAAGTGAAAATCCAGTATTATGCAGGAAATTACCAGGAGGTTAAACCTCAAGAAATCTTTTAAGTTGGAGCTATGGGAAGAGCCCAGTCAATAGTCTTTGCCCTGTAAAGCATGAGGACCCAAGTTTAACACAAAGCAGGGTGGGGTGGCCTATGCTTGAAACTCCAGCATTGGAGAGGCCAAGTAAGGCAGATCTTTGAGGCTCTCTGGTCAGGCAACCTAGCACTCCAGGTGAAAATCCCTGTGTCAACAAAACAAAACAAAACCCATAGATGGCAGCAGCAGAACGACTCTTGAATCTGTCCCTTAACCTCCATAAGTACCTGCCTACAAGTGTGCACACAGACACATCCAGCACAAATTAAGAAAAGGAGAAAAAAAAAAATCAGTAAGGTCATCATTCTGAGGAACAATTTATTTAGACCTTTCTCTGTTTTTCTTTCCCTTTCACCTCTCCAGCTCTTTGAGAGAGGAGCTTTTATAAGTTTATCTGGCCCTGGAACTCACTCTGTAGGAAAACACAACCTTGTACTTGAGATCCTCCTCTTCTATCTTCCTAGTGCTGAGATTACACAGAGCCACTGTATCAGCGAGTATGGATTTCATCTTCGACGTCCCCAACCTTTCCTTCTTTTCTTCTGTATTGGCAAATGATTACAGACCCAAGTACCCTAGTATTGAACCTTATTGTTCCTATTATGAACCTTTATTCAATCTCAGTTCTTCAAACAAATGACAAATAACAGAAATAATTGGTTTTTAAATGCTGTCCACAAAATGTTCATGGTTTACACTACATTAAAACTGGACACAGATTTGAAACATAATGACCTAATCTCATTTTGCAGACAAGCAGTATACAGCAAAGTACCCACAATGTATTTTATTCAGTAGTAATGTCCATGCAATCAGCAGAACCAGGAAATGACCCACATGTTAGGAACTTTCCCAGCTGGTTTTGTTTGGAAGTAGGACACTGAGAAGGTTGAGACAGAGCATTTGTCTGTACACAGCAGGACAACTGAGTAGAAAGGGGATAAAGAGAGCTCCTGAGAACCACGCAGGCTGGCAAAAGCTAGTACAGTGGCAGCACGAGGGAGGCTTTCTCAGGGCAGAAAATGGCCACCTGCTTCCAGGGCTTCATGGATGGGCCATGAAGAATCCTACGGCCTCACAGTCTCTGGGAAATCCTGACGGTAGGCAGTTTGGTCCTAATTCTACAAGCAACTGGGGTGAAAGCTTTCTGAAAACCACTCTGCCATTCTGTCCTTGAAGGCTGTGCTTCAACAGCGATGTTCCTGGTTCTCTTCAGTGTATATAGCTGTAGGAAACGGGCTGATGAGGGCAGCTGCTGACCTGTCTAATACAATGAGAGTTAGCTCTTGATCACAGCATGGCTGTGCTTGTATTTCCATTATTAGAGCAATAAGTAACCTACCGCATAAGTAACCCACCAAACTCTCTTGAATTCCTTAAGTAACTAAACCAATTCTTAGGACAAAAAAAAAAAAAAAAAAAAAAAAAAAAAATCCCCCAAAACAAACAAAATACCCTGAAGCATTACAGGCATCTCTACCACTACTTTCATGTATAGGCATCATATCACATTATTCCTCTTTATCTACAATCCCCCTCTCCACTTTGTATGTCTTAAGACTACTTTATGTTTGAAACTCATTCTTTTTACATTAGTTTACAATGTGAATATAGTCATGAATAATTTCATTTCATTTACTAATCCTAAGCTGAGAAAAATTTAGATAGTGCTCAGACATGCTGCTGCTGTTCACACCGCTCCAAAGAACACTGTAGTAACTGCCTGCTAAGCACAAGTGAATGCTCCCATCACACAGTAGTACTGTTGGATCACAGACCTGAAACTTTGGTACACGAGCTGGGTATGGTAGCATACACCTTTAATCACAGTATTTAGGAGGCAGAGTAGGCATATCTCTTGAGTTCAAGGCCAGTCTTGTCTACAGAGAGAATTCTAGGACATCCAGGGCTACATGGAGAAACACTGTCTCAAAAACAATCAAACAACCCCCCTCCCCTCAAAAATACCTCTTTGGTATACAGTACAATTTTATACCTTAAATAGCAATACAAACTTAAAATGCTACTAGAAGCATATAAATTATAGCTTCCCCATATCTTTACAAATATCTTCATCACCTATAAAATACTTGCTATGTGTATTTTATGAATTAAACCTTCAAAGTGTGCTTGCCTGCTTTCCCATGGATGTAAAAAGCAGGAATATTTTTATGTGCTCAGAACATCACTTAGTAGTGTTCGTTCAGTCCTCAGGAAAACATGAAGGCATGCATACACACTCCTAAAGTCCTCTTACCAATGCTATTTTCATCTGTGTCACGATTTGACTCTAGTAGAACCATTAGACATTCAGTCCCCCACTAATTTCTTGCTTAATTTCCTCTCACCAAATAGTCCCAGTTTATCTGCCTAACTTTATGAGCTTCCTTCTGAATCACGTTTAGATTTTCTACACTGAGACATGTGGTTTAAGAAATCAGGCGGCTTCCCATTGAGCAGCAGCAGCAGTTTAAAGTTTATGAGCCACAAATGTTCTAACTTTGATAGAGAATATTCTTGTTTCCTCGTGCTCGGGTATACTTCTTTTCAAAGAAGAACACTAATTCATCATCTTCACACATAGTTTGATACTAGCCATGGAGGCTGCTATATTCATAAGAACTTAAGTCGTGAGAAAGATGTATATACATCCTAAGAAAATAATACTGATTATAAAGGGATAACTTGGAAAAGGAGGACAGAGGGAAAGTTTTACCTCACATGGTTTGATTTAGAAGTAATTTTACAAAAAGCAACTCAAGTTTCCATGAGGCAAATTTAAAAAGTAGATATTAAATACCTTCTATTTAAATAATTTTGTTTTGACTTCATATAATAAAGTAATAACTGACTTTTGGAATAATTTTGCATAAATTTAATATTAAAATAATTACTTTCTTAAATTATAACAAATTATATATTAGTTAACAAGAAAGATTTCCCATTGTTCAGATTAGATACTGATGTGGCATATTAAAATATGTATATGTTATAAATACTAAGCACATGCTATACCACTGAGCTGTATTCCCCAGTCCTAAAAAAGGACACTATGTTCTCAAGTGTGATATTTTTGTGTTTCAATTGAGAAATCCGAAAGCAAATGGATGGAACTAGAAAATATCATCCTGAGTGAGGTAACCCAGACACGCAAAAACACACATGGTATGTACTCACTGATAAGTGGGTATTCGCCCAAAAGCTCAGAATATTCGCGATACAACCCACAAACCATAAGTAGCTTAAGAACAAGGAAGACGAAAGTGTGGATGCTTCAATCCTACATAGAAGGGGGAACAAAATAATTACAGGAGGGAGAGGGAAGGAGGCAGGAAAAAAGAAAGGAGGGGCAGGATCAAGTATTGGAGAAGGACAAACGGTCAGGAAGTCGAATACAAATATGTAACAGTGGGGGATGGAGAACTGGGGGAGCCACTAGAAAGTCCCGGATGCCAGGGAAGCAGAACACTTCCAGGAACCAATGAGGATGACTTTAGCCGAAATATGCAACAAACTGGAGAAAGAACCTGTAGAGACCACCTCCAATAGATAGGCATGGCCCCCAATTGAGGGATGGGGCAACCTACTCATCTCAAAATTTTTAACCCAGAAATGTTCCTGTCCAAAAGAAAGACGGACAAAAAAATTGAAAGAGACTGAAGGTAAGGCCATCCAGAGACTGCCTCACCTGGGGATCCATCCCATATATACACCAAACCCAGACACTATTGCTGATGCCAAGAAGCACTTGCTGATAGGAGCCTGGTATGGCTGTTCCCTGAGAGGTTCTACCAGCACCTGACAGATGCAGACACTCACAGCCAACCATTGGGCTGAGCACAGGGATCCCAATGGAAAAGCTAGGGGGAAGGAGCTGAAGGGGACTGCAACCCCATAAGAAGAACAATATCAACTAATCAGATCCCCTCAGAGTTCCCAGGGACTAACTAACCCACCAACCAAAGAGCACACATGGAGGAACCCAGGGCTCCTGCTGCATAAGCAGCAGAGGATGGCACTGTCTGGCATCAGTGGGAGGAGAGGCCCTTGGTCTGGTGGAGGCTTGATGTCCCAGCATAAGAGGATGCTAGAGCAGTGAGGCAGGAGTGGGTGAGGGGGTGTAGGAGCACTCTCATAGAGGCAAAGGGAAGTGGGGGGAAGGAATGTAATGGGGATTTATAGAGGGGTAAACAGGAAGGGGGATATCATTTGAAATGTAAATGAATAAAATGATTAATATAAAAAAGAATTACAGCTATATGTAACAAGAGAAGTACTAATCTGAGTGCTACACATGCGGATGTCTTCAATGTAAGAAACTTAAGAATTAGTATGTATTAGAAACTAGTCCCGGTGGTACACACGTACAGTTGCAGCAGTTGGCAGGTAAACGCAGGAGTTAGGATTTAACCCCAGTTCTATAGTGAGTTCAAGGTGGAGTTATTTTGAAATCCTGTCTCAAAAAAATCCCAAGCCAAAACTAAAGAATAATTACTGTTTACTAGAGATTAACTTTATGTTGATATTAAAATAGAAAATACTATACGAGATTGTGGTTTTGTCTAAACATACCTAGAAACCAAGTAAAAAATTTTATTAAAAGTTAGGGGAGCAATTCCAGGAGCTGAAGTATATACACATAGCTCTGGTAACACAGGTTTTCTCTTCTGCATTGTGGAATTTTCCAAACTGAAAAGCCATCAGGTAAGAAAAACTCCCATCAATGTAGTGACAATGACTGCTATAGGGTCTGATAAAAGGATGGGAAGGCAGGTGGATGTTTGTGCAAACGTTTCTGTCATTTACATTTCCTTAGCCAGTTAGCTTCTCAGCTGCAGCACGACATCTGTCATATTTGGCTTACAAGCTAATTCTTAAATGAATGTGAGGGATGTTTTTTGCCGAGTTAAAAAACGCTGAGTATGTTTAACAACTGTACCGTGGACTTAGGAGAATTTCAAGTATGCATTTAGAGTAATTCAATGAATCTATCATATCATGATCAAATAAAATTGTAAGGTCATTAATAAAATAAACACTATATAGCAATATTTGGCAATTTTGTTTAAGCAAAAAAGAGGTTTTCCAGGTATGTGCAGATAAAGTACTTGATTGAAAGAAATACAAGAGAGGAATGCTGTTTTAAAATAAGCCAGAGCATGAAGGACATAAATTTAGGGTAAAACACTTTGTAACAGTGTTTGAATGGTGCTGCTTTCTCTTCTGTCTTTTCTAGAAACAGGACAACACAAGTTCAGCCTGACCCTCCTTTGAGCCAGAGAACGGACTGAATGTGTGCTCTCTCCAGCACACAGCTCCATCCCAAGGTCCTGTCACTGTGTGTGTGAACTGGGCTGATCTACAAACACCATTACAACAAGCACTGTCAGTGGCAGGGTGGAGGGAAATCTGAGTACAAGGTATGGTAAAACTTAGGAGGGAATAAATAAAGAAGTTATGAAGCATTGGTTTCTGGAGAAGACACATCCTATAAATCCTAACTTGGCAAGAAATGGCCCAGAATTGCAGGAGAACTGGTAAACTCCTCACTAGGTATATAGAAATAAGAGTCCTAGGTTTTTAAACCTCTTAGGTTCGGTAACCTGGATTAGTCACAAGATTTCTTTCCAAATAGAAAGAATGGCCCCTGAGATTTGTTTTATCTAGCCTAGCCTAGGAAGACCACTTAAACTATCTGCAGAATTTCCAAGAATCAACCTATAATGGCTCTTTCTTAGACCAAATAAAATCTCAAGGGACAAAAATAACAACAAAAACAACAAAACATAAAACTATTTAAGCTCAAGTTAGGGGAAATTAAGTGAGCTAAGTCAAGCAAAATGGTGGCAATGCTATCCAGTACAACTTAAATGCTTGTTCCTGGAGTGTAGAGATCTTGTCTAGTTCATATCTGGACTCCTAGCACCTAGTATATTAGTGGCCATACTGGAAATTCATAAGTTATTACTGAAAAAACCCCAGTCATATTGACTAGTGATCTCAGGTGTCAGAAATGTAAACTGCTAACAAGGTCAACAGCATGCTATAACCCCACAGAGGATCTGAAGAAGGGCAGTCTTTCTCTTCTTTCTAGAGTATGACAAAGCCAGTCAGTTAAGATGATATGATCATTGCCAGGGTTAGGTGTCAGTGTAACGTAACAAAAAATTATAGGGAAAGAAGACAAAAGAAACCAAAAATGATTATAGGTTAGGTATGACTGGTCTATAAAAAAGATTAAAGTTTCTAAAAATGCAGTTTGGGTAATGACAATGGTGGTATAGAGACATGACAACATTCTAGAAACATTGGGAAAAACAGAAATGAGAAGCTGCAGAACAAACAGCGCAGTATGGTAGCATCTAAGTTCTGTTGTGAGTTAGAATTAGTTGGCAGTTTTAGGAGCTTAAGTGAGTCACTGGCCGCTCACAAAAATGTCACAAACTCTAAGAGAAACCTGAGTGGAACACAGTTGTCTCCACCTTCTCTGAAGCCATGGGAGAGGATGTTCCTTTTGACTTTTGATGTGCTCAGTGAGGTGCAGACATCATAATGCTGACTCTCACTGAATAGAGACAACAGGCACGGTAAACATCCGGGGCTGACAGAAAAGAAACGTTAGGTTCATCACATGAATGACCAAAGGAGCAGAGACCAATTCAGAGTAAAGCTACAACACTTATTTCTTACAGGGAAGAGGCAGTCACAAACATTAATTTCCATCGTGTTGTGGTCCATACACAGTTAAAGAATGCTGGGATAAAGACAGTGTGCTTGTCTAGCATAGAGAAAACTGTTAAGTTCTATTCACACCAAAACCAAACAAAAATAAAAGGAGGTTATACATCAGTGAAAAATGTGGTGTGTGTGTGTGTGTGTGTGTGTGTGTGTGTGTGTGTGTGTGTGTGGTATGTATACCTGTATATCTAGATGCATTTGCTTTGCCTGCATGCAGAAGCCACAGTTTGACTTAGGCTATACACCTGATTTCTTAAGACAGGATCTCTCACTAAACCCAGAGCTCATCATTTCAGCCAAAACAGCTGGCCACTGAGGCCCTGGGGACATGCCTGTCTCTGCCCTGTAAGCACTGAAGTTACAAACATGTACCATCATGTCTGGATTTTTATGTAGGTGGTGGGATCTGAACTCAGGTCCTCTTGCTTGAACAGCAAATCCTTTACTCACTGAGCCATCTCCCCACCCAAATTTTATTAGACTTTACATTACTGAAGATTATTCAACACGAGGAGTTAGAAATATGCTCAGTGGTTAAGAGCATGCATTACTCTTGCAGTTTGTGCAAACTGAGTTTGGTTTCCCACATTCATGTCCAGTGACTCACAACCAACGACCTGCCTGTTCTGGACTCCATGAGTTTCTGACTCATGCAGGAATACTGCCCCAGACATATACATATAAATAAACACAAAACATTTTTGAAAGAGACCATTCCAAATGATATGATACTAGCAAATATTATCAAATTATTTTAAAAACAAATTAAATTTTTACAAATAAAATTCATAAAAAAATCAAAAATAACTTTTTCACAATTCATGACTTTTTCATAATTATACCCAAATAAATTCCAAGAATTACTGTAGGTATTACTCTATTAAAAGTTTAAAAAATATTTGAGCCATTAAATTCAACACTACTCTATAATGTTTTCTATCATAAAAAAATAAATGGTTAAGAAGTCCTAACCTGTAACTCTACCATGGCATATAAGCTGTAAGTGTTGTACCGTCTGAAAATGGTCAATAAAAACTGGCAAAACTGACCGTATAGTCGGTCACAAAACAAGCCTCAATAGATATAAGAAGATTGAAATACTCTCATGCATCCTATCAGATCATCACGGACTAAGGCTGGTCTTTAATAACAACAAAGACAACAAAAAGCCCACATAAACATGGAAACTGAACAATGCTCTACTCAATGATAGCATGGTCAAAGAAGAAATATAGAAAGAAATTAAGGATATTCTAGAATTTAATGAAAATGAAAACACAACATACCCAAACCTATGGGATGCAATGAAAGCAGTACTAAGAAGAAAACTCATAGCTCTGAGTGCCTCCAAAAAGAAACTGGAGAGAGCATAGACTAGCAATTTGAGAGCACAGTTGAAAGCTCTAGAACTAAAAGAAGCAGATACACCCAAGAGGAGTAGACGGCAAAAAAATAATCAAATTCAGAGCAGAAATTGACCAAATAGAAACAAAAGGAACCATTGAAAGAATCAACAAAACCAAGAGCTGGTTCCTTGAGAAAATTAACAAGATTGATAAACCCTTAGCTAGACTAACTAGAGGGCAAAGAGAGAGTATCCAAATTAACAAAATCAGAAATGAAAGTGGAGACATAACAACTGAAACTGAGGAAATTCAAGAAATCATCAGATCCTACTACAAAAGCCTATACTCAACAAAACTGGAAAATCTGGAGGAAATGGATGAATTCCTAGACAGATACCAGATGCCAAAGTTAAACCAGGACCAGGAAAACCATCTAAATAATTCCATAATACCTAAAGAAATAGAAGCAGTCTTCAAAAGCCTCCCAAAAAAAAAAAAAAAAAAAGCCCAGGACCAGATGGGTTCAGTGCAGAATTCTATCAGACATTTATTTACTGACGACCTAATACCAATACTCTCCAAACTATTTCACAAAATAGAGTCAGATGGAATACTACCCAACTCATTCTTTGAAGCCACAATAACCCTCATTCCTAAACCACACAAAGACTTGAAAGAGAACTTCAGACCAATCTCCCTTATGAATATTGATGCAAAAATACTCAAAAAAAATTCTTGCAAATTGAATTCAAGAACACATCAAAACAATCATTCACCATGATCAAGTAGGCTTAATCTCTGGGATGCAGGGATGGTTTAATATATGGAAACCTATCAATGTAATCCATCATATAAACAAACTCAAAGAACAAAATCACATGGTCATCTCACTAGATGCTGAGAAAGCATTTGTCAATATTCAACACAACTTCATGTTAAAAGTCTTGGAAAGATCAGGAATCCAAGGCCCATACCTAAACATAGTAAAAGCAATATACAGCAAACCAATAGCCAACATCAAACTTAAAGGTGAGAAACTTGAAGCAATTCCACTAAAATCAAGGACTAGACAAGGCTGCCCACTCTCCCCCTACCTATTCAACATAGTACTGGAAGTCCTGGCTGGAGCAATTAGACAGCAAACGGAAATCAAAGGGATACAAATCGGAAAGGAAGAAGTAAAAATATCACTATTTGCAGATGCCATGATAGTGTACTTAAGTGACCCCACAAATTCCACCAGAGAACTTTTACAGCTGATAAACAACTTCAGCAAAGTGGCGTGATTTAAATTATCTCAAACAAATCAGTAGCCTTCCTCTACCCAAAGGACAAACAAGCTGAGAAAGAAATTAGGGAAAAGGTACCCTTCACAATACTCACAAACAATATGAAATACATTGGGGTGACTCTAACTCAGCAAGTGAAGCACCTGTATGACAAGAACTTCAAATCCCTGAAGAAGGAAATTGAAGAAGATCTCAGAAGATGGTAAGATCTCCCATGCTCATGGATTGGAAGGATCAATATTGTAAAAATGGCCATCTTACCAAAAGCAATCTATAGATTCAATGCAATCCCCATCAAAATTCCAACTCAATTCTTCATAGAGTTGAAAAGAGCAATTTGCAAATTCATCTGGAATAACAAAAAACCTAGAATAGTGATATCCATCCTCAACAACAAGAAAACATCTGTGGGAATCACCATCCCTGACCTCAAGCTATATTACAAGGCAGTTTTGTTAAAAACTGCATGGTACTGGTACAGAAATAGACTCTTTCTTATGTCCTTGTAGAAAGCTCAGGTGCAAGTGGATCAAAGATCTCCACATTAAACCAGGCACACTAAAACTATTAGAAGAGAAAGTAGAGAAAACCTTAGAACACATAGGAACAGGGCAAAATTTCTTGAACAGAACACCAATGGCTTGTGCTCTAAGACCAAGGATCGAGAAATGGGACTTAATGAGATTGCAAAGTTTCTGTAAGGCTAATGACACTGTCAAGAAAACAAAATGGCAGCCAACAGATTGGGAAAAAATCTTTACTAATCCCACATCTGATAGAGGCCTAATATCCAATATATACAAAGAACTCAAGAACTTAGACACCAGATAACCAAAAAATCCTATTAAAAATGGGGTACAGAGCTAAACAAAAAGTTCTCAATTAAGGAATATCAAATGGCTGAGAAACATCTAAGGAAGTGCTCAACATCCCTAGTCATCAGGAAATGCAAATCAAAACAACCCTGAGATTCCACCTCACACCAATCAGATTGGCCAAGATCCAAAACTCAGATGACAGCAGATGCTGGCGAGGCTGTGGAAAAAGAGGAACACTTCTCCACTGTTGGTGGGGTTGCAAGCTAATACAACCACTCTGGAAATCTGTCTGGCGATACCTCAGAAAATTGGATATAGTACTACCTGAAGACCCAGATATTCCACTTCTGGGCATATACCCCAGAGACGCTCCAACATACAATAAGGACACATGTACCACAATGTTTATAGCAGCCCTATTTTTAATAGCCAGAAGTTGGAAAGAACCCAGATGTCCTTCAGTAGATGAATGGATACAAAAATTATAGTATATTTACACATGGAGTACTACTCAGCTATTAGAAACAATGACTTTATAAAATTCCTAGGAAAATGGATGCATCTAGAGAATATTATCCTGAGTGAGGTAACCCAGGCACAAAATAACAGACATAAATATGCAGTCACTGATAATTGGATACTAGCCCCAGAAAGCTCTGAATACCCCAGAAACAACTCATAGGCCATATGAAGCTCAAGAAAAATAAAGGCCCAAAATACAAGCCTCAGTCCTTCTGAGGAAAAAAAAAATCCAAGAGCTAAGAAGATAGCCTTCTGGCAATTTTTGGTATTCAAAAATCATTGTTTAATCTATACACACCAAGAAAACTCTGTTTCCATGTTATGTATGTTCTATTCTACATGTACTTTATGCTTATGGTAACTAGTAGATTTCAATGCGTACTATGAAACTTCTAAAAGAATTAAGTACTGACAAAAATATATTCATGTAATGTTATATGAAAATGCCTTCAAAAATCTGTACATGTATCTGTCTTTTTAAAAATAAGGTTGGAAGAGAAAAAAAGTAACATAAAAATTGTTCAAACATAAATAAATAAATAAAAATATTTAGAAAATTAAAAAAAAAGAAAAAAATAAAGATTTCCTAGCATGCCCAAGTCCTTGGGTTCTATTCTTACCAATATGCATAAAATTGTCTTAACAGATGGTACATGCCTGGCATTGTGGAACTTGGAGACAGAGGCAAGAGAATATGAAGTTTAAATTCTTCCTCAGCTCTACAGAAATTTCCGGATCAGTCTAGGATCCATGAGACACCCTCAAAGAATGACATAAAAAATAAGATGAACGGTGACTTTTAACTCATAATAAATATATGCCATAAATCACACAAGTGAGTCAAGTCTCTGAGGTAGCATTTTGTTCAAGAGTTAACAAATAATTTTTAAAATCATATGTCATTAAAATTCAGAAGAATATTTATACAAATATAGAATTTTAATAACTACTAAAATTAGGTGATAAAAATTCTGGTTGAATTTAAAAATAAAATATTATTTCAATTAATGGACCCTTCTAAATATAATCCATGTAGATAGAGAGATTCATGTGTGAGTTGAATGGCAGCTTCTCACAGGACCTGTCCAGGTCCCAGCTCCCGAAATATGCGGACACTGTCTTACTAGGAGAAGAGATTCTTCTTAGTGTGATTAAGTATGTGAGGATGAGGAGCCTGACCTACATTACTTGAGTAGATAATAAATGCCACCACATGGATCTTACATGAAGCATAGGAAGGCAAGAGCAGAGATTGTGGTAAAGATGTGGCCACAAGCCAGTGAATCCAAGGAACATCTGGAGTCCCCAGATGTGGGAAAAACTAAGAAGAGGACTTTCCTAGAGCTGTTGGAAGAAGCAAGCTGGCACAAAGCTTGGTTTCCAATTTTGTTATGTTTCGTGTATTTGAGTACTTAGTGTATATGAGAGTACAAATTTATTGACTGGTGCTGTATGACATCATACATATTCATGCTTCACATACTGTTTCATAAGCTTAATGTAATTCTGCGCCAGGCAGACCAACTGAGCTGGAAACAGAGAGAATGTTCCTTTAATGTTGAGGCAGTGGTATAAACTGTGCCCCTATAACCTGGGAGGTTAAAGCAGAGGCATCCTCTACAAGCAAGTTTGAGGCCAGCCTGTGCTACATGAAACACTATTTCAAACAAATAGAAGCAAACAACAACACCAGAAACAATTAAGAAAAAGATGCTTTTCTTAATCCTAGCTCTGCTTCTAGTAACAGTGTAACTTGGGACAAAACACACTTTAATGTCTTCCATATTCCAGACCTAGTGGAATATGTTCTTTTATCCCCCATTTATTTAAAATAGATATTTTGGGGCTGGAGAGATAGCTTAAAGGTTAAGACCACTGACTGCTCTTCCAGAGGCTGAGTTCAATTCCCAGCAACCACATGGTGGCTCACAGCCATCTGTAATGAGATCTGATGCCTTTTTTTCACGTGTCAGAAGACAGCTACTACATAAAAATAAGTACATCTAAAAAAATAAAATGTATTTTTTATCACCTAATATATCCTGATAGTTTCCCTCCCTCTACTCCTCTCTGTCATTCCTTCCTCCTCTCCCATCCAGATCCATCCCATTTCTGTCATTAGAAAATAGATTTCTAAGGGAATATAATAAGATAGAACGCAAACTAACACATTGGAACAGAATTAAATCAATAACCAGTAGGAAAAGAGCCCAAGAAAAGGCTCAGAAACTGATACAGGCCCAGAGATGCACTCATTCGCACACTCAGGAATCCTGAAGACACAAAGCTGGAAGCCATATCATAATCTATATGCACAGGACTTGGTGCAGACCCGTGCAGGCCCTATGCATGCTATCTCAGTCTGTGAGTTTATATGAGTTTTAATCTATTTTCAATAATGTTTCTTCAACTCCAAACTTTTATGAACTTTAAAGTATTAAAAAATAGCAAGACAGAGTGTAAATGTCATAACATCAAAAAGTGTATTATTAAAAATGAACACTAGATAGGTCAGCCAAATTAAGTATGTTAGAAGATTCATATCGCTCTAATAAATGGTACATACAAAATTTATCCTGAGCAAAAAAATAAAACCCCTCCATATACTCATTTACTTTTGTGTTTGTGTACGTGTGTGTGTGTGAGTGAGGTAGAGTGTCTCACTGAGTAGGCTGTGTGTTTCTCTCTCTCTCTCTCTCTCTCTCTTACACACACACACACACACACACACACACACACACACACACACACACACACACACAGAGAGAGAGAGAGAGAGAGAGAGAGAGAGAGAGAGAGAGAGAGAGAGAGAGAAAGGTCTCACTGAGTAGACCAGACTGGCCTCATGCTTGCAGAGATGCCTGCCTCTGCCTCTGAGTAGTGGTCCCAGTCATAGTTTTTGCCCTCTGCCCAGCAAGGTTAGGTTCTATGTTTTGTAACCAAAATAGAGTTTCAATAAAAACTAACTAAAATATTACCTCCAATGTCAGCATTACAAAAAAATTCTCTATGTAGAACATTTCCACGGTGCTAGAGTTCAATGTGTCCTATCCAAGGTAAGTTATAACTTCTCTTAGATTCCTTCTTTTACTAAACACGGCAACATGAGTCACAACTATAGCTTTCTCAGATATCGCTTAGCATTTGTATATAATGAAATTTAAAGATGGTATTTTGTCCTTCTTCAAAACACACAGTTCCAATCAATCCTACCTCCTTCTTGCTGAAAGAACTCTTCATGGTGACTGCAAAACTGAAGTATAATTTAGAAGCTGTGTCTAAAATTGGAAATAATGTTCATCTAAATATGCCTGCCAAGTTTAAAAATGTATTAGGAGTTAAATTGAAACATGTTGAAAATGAGTCATTGTAGACCAGAATATACACTGTAGGAAATAAGAGCTCATTTACAAGTGGGAGAAATACACTCACACTTCATCTCTGGTAATTCTCTGGACTTTCCTTCCAGTAAATAACATATTTTAAAATAATCGTGGAAAATATCTTTTAACTCTGGTTTTTTGAGTTGAGTTAGTTAGCTGGCATTTCAATTTTCTATACAATATTTTGGGAGAGGGTATATTTATCAAATGCAAACCTATGAAAATTTCCCCAAAGCAGTGAAGCAGTAGCGTCTGGAAGGCGAGCTGTATAAGTGATGCTTGTCCTTGCTGATTTACTTCACATTCATAAGAACGGGCTGTGACTCTAGATTTCCTAGAAACAGCCTAAAAATGTGTATACAAAACTGTGATCATCTCAAACTTTCAAACGCGATGTTACTAAGAAGTCCTAGAAGAGCACGGGCCAGGCTTCCTTCCTAACACTCATGCATTCATGCTGATGGAACTCCCTTCTCCACTGTGATTCACGCACTTATTAAGGCATTTGGCAGGACTTAGGCTAAAACCTGGCTCCACCTTAAGAAGGTGATATGACATGAAGGAACCTGCAATCTGGGTTACACTCCCAACATGTTCTTAAGTAACTGGTGAGACACACACATCTACCCTACAACCCTAACTCGTGCTGATTAACAGCACCAGTCCAGAGTGTTTCAGTTTTCTGAGTTATTATTTCTTGGTTCATCAATTTTGAATTGAGCAGGAATTATAAAATGGTTTGTCAAAGTATCTGTTAAGTACCTCCATAATCTAGACAATTTCCTTTTTCTAAACCATTTTCATAGTCTGTGTTTGTTTTCAGAGTAGCCCACACTGGCCTTGAACTTACTACCCTACCACGTCAGCTCAATGTTTGCTGTCTGAGTGACAGATGTGTATACCATGTCTAGCTTCAGTTTTGTTTTTCAAGTGCAATCATGTTCTCTGGAAACATCCAAGACATCCTGGCACATCTATGCAACCCAAGGATGCTGAACTCTTTCTTGGAGATCAGGTAATATAAGGTCTCACTTTCCTGCCTGCCTTCTGTCTACACAAGTGCTCTACCACTGAGAATGATTTCAGGCCTCACATACTTGAGCATGTTTTACTGCATACACATTGTTACTAGATATTCTAATTCCCCAAATCATTGTTTCGAACAGATACCATTAAGCAATTTTAGAATAGCTTTACAACCTGCATTAATTTTGCCTCTTAAACTAAGTCATTGGTAACGATCTCATGTCAGCTATGGACATGAAAGAATAGTTTCTTACTCAAGCTGCATCTCCTGCCCACAGATACTTAGTGTCACATTTATAATGGTTAGAAAAGCTATGTTCAGTCTTCCTGGATTTAAAAAAAAGTCTTTGCTGGATGTTTCATTAACTGTCATATATTATAAAATCTGGCCTTGCTTTCCCCCACTGTTTTTTGGTTATATGCTTAAATACGTGGGTTATAGTCTATAACTGCAAAGCAGTCAAAGTGGCAAGACTTGAAGCAGCTAGTCACAGTACACTCGTCGTCAAGAGCACCCAGGTTGGGTGGTACAAGGCAAGAGTATCTTTTGGATCTATGCGCTCTAGCCTGTTGAGGGTTACAAAGAAGAGGTGTCTACACTTAGTCTCATATCAATAATGTGATCTCCCAGGAGTAAGAAACCATCAGACTGAAAAAAAAAAGTTGAACTAGCCCAAGTTGGAAACAGCAGGTCACAGGCAAGAGATCAATAAGTCAGTATGTATGCTTGCCCTCAGTTCAATTTCTCCACTCTTAGTTCAGAATCCTTCACTTAGGGAATTTTGCCACCAACAGAGGGGATGTTTTCTTAACCCAATTAGACTTGACTATGATAATCTCCCACAGACATGCTCATAGGCAACTGGATCTAGACAGTTCTTCATTGAGTCTCTTAGATGATTTACTGTATCAAGCTGATTAGACTAACCACCAGACTATGTTATGCTTAAAACATAACTATTATTGTAACTATTTGGTATATAATATTATAGATATTACATACAAACATTATTTTCTTTTGCTGTCAAGTCTGTTTAGTTACAATTTATATTTGTTTCTACTTACATTAATATAATAATATTATACATTAGCCTTATCAATTAAGATTAACTTTTATAAACAATATAATAATGGTAGTTAGGGTTTAATTTTATGCTAAACATTCACTGCCTGTTCTTTCATGCATTGACATTTTGATTTATGAGTGCTACAATACTTCCTCTGATTGGTGAAGTTACAATTTCAAACAGGGTTTTCAGGGTAACTGGCATCCTAAGTCCTCACAACTGGTCTATTCTCATCACTCAGGGTACAAGCTTTTCTGAATTACAGCCTGTTTTAAATATTTGTGCTTACATACTGCTTATTTGTATATTTTCTGATTTGCACCATAGGAACGTTGTTATGAAGACAAAGACTCTTTCATTTTGTTAAACCCAAAGTCCTAGTGCCTAGAAACAGTGCTTGGCTCACCCTGGATGGTCAATAAACACTTCTAAGAATGAACAAAGAGTACTATGGAGGAAAACCCGCACAAGCAGGTTTGTTTTCTTAGTGAAGAGCTTACGCAGCCTGGGTACTTCAGTAGTTCCCTCAACATTTGTGCTTGCGATACAGAATGACTGCTTCCTGTCTTCTCCTTGCAGAACCAGTGATGAATTTTGTCTTTCATTTTATTATGTTTGTTACCCTTATGTACCCTGGCTTTCTAAACACGATGTATCCTGTTTAATCCCTATGTCTATTGCCTTTCCTCTGGTCTTTCTCACTTGCTCCTCCTATTTGCTATTGTTTGTAACATCTTTCCATTGCCAGTCTGGTTCCCTGCCTTCCCAACCCCACTATTTCTCCTTCATTACCTTAAAGTTGCATCACCATCCTTCTATGCCATGTATCTTAACATCAGGGGTTTCCCATAATGCGTTCTATTGCCCTGTTATTGCTTTCATGACTCTCATGTCTTCATAAACATTTCTAATTGTGACTATATTATCTAATTTTTTGGCTCCTAAAATAAATCTTTCAAAAAGTTCTTCTCATCTTTTATAGCTTTTATATTAACCATATCAATTCTTTTTAATAAAAAGATTGCTATTTGAGTAATATCCATTCCCCAAATACTACTGATAAAGAAACTTGTCTTTTAAACTTTTCTTTCTCTGATACATCTATGGCCATGCACTAATGTCTGAATGTAGGTAATTTTAGCCAGGTACACACTTATCCCCAAATAGCAAGAGGGAATGAGACAGGCACAGAGAGAGTATCTCTGCAACTGTAGAAACATTAGACTGTTAATTTGGAAGGCATTGTGGATCCCCCCTTTTTAACAACTTAATTTTTTTGATATATGTATAAGTCTGTGTAAGTGTATATCATGTGTGTGTGAGTGTGTGTGTATGTGTGTGTGTGTGTGTGTGTGTGTGTGTGCATATGCCATGAGAGACCATTTGGAGTTACAGGCAACTGTAAGCTGTCTAATATGGTTACTGGGAATCAAACACAGGTACCCTGGAAGACTAGCAAGTTCTTGGAACTCTGAGCTATTTCTTCAGCTCTATCCTTGGGAACACTTTAAGAACTTCTTCTGGGGCCGGTGAGGTGGCCAAATGGATAAAGAGAATTAGCACCATATCTGATGACCTAAGTTTGATCTTTGGAGCCCAGATGGTGAAAGGGAAACCAAATTATCCTCTGATTTCTATATATGCTCTGTAGCAATGTATGTATTTGTGTGTGCACACATGCGGACCAAGCACACACAAATACATGTAAAATTTCCCTTAAAATATCATCACCCTGAAGCTTTCCTTAGTTTCTGATGTAGCTAAGTCATTTTGATATTCTGGCCTATATAGTATGGATATAAAAAAGTGCCACAAAATGTCTTGTCAAATTTTTAGGAGTCCTAGGAGGCTGGGAAAGTTGGCAGCTTAATGGCTAACAAGGTTACTGTGCAAGAATCTGCATTTGGATCCCAGCACCATGTAAAAACCAAGTGTGACAGGACACCTAGAACTCTCCCACTCGGTAGGTGAGGAGACAGGCAAATCCTGGGGGTATGCTAGCTAGCTAGTCTCGCTGAAATGCTCAACTTCAAATGCAGCGAGACCTGTCTCAAAACTTAGGTAATAAAGACAACTCAAGACTACTACTGGTTTCTGCATGAGCACACATATATCCAAACTGCACACATATGTACTCATACATTACTGGGGTTATCCGGAATGCTAAAAGTGAATCTCAAAACTGGTTATAAAAAGACTTATGGTACTTACTTTATTGAAAGTAAGTTTGTTAATGTATAGAAGTGGGAAAAAGAACAGTGAAAACAAGATGTAGCACACTTGACTTAAGCTACAGACTGGCTGAAAATCAAACAAGTCTAAACAGGCTGAACTACTACCAATCTAAATTTATCTATTTACTAATCAAGCTTCTCTGGAAATTTATATTTACTACTCTAATCTAAAATGTTATCTTCCATGTATCAAACAGACGTATTTATTTTCTCCTCATTTGCTTATTTGTTTGAAGGCAGGATTTCATTAGGTTGGCTTTGAATTCTGCACTACGGACTGGCCTTGAATCCCAGACCCCATTTCCACTTAATTGTTAGGATTACAGCTGTGCCCCACCAGGCTTTAATCTTGACACAATGTTCGGATTGAAGCTTATTCTCCAGGACATCTTATCTAATATTTCAAAAAGAAGTAAAAATAGTTCATTGGGACTTAATGAAGGGTGGAGGTTGGACAGATGGCTCAGTGGCTGGGAGCATGTCCTTGAAGAGGACCTGATTTTGAACCCTAGTACACCAATCAGGCAGCTCACAATTACTGTGACTCCAACTCCAAAGGACCCAACATCTCCAGCCTCCATGGGCAACAACATGTCCATATCCATACACACACATCCACACATACACACATGCACACATCCACACATCCACACATGCACACATCCACACATACACACATGCACACATCCACACATACACACATGCACACACATCCACACATGCACACATCCACACATCCACACATGCACACATACACACATACACACATCCACACACCCACACATCCACACATGCACACATACACACATCCACACATGCACACATCCACACACACACACATCCACACACACACACACATCCACACACCCACACATCCACACATGCACACATACACACATCCACACATGCACACATCCACACACACACACATCCACACATCCACACATGCACACATACACACATCCACACATGCACACATCCACACATACACACATCCACACATCCACACATGCACACATGCACACATCCACACACACACACATCCACACATGCACACATCCACATATGCACATCCACACATGCACACATCCACACATGCACACATCCACATATGCACATCCACACATGCACACATCCACACATGCACACATACACACATACACACATGCACACATACACACATACACACATGCACACATACACACATACACACATCCACACATGCACACATCCACACATGCACACATCCACATATGCACATCCACACATGCACACATGCACACATCCACACACACAAACATCCACACATCCACACATGCACACATACACATATCCACACATGCACACATCCACACATGCACACATACACACATACACACATACACACATGCACACATACAGACATCCACACATGCACACATGATTAAAAATAATAAAATCTTTTAAAAAGGTCTTTAGAATTGATTCTTTAACATTTGAGATTAGGACTGGTACTTGTTTTGATACAAATGTCTGAGGAAGATAATCAAAATCTTCTCAAAATTGGTAAGGTCCAGTGTTTCCAAGCTTCATATGTGAGGAGCCAGAACAAGAGGAGAATTAGGAGAACACTGAAAGGAATGGACTCTCACCCTTCCTACAGAAGTATTCATTCACTCAGCTCAATGGATGATAGGCAAAGGAATGTCTTCTGAAACACAGAAAGAAAAAAAAAAACCCTAAATATAGAAAGCCTTCAAGAGCAAAACAGTGGTTGTTTATGCCTTTAGTTCCAGCACTTGGGAGCTAGAGACAGGTAGAACTTTAAGTTCAATGTCAGCTTGGTCTACAGAGTGACAGTTCTGGGACAGTTAGGGCTACATGGAGAAATTCTGTCTTGAAAACAACACAAATGCCTCCAGGACTATTAAGTATTTCTGAATGGAAATCATGATATGATAGACTATCATTAGATTCAGTCTTAGTAAAAGAAAGAGCATCTATTTACCTAGCAGATAAATGGCAAGACATGTGCACGAGGGGAAAGGTCGTTCCTCGAAAACACTTGTCAAGTGGAACAGCAAGCACTGTGAAGGCAGAGCATGTGCTATTATGGAAGATATGGGAGAGTCAAAAGAAGCAAGAGACTGGAAGGATCAGTCCTTGGATGGCTGCAAAAGCTAAGCAGTTAGATGTCAATGAACAGCACAGTTAGAAATCTGTTATCTGTGAAGAGTGATAAGACTAGAGAGACCCAGACTAAAAGCAGACATGGTTCAAAGAGATAATTCATTTGGCAAAAGGAAAACAGAGGCTGAACAGGGCTATTTGGGATTAAGAGGTGGGACACAATTAGACACATTTAAACTTAGAATTTATATGGCACGGTTGCTATGCTCAAGTGTCAGAGAGGGCCTGTCTTTTACTATCCAATCATGGTAGCCCTCCTTGCCACTACCACAATTTCTTATTACACAGTTTAACTGGAATAATGACCAAACTTAACGATTATAGCCAGGGAATTATATCATTGATTATTTTATAACCTTAAACCAGCTCTTAGCAATGGTGATCTTGCTAATGTACCCCTAAGTATACAATACTGTAGCATAGCACCTACTTGAGAGAAAGCACAGTATTAGGTGTCAATAAAGACTTGCCATTTTAACCAGTGGTATGAAAGGCGAGCATGGGAAATAGCAGTTGTGAATTACCAGTTGTGTTCTTCAAGTGCTTGCACAAAGTTCCAGATATGCATCCAGATAAAGATGTTTATTGTGCAGCTAAGTCAGTTATGAGACACAAGGCATCACAGCCATTGATGATTGTAACTTACAGCATTAAAGGTGAGTAGAAGAATCCAATAGAATATCCTTAATTCCTTTAGAGTACCTATAACATTAAATGACACCTATACACTAGAGGAAATAGCTGTAATATTAAATGAAAAGAAACCAAAAGAAACCAGGAAAGCAAAATGGGGAAGGTAAAAAATCAAGATGAAGCAGAATTCGAGATTAAAGAAGGCTGAGGAAGGAGGAAGTAACTACAAGTTTCTGGGCTGCAGCCTATACCATACACACAGTAATATGAGGTATGTTACTGACTTATCTGGTAAGGGCACTGAGCATCATGCCTGGAACCTACATGGAGGAAGAAAAGAACAATTTTACAAGCTATCTTCTGATCTATGTGTGATTAAACAATTTTTTAATGGTACTATAAAAGAACATTTTTTGGATAATAGATAAAAACATGGTAAAAGCATTGCTGCAAGCACATTTTATCAAATGTTCTTGTATTAAAATGTTTTTGCAGTTCTGTAAGAACATTTCTTAAGAAATACACCCTGAAGAGATAAACACATTTGATACAGCCTATTGTGAAATGACTCTAATAATGCAAGGGCCCATGAATTCGTGTTTACAGATAGGCTTTGGGGATGGAAGGGAAGACTTGGAAAATGAGAATGAGAGTGCAGCAAAGTCTGAGAAATGTCTATAACTTCCCGGAAAGCTGAGATTGCCAGAAACACAGCACTAAAAACCACAGGCCAAAACAAAATGGTAGGGCACAGGCCTCACTCATTCATGTTTTTTTTTTTTTTTTTTTTTTTTTTTTTTTTAAATTGGAATAGGTGCAATGTAGCCCAGGCTGTTCTTATACCTGATAGCTGAGGATGGCCTTGAATGTCTCTTCTTGTTTGCACTGTCCTTAGTGCTGAGATGACAGGCATGATCCACCACATTTGGGGCTCTGGATTAAACCTGTAGCGTCTTGAGTGTGGGTACAAGGTGCTTTACCAAGAGAACTACATCCCTAGCCCACAGGCCTTATTTTAAAGACTTGAACAAGGATGACAACAGAGATGCTAACAGAGGGAAATTGCAAGGTGCCCTAACCTTAAACAAAAGACTGTAGGCAACTACTGAAAGTTGAGAGTGGGCGACTGTGCCATCTCCAGGAATCAGTCCCCTAAGTGGCTATCAGTTTTAAAATCCCCTAAGTGTGATCAGTTTTAAAATACATACATACAAGAAACACTAGATAGACTGAACAGGTTGTCTTTATGTATTTATGCATTTACCCATCTAACAACAGCAAAGAAAACAGAGATGTGCGTTTGAGAGAAAGCAAGGGGGGAGGGAATAGGAGAGGCTGAAGGGAGGAAAGAGGATAATTATGTAATTGTATATTAATTTCAAAATGTTAAAAAGTTAACAGAATTTAGCAAAATTCATTGCTCATTTTAGGGAATTCTCAACACCCTGATATCATAAAGGATTATCCTTAATCTGGTGAGCAGTTCTTATTATAACCATATGTATTCGTAAAAGGGTGAAAGTTTTTGTAATATACTCATAGACCCTGTTCCAGAATTAGAAACAAGAGCAAGAAAATCTTCTCTTACAGTCATATACTCAATATATGTGTGTGTGTGTGTGTGTGTGTGTGTGTGTGTGTGTATTTATATATGCAGAAATGCATTCTCTGAGAGTGACAGTCATTTGGTTAATGTGAAATGCTATGGAAACATTTTCTACAACAGTTTACGTAACAAAAGTTGAGGTAACTGTAATTTCTATTTGTGCATAAGTATGTGTTGTCCTACAGAAGTTTAGGTTAGTGACAATGATAACTATTACCAATTCTGATACAATGCTATATAGATCATGTCAATGTCCTGTAGGAAAAAAGACTAAAAGAAAGGGTATCAAACTGCTGTGAGCATGTGTAGTTTTTTATTTGTGAGGCAAAAAACTATTCAAGATGTTCTTTTTAGATGTGGATGTGGGGAGGTGAATTATAAGCAGTACTGTTTCTTTATGAAACAGTACAGGTACAGGCACCTGTGAGGGCTGGAGGATTCCCAGGGTCACTCTTGAGACTCTTGCCTCATAAAGAAGAAAGAACAAATGGGGGAGGGCATAAGAACAGACTTCACAGCCTGTACTCTGAATATAGGAGTTCTTATCAGCTCTGGCCACAGCCTTATGTTCACGCTGAAAAGGAACAGGTATTCTTCATCAGGACATGATGTTTCTTAATTCGTTCATGTTCATATTACCACTGACTCTAAAGTCTTTACTGGGATGAAATTGAATCACGTGTGCTAACTTATAAAGTACTGAATCCAGACTGAGACCTGAGTTTATCTAAATAAATATATGTCAAATAGATTAGCAGCTTAAGAGCCTAGAGGAAATTTTAGAAAAGAGTAGGGGTTGGTCTCTTAAATATGAACACTATTTCAATATCAATATGGCAGACCTAAAGAAAAAGAAAAAGACTGTAAGAAATAAGAGAATCACGTAACAAAAATAAATCTTATAAACTTCCAGAAACTGATGAAAGTGACTCAGCAATGAAAAACTTCAAAGAATAAACTAAAAATTCAGGCAGTAATGTGATACAGGTATCTGATCACACTGTGAAGCCTAGGATTGTGTTATTTACTGGAAAAACCAATTTCTAGTAGTGGTGAGGCTAAAACCCTTAGTATACACCTTTAATCCCAAACAATGAGGGTAAAGTTAGTCTGTAGAAGGAAACAACCATGTTTGAAAGTAATGTCTAACTGAGTGGCAGACAAAGTGACAAATCAGAGAAAGACTTGGCAGAATAGGTTATGTCCTACTCTCACAAGGAGAGGAAAGGGAATCTACTTAAGGGGCAGTGCAGAAAGACAGGAAGCTACTTAAGGGGCAGGTTTACTGACCAGTTATATAGAGACAGTGAGAGACTAGATCTTTGGGTTCAGACTCCACCGTAGAGAACCTGACCTAAGGTTAAACTTAAGTTAACTAACAGGTTTGTACCTAACACCAGTTTCCAGGCTACCCCTCAACAAGACCTGCCTCTAACACCAGTTTCCAGGTTATTTCCCAACAAATCTACACCTCCAGGTTACAAGCCTGCCCTGACACTTCACCTTCTAACAGCTATCAATTAGGAGGAAAACAGAAGTTACGTTTATGGCTCCCAGCACTAACTAGCCAATTATGTTAAAGACCATAATGGCCCCCCAATCAGATGTGTACTAAGCTAGATACCCCCTTCTTGCCTCTATAAAAACTTGTCTAAAACTAGGCTCAGGGCTCCACCTTTCTTCTCTGTCAGGGTTGGCAGGGAGTTTAAGCTCCAGAGATCCAACTGCAATTAAATCAAAGTTGGCTTGGTGACGGTCTTTTTTGGGGCTCATGAATGTTTCCTGGCACAACAGGTGAATACTGAACAAGCCAGAAAATAAGACAGAAGCTTAAAACAGTTTACAAGAATTAGTTTGGGGCCAAGCAGAGCAAAAGTCAGAGGCCGAGAGAGAAGCCAGATTGAATCAGTCAGCTTGGAGAGGAATTATTCGCCATAATAGCTGAGTTGAACCAGGTAGCCTGAGTTCAGAAAGATCTAGAAAGAGTGAGCTTATTCAGCAACAAGTTTCAGAAGCTGAAAACATTCTAGGCCTAGTTAAGATTGTGTGGAAACTAGAGGCTTCTAGGACTAGGCCTAGGTTAGTAGACTGAGGCAGTAAGCCTCCAAGAGGACAATTACATACATGAAAATAAAAGACGTTAGCACTAATGATTTCATTTACCGAAGTGTTAATGTATATTTAACAAAGTGTTAGTGTATCTTGTGTCTTTAAGGAAGAGACAGATAAGTAATTTGTGCATTTAAAACAAATCATGTGAATTACTTTGTAAATCACAAGAATTATAAATAATATAAATAAAAAAAATCCATTTTACACAAAACAAAGTTTGGATATATTCCCACCTTTATTTTGTAGGCTCCATAGGTTTCATTCCACTAAATTCATCTGTAAGCCCACAGACATTTCCTTGCTGAAATGTAGCACAGATGAAAAGACAGTCTACAGCACACAGGAGAGGGAAAGGTGACTGAGAGCAGACCTAACATCTTCCTCTTGTGAAACTTAGGGCTTGTTTCCAGAACAACTGTCCAATGTGTTTTGCTCAGGCTTCTTTTGGGGAGATGGGGAAGATAATTTTGTAATTATATTTACATACAGAAAACGTAGTAGCATACATTTAACCCAGTTGAGTGGCGGTGCTTTAGCCTTTGCCTTTTCCAGACTTAGAACCCAGGACATTGGCTCCCCAGTGGCAGTGGATCTTGTATCTGTCATTATAATTAATTGATCCTAATAGCTTCCACCAGTTTAGCAAGAACACCCTTATCTTCCGAGTTACCGTGTGTGCAGGCAACAGTGGTACATGTTTTCCTATGGACCAGGAGCCCCAGCCTGGCCTTTCCCTTGTTGATACAGTAGGGGACCACTATCTTTCCACACAGGGCAGGCAGGAAAACCACCAGCTGAGTCTTCTTGTTCTCTACCAAGGTGGTGACTGGATTGATTTCTTCTTGGAGGACAGGTGGTCTTTTGGGACATCCCCTTTGCCTGCAGCTTTCTTCTCAGCATGGCCCGGTAGCCTTTGCTTCTGCTTTGTCTCTGGCCTGTATTTGTGGGCAAGCTTAAACAGCTGAGTAGCTGTCTGCCTGTCCAGGGCCTGGGTGAACTGGTTAACTACAGCAGGTACTTTGAACTGCTTATAGAGGATGGCTCTTTGCCACTGAAGCCTGATGTAGCGGGGCCGTTTGAAGAAGCATGTGAGATCTCTTTTGAGCTGGATGTCCTATACAATGCTGAAGTTCTTGGGCCTTTTCTCAAACAAAGGACTGACCACCTCTTTGGCCTCCTGTTGTTTGATGATGGTGGAGGCCAGGGCCACCTTCTTCCCCTCAGCCTTCTTTCCTTTGGATATCTTTCTTGGTTGGAAGAGAAAGACTTTGCTCCTTTTTTGAAACAGGTACTGCATGTGGTCCCAGGTAGGTCTCAAACTCACAATCCTGCCTCTGTCCTCCATGTGTTAGTATTGCATACATGCCTAGCTATACTAACTAGTTAAACTTTTAAACTAGTTCAGTAAAGTATAAATGCTATTCTGATCACCAACCTGCCTGTATACTCTATCTTATACTAGTAAAAATGGTGTCAAGAATTCTACCATTAACAGAGAAGTTGTGGGGGTGGGGCTGAGAACACTCCAAATGAATAGTTCTTTGAAAATACCTTTAAGTAAAAAGTATTTTTAAACTAGATGCTCAAAACATAAAATCTGCATCCCACCCATTTTAATTTTCTTAGACAGTGTCTTTTGTCCCTTAGGTGGGCTGTTTGTCAAACTTGTTATGTAGCTGAGGACAGTCTTGAACTCTTGATCCTTTTGCCTCTGCCTTGTAAGTGCTAAGACTGCAAGGTACGCCACCATGTCCATACAGAAAATATTTTTAGAACAAGATAAACTACAGCTGAAATATCAGTTAAATTTGAATTTACACTTGCATTATAGCTTCGAATCCAGGCTTTTAATGAAGAATCCCCAAACTGTAAGGAGAATTCATTTTTCTAGTACTCATATTGACTGAGTTGCAGAATTTCTTTCTGGTGTCCACAGAGATTTAAAGAAACAGAATGTGAGCTTTAATGCTCTGTTCATGCTCCTGACTCTTGGGTAGTTGTTACTTATAGTTAGAGACTTTATTGTGCTAGAAATTGGGACATACATATGGTTTTTATATACCTAGGAAACGTCCTTTATAAAAAGTTAAAAGTCTTTGGGTAGAAAGCCTTTGATATTTATATTTAAAAATGCCACACCGCTTCCTTATGCTGTAGTTGTGTGTCTCTCTCTCTCTCTGTGTAAGTGTGTGTGTGTGTATTATTTTATCATAAAATGAGGCATTTGATAAAGTCTCACCTAAAAGGAAATGATGACACTAATTAAACATGACTGGAAAATTGTGTATCTACATGTCAGATGCTTGACTTAAACAAGATTCAGGAAAGTCACATCCAATGTAAAGATTAAAACACATTTGTTTGTTCTTATTTGGATAGAAAGAAAACCAGAATTATATATTTAGACATTAAAAGCCAACCTCTGAAGAATGAGAGATATATTTTACCTTTGTATTTTACTACATATAATACATACATTCCCAAAATAGCTAGGAGTATATCTTATTGGTGAAGTGCCCATTTCTTAAACATAAAGTCCTGGGTTTAGTGCCCTAGGATTACAAAATGAAAAAAGTATGCCAAAGTATCTTAGGTCAGGCATCTAAGAATCTTCACTAAAAACTTTCAGTTAATTGAGTACACACATACACATATAGATGAAGCCCAAGGCCTTACGCTACACAGAAACTTAACCACGGAGGTTCCTTCCCAACTCAAAGGCCAGATGACACAGTCATAGATGACAGCATCCTTGTCAGCTGATATTCCTAACTTTTAGGTTGTTTCTCTAAAGAACAAGTGAAGGTGTTGATCCTTAAAATGATACTGTGAAAATGGGTGAGTAAGTCACTGCTTTTATGTGGTAATTTAACCAATGCATCATTCTCAGAAGCAATTGTCACAGGTAACATACAGATGGAGAGAGGAGGGAGGGACTTCATGTATGGATATTAAGTACTTAATAAGAAAACCATAGTACACTTAACATTTCAAAGCAGTGACCTTCACATCCCAGAAGCCTTAGTCCTCACGCATTCATTCTGCCTGAAAGCCTGGCCAGCTCATCTCAACATCTTACTGATGAGCATTCTGAAGAGCCACAGGTAAGTGTTTCTTCACTCCTATTCACAGCACTTACCCAGCAGTCTCCAATTAGGTGCTTCAGGCTCTGTCAGGAATAAAAACCAGCTTTCACATGTCCTTCATTCAATCTGAGGACAGTTTGAATTTAGCACTAAAAGGTATCTTTCAATTCTCCCAGTTTGGGTCATTCTCTTCTGAAGGTTTTCTCATTTAAAGTTCTAGTGCTGAAATCCTAGCAGGGGTCTGAAGGAAAAAGCACCATAGAGCGCGTTCTCTATCTCACACCACTGGCTCCAGACTGAACCTACCGCAGCCATTTTCTTACGTCACTTTTAAGCCTATAACTCAAGTTTAGCACTTGAACTCTCTAGACCCCAGCCCATGTTCTTAAATACAGTCCTATTAAAATTCATTCAGCTTTTCAAACAATCAACTCATCACAAAATCTACTAGATCCCAATTCTGTGTTTCAATTTCTATTCTCCTCTGCCTTATATCAGTATTTTTGGCATTGGTTGTTGTTGTTGTTTGTGGCCTTGTTTTTCCTAAGGCTGTGGATCCAAACACGGGGCTTCTCAAATGCTCTTCCACTAAACTAATTCCAAGGCCCAAATTTTAGCAGCATACATCGATTAAATATTACAACTAAGGAGCCAGGCATAATGGCAAGTGCCTCTAGTCTCAGCTACTTGGGAGGCTGAGGCAGGAAGATTATTTAAGTCTAAGACTTTGAGGCCAGTCTGGGTAAAAGTGAGAGCTAAACTTAAAAAAAAAAAAAGACAATTGTGAATTAATCTGTAGGGTTTTATTTATCAATAAAGTAAAACACTGAGTTTAATTTCAAAGGCTTGTCACTATGTGAAAGGCATATGTGAACTTTCTATACTATTTCATCCAGGCTCACTGCTTTGCAGTGAGTTTCACAGAATGTTTTAAATGAAAATGTTACATCTATGACTGGCAATTCCACTCCTATGTGTCTACCAGAGAGAAAAACATAAACCTACACATACACACAACTAGAGTAAGAATATTCACAGCAGGCTTAGAAGACAACCCCAATTTTTACCAACAGGGGAATATGTTGACACAGAATAATCAGGGGTGCTCTATACCATAATGGATATAGCACATACTGAATCAAGGAAGCAGATCTATGAGTGAATAGTGCACAATTCTACTGATGGTTGTTTGGTCTAAGAAGAATGAGGCTGATGACAGTAAAAGAAATCAGAAGGCTGCCATCTCTTGAGGGTAGTGGATAAGATGGACTGAAATGGTATAAGGAACTCTTGGGAATGACTTCCCTAAGAAAACATATGCCTGTAAATTATATTATAACTGAAATGAAAGCCATAGTTCTATAACACACACACACATACACACATACACACACACACACACACACACACACACACACACACACCCTACATACTGTTTTTTTTTTTTTTTTTTTTTTTTATAGGCATGCTCCATTATAGCTGGCATTAAGGAAGACAGAACAAGAAGAGTCACTGAGGAATCTCAGCTTCTCCTTTCCATTCTTACCTGTCTAGGAGCTGCTCATGCTTTTCTAGAGCATCTTTTTCTGCTGTCACTGCTCGGTCCTTTTCAGCGAGAGCATTATCCCTTGCTTCACGGAGATTTCTAAAATGCAAACATGCATCTCAGTTGTTTTAAATGCATATACATCTATCTTTCAAAGATTCTCAAACTTACTTAGGGCTTAGTAGAGATTGGTGATGTTTGGAGAATGTTCTCACAGCACACAGCAATATAGGTACAGTCTACTTATAAGCAGAGCTGGGCTAGATATTAGATTGTAGTTACTTTTAATTACTTATAAGGACTGCCAGTTGGAATCATAACTGCCCCCACACAATATTTTGTTCATAGCTCCTTTCCTCATAGGTTGAGGGGTAAGTAAAGCAGAGTGAACATATTTATCTCATTTACTCTTACCATAAGCCAATAAGGTTGGTGTAATATCCACAAGAAAACTGAGATTGATGGCAGTTAATAAATGCTTTATGAAATACTTTAAGTAAAAGATACATGGGCAGAAATCATAGATGAGAATGAAGTCTGAAATACTGGCAAAGAACAGCTGAAACATTGGGTTTTAGAGTCTCAGCTGTGCAAGAAAATCAGTTAATACAGAAAGGCTGATGAATTAGAAGTACAAGGAAGAAAGGACAGAGGGCCTGAAGTTATGCATATAGTAGATGAGAGACTACCATGGAGAACAGTGCTTTGGGACCAGAGTGGCATGCTTCCATTCAAGTACTAACCCATCCTAACCCTGCTCAGCTTCTGAAACCATGTGAGATGGGGAATGGTCTGGGCGTGGCAGATTTTTAGTAGGTTTTATGTCAGTATGTCTCCAAGAATGGCTCCATGGAGTACAGATGAGATGGTTAATATTCATGATTGGCTCAAGGAATATGAGTCTGCAATGTTACATATGTCATCCACTTATGATGACAGCAGGAATCATAACTGTTGACAAGGTTGCAGCTAAGCGTATCTCAGTGGGAGAACAGGGAGTACTTAGGGTATACTACAGTCAGGTATGAGCTTCTTATATCCAATTCTCTTTATGCATCAATACAGATGAAACTTGGGGTCAACAAACAAACAACAAACAAGCAAAAAACAACTAAACTTATTTTAGTCACTTAACCTAAAAAAAATTCTACACCTTAATAGAGTTGTAATATAGAGAAGCAGGACATAACACGAATGATTTGCTCACCCAGTGTCTACAAACCCTTATGGTGCACTTGCAGTCTAGTGAAGTACAGGGAGTTTGTATAGCAACCCTGGGACATCGAGCTTGAGAAAGGCTATTGTTAGCATCCAGTTTCTATCTACTCTGCGGCAGTGTTTCTTAAATCACATCACTGCACTCTCAGAGAGAGCTAGCCCCGGTACTACGATTTGGTTTCTTTACCATTCATAAAATTATCAGTAGTGAGACATGGAAACTCACATGGTTTGAGTACATGCATGTGATACACACTGGATAAAAACGCCTAGTGATCACACTTGCTGTACCCATACACAATGCAGTTGTTTTGCACGGTAACTGAATAACTATTTAACATTTCAAACACGATACCGCTAGAGAAAGAGTCATTAGCCAAAGTTTATGAGCCACTAATAAAATAGTTTTAAAAATTGATGTAAAGGTCACTCTTGTCAAAAAACAGTAACAATGTTTTTGTATGTTATCTGTAAATAGAACTGCTTTCTTAAGTAGCTATTACAAAATTATTTTTAAGTGTCATCATGATTGCAATGACCTTAAAAACTATTCTATTATTAATCCAAATAAAACATAAAAAATAAATTTTAAAGAACATAATTCTCCAAGTATCTTAAACATTTATCTATTTTTAATCTAAGATGACCTACATATTTTAGCCAGTAAATCACAAATTAGTTCAAATTCTTCTTTGTAAAAATAGCCTCATTATTTTAAATGTGATTTAAGGAATGGAATTCCAAGTGGGTCACATCAGCAGCACTAGAGTATGAATGTTTAAGTTGTATGGAGAAGCCTCAATCACTCAGTATACTTCCTTTCTAGTCACAAAGAACATTTAGAAGTAAAGCCAAGCCACAGAGAGTCAAATAAAGAGTCATCACTAGAGAATAACAGTACATCTGTAATACAGTCTGTACCGTCCAGCTGACTGGGTGCTGTGATAAGGCATAAATAAAATTCCAAGGCCACATGGAAAAGGAGGTAATTACTCTTAACTGTGTAAGTGGCATGAGGGAACGAAGGAGGCATTCTAAAAAGCAGCACATATATTAGAAATCTAAAGGACAAATAGCTAAGACAATTCTGGAAGACAAGACCAAAGTAAGTAGGGAAAGTTTTACATGCCCAGGGTTTTACCACTAGCCTTTCCCCCTAGGTGTCTGCAGTAAGATTTCCATGGAGTTTTGTTCTCTTCATTGGCTGTAATACCTTCCATAACTAGTCTACCACCAATAGACTTTATACTTGCTTAAGTACTATCAACTGACATTCTTCAAATTAAGTTTGAGACAGATAAATTGAATATAGTCTTCTATTGGCAACAGTGTTGACAGTAAGCATACAGTGTTCACCATATACTAGGAGCTGTTCTAGGTAGTTCCTATATAGGATTTGTTGTGGTTAAAGGTGAAACATCCCCATACTCATGTGTTTGAACACTAGGTAGCTAGCTAGTTGCGCTGTTTGGGAAGGTTGTGAAACTTTTAGGGAGGTAGAGGCTTGCTAGAGGAAGTAGGTCACTGGGTAGGTCTTGAGGTTCTATAGTTGGCCCTAGTTCCTGCTTGCTGTCTGCTTCCTGAAGACAGTTATCAGTAACAACCAGGCCTCTAAGTCTTGCATTCAGGCAGTGATGGTTTGAATTAGAATGTCCACTGTGGGCTCTTTGGGTGAATACTTGATCCCAAGCTGGTAGAACTGTTTGGGAAGTATTAGGAGTTGTGGCCTTCTTGGAGGAACTATGTCACTAGAGGGAGGCTTTAAAGTTTCAACCAGTAAGTTCTCTCGGCTTCTCAGCTACTACCCAGTGCCATGCCTGCTGCCTTGCCCCTGCCGTGATGGACATGTCTAACTCTCTGACACTATATATGTCCCAAGGAAACACCTTCATCTCTCAGTTGCCTCGCTCAGAGTGCCTTATCACAGCCATTGAAAAGTGGTTACGATGTCCCTCTCTTGCCTGCTGCTATGTCTTCCCATCATGACAGAATGACTCCTTTGGACAATAAACCAGAATACAACCTTCTTTAAATAGCTTCTTGTCAGGTATTTGGTCACAGGAATGAATGGAAAAAGTAGCTAAAATATAAAATAGTAACTTGTCACAACTCTACCAATCATACATTGTATCATTTCCATTTGCAAATATGTTTCAGGATTGAAACACAAAGACTCAGGACTCAGTCCAAGGTCACACCTTAATGTACTCTCTAGAGTCTGAGTGTAAATCTATTTTCTACCCAGATCCTATGCTCTGAATATGTTGCCTTTTTCAGGACGCCTTTCTTTCATAGGCATTTTCCTCCCTTGGGATATTCTGGCATTATGTGATCTGTGCTGCATGACTAGATCACGGTGCAAACAGATGTCAAACCAGAATTAGGCTCAAAAGAATTGCAAATATATTATGCATTTGTTTCTATGACCCACAGTGTACATGCTCTTTTAAAATTAGACTGGTTTGACAAAACACCAGATGCACTGCATCCCTGATACAGATAAAACAATAAGTTCCTCATAATTAATGAATAATCCATTTTCAAATGTTAAATACATTAAGGGATGTAATAAATATAATTATAGAACAAATAGCAGGGATTCAAATGTTTCTCAAAAGAGAAACTGGAAAAATTGACAGAGGCTATCTATAGCATGTAT
The DNA here is from genome assembly GCF_963924665.1 of Micromys minutus. Classification (NCBI taxonomy): domain Eukaryota; kingdom Metazoa; phylum Chordata; class Mammalia; order Rodentia; family Muridae; genus Micromys; species Micromys minutus. Next base: position 24,848,009 of record NC_137974.1, on the reverse strand, counting down.
AAACTAATGGGGCTGAGATTTTAAAAATCCACACTGAATGTAACAAAATGTAATTAGAGACATTGAAACATGACAGGAGCTGCCAACTGGCTAATATAATAAACATTTTATAATAGTCTTCAGCATCTTTAAGAGCTTGGGTTTTGAACATCCTCTACTGGATCCATCCCACCAACCTGAAACCCAGCACACCTAAACCCAAGAATGCTAAAATCTTGAATTTAAATGGTGTCTTTTGCATATGATTTACAACAAGGACCCCCTGTATACTTTCAATTACTCAAAAAGCTCAATACAATGTAACACCAAGTAAGCTGCATTGTAATGCTTAAAGAAATAATGGCAAGAAAGTCACTGGACCTTTCATTTCAACATAATGTGATTGGAAGTATTTATGATGTGCACTTGGTTAAATGAGTAAATAGAGAACCCACAGATAAGGAGGCTGGAAATTAATTAACTTTAAAAACAGTTGTATGCAAAAACTTATTTAGACAGCTAAGATTTCACCACCAACCTATTTCTCATGATTCTTTCATGTTGTTGCCCATTAACTTCTCTTAGGTAGGCATAAAATTTTCCTATCTGTTTCAGAAGAAAGGTACACTGAAAGGAAGAATGAAGAAAGAAAAAAAAGGAAATAAAAGAATGGGGCATCCCAGGACATAGCAAAAGAGGGTACTATAGTAATTAGAACAGAGAAACTAACATAAACTAGACATTGTTTAGATAAGTAGGAGATAAGTCATAATACTGAACAAGAATCTCTTTTTCTTAATTTTTTAAAACGACTTTATTTTACAAAACAAAGATAAATGTACAGATTTTAAACATTTTTTGCTTAAAATTATACATTTTTGTCAGTACTGTTTTTTCAGATATTAAAATAATTTTTACATAAAACTATGTGAATATATTTTTTAGTCAGTACTTGATTTTTTTCAAGGGCTTGACAGTATGCATTGAAAACCTAATAGTTACAATGAGCGTAAAGTACATGCAAAACAAAACGCAACATGGAAATAGTCAAAGTCTTCTTGTTTTGTAAGTATTTTTTTTTTGTTTTGTTTTCTTTATTTCTTGGACTTCATATAGTCTGTGAGTTGTTTCTGGGGGAGTGCAAGCCTCTGGGGTTAGCATCCCAATATCAGTGACTGCATATTATGTCTGTTCTTTTGTGACTGGGTTATCTCACTCAGGATGATATTCTCTAGATGCAGCCATTTTCTTAAGAATTTGGTTAAGTCAAAGAATCTCTTAAGTTACATTCTAATAATTTATCTATATAATAACGGTCTAATATTATAAAAAAGATTGCACATCTAACATGTACTATAACATCATCTGTGTAGTAGACAATTTAATATATATAAGTATATCCAAATATTGCTTATAACAGAAGCATAAAAACCTCAACACCAAAAGTAAAAACAGAACCAAATAGAATGGAGTATATTTTCTCATTTCGAGGACATAAAATTCCTTGCATTAATGAACTGAATCTAAATTTATATTGGTGCAAACAATGTTAGAAAAATTGAAAATTTTTAGTTTTCGACTGGCCTATAACTTTTCAATCTTCTTGCCTCAGCCTCATGAGTTCTAGTATTAGAAGAACATGCTATTGTACCTAAAATGAATTCTTATTTAATAATTTGCTATGAAAAGCTATATATTTTAGAAGAAGAAATATTTTGAGATCACTGTTGATTGAAAATGCTATAATTTCCTATTCTTCTATTATACTTAGTTCTATGATTTGAATGGCCATGCCTTGCCAAAGTGGTGTTTAAATGTGATTGCTGCTGTAAGAGTAATAAGAGGTGCTCAAGAGGTGAACAGGTTCGAAGGTATAAGCCTTTCTGAGTGGGACTGATGCTGTTAAAAGGGGCAAGCCTGTCTGCTTTTTGCTCTTTCACATGCTCTCTGGCCTACTGCCATGTGAGGATGGAGGAAACAGGCCCTTGCCAAATACTAGCACCTTGATATTGAATGTCTCAGCTTTCTGAGCAGTGAAATATTAAAATCCTGTTCATTATAAATTACCTGGTCTCAGGTATTCTTTAAAGTAGCAAAAAAAGGCAAAGTCAACAGCAAGTGCTCACATGGAATTTTATATTTCTAGCTGTGATTATGAACAAAGTTGGTAACCAATCCATATCAAATTAAACATACATACAAGAGAAGTCCATAGGCATTTTACGAAAGAAATTTACTCAACAAACTTAACAAAAAAGATAAACTCAGTTAAAATTCATCAAGATGCTGTGGTTTAAAGAGTGGTCAGAGGTCACTATTAAATGAACCTAAATGGTGGATGGTTAGCTGAGTAGCTTCTGTATTGGTCTCTAGGATCATCCCTGATCAATCGTCCATTAGAAACCTCTGTGCAGGGCTGGAGAGATGGCTCAGCAGTTAAGAGCACTGACTGACAGAAACTGAGGAAATTCAAGAAATCATCAGATCCTACTATAAAAGCCCATACTCAACAAAACTGGAAAATCTGGAGGAAATGCATGAATTTCTAGACAAATACCAGGTACCAAAGTTAAATCAGGATCAGATAAACCATCTAAACAATCCCACAATAACTAAAGAAATAGAAGAAGTTATCAAAAGCCTCCCAATCAAAAAAAGCCCAGGACCAGATGGGTTCAGTGCAGAATTCTATTAGAAGTTCATAGAAGACCTAATACCAATACGCTCCAAACTATTCCACAAAATAGAGATGGAGGGAACACTACCCAACTCATTCTTCAAAGCCACAATTACTCTCATACCTAAGCCACACAAAGACCCTACAAGGAAAGAGAACTTTAGAACAATTTCCCTCATGAACACTGATGCAAAAAATACTCAATAAAATTCTTGCAAACTGGATCCAAGAACACATCAAAGCAATCATTCACCATGATCAAATAGGCTTGATCCCTGAGATGCAGAAATGGTCCAATATATGGATATTCGTCAACATAATCCACCATAAAAACAAACTCAAAGAAAAAAAAACCACATGATCATCTCACTAGATGCTGAGAAAGCATTTGACCAAATTCAACACCCCTTCATGTTAAAAGTTTTGGAAAGAACAGGAATCCAAGGCCCATACCTAAACATAATAAAAGCAATATACAGCAAACCAACAGCCAACATCAAACTTAATGGTGAGAAACTTGAAGCAATTCCACCAAAATCAGGGACTAGACAAGGCTGCCCACTCACCCCCTACTTATTAAACATAGTACTGGAAGTCTTGGCCAGAGCAATTAGACAGCAAAAGGACATCAAAGGGATACAAATCGGAAAGGAAGAAGTCAAAATATCATTAATTGCCGATGGGATGACATACTTAAATTATCCCAAAAATTCCACCAGAGAACTTTTACAGCTGATAATTTCAACAAAGTGGCTGGATATAAAATTAACTCAAACAAATCAGTGGCCTTCCTCTACTCAAAGGATAAGCATGGTGAGAAAGAAATTAGGAAAAAGATACCCTTCACACAGTCACAAATAATATGAAATACCTTGGTGTGACGCTAACTAAGCAAGTGAAAGATCTGTATGACAAGAACTTCAAATCTCTGAAGAAGGAAATTGAAGATCTCAGAAGATGGAAAGATCTCCTATGTACACAGATTGGAAGGATCAACATGGTAAAAATAGCCATCTTACCAAAAGCAATCTATAGATTCAATGCAATCCCCAACAAAATTCCAACTCAATTCTTCATAGAGCTGGAAAGAGCAATTTGCAAATTCATTTGGAATAACAAAAAAACCCAGGATAGTGAAATCTATTCTCAACAACAAGAAAACATCTGTTGGAATCACCATCCCTGACCTCAAGCTATATTACAAAGCAATTGTGATAAAAATCACATGGTATTGGTACAGAGATAGGCAGGTAGATCATTGGAATAGAATTGAAGACTCAGAAATAAACCCTCACACCTATGGTCATTTGATCTTTGACAAAGGAGCTATAAACATTCAATGAAAAAGGGACAGCCTCTTTAACAAATGGTGTTGGTTCAACTGGCACTCAGCATGCAGAAAAATGAAAATAGACTCTTTCTTATGTCCTTGTACAAAGCTCAAGTGCAAGTGGATCAAAGATCTACATTACACCCGGTACACTGAAACTATTAGAAGAGAAAGTAGGGAAAATCTTAGAACACATAGGAAAAAGGCAAAATTTCCTGAACAAAACACCAATGGCTTATGCTCTAAGATCAAGAACCGATAAATGGGACTTAATGAGATTGCAAAGTGAGGACTAAGTAAGGCTAAGGACACTGTCAAGAAAACAAAATTGCAGCCAACAGACTGGGAAAAGATCTTTCCCAACTCCACATCTGATAGAGGCCTAATATCCAAGGTATACAAAGAACTGAGGAAATCAAATTTCAGAGAATCAAACAATCCTACTAAAAAATGGGGTACAGAGCTAAACAAAGAATTCTCAACTGAGGACTACTGAATGGCTGAGAAGCGCCTAAAAGAACTCAACATCCCTAGTCATCAGGGAAATGCAAATCAAAACAACCCTGAGATTCCACCTCACACCAGTCAGAATGGCTAAGATCAAAAATTCAGATGACAGTAGATACTGGCGAGGATGTGGAGAAAGAGGAACACTCCTCCACTGTTGGTGGGGTTGTAAACTGGTACAGCCACTCTGGAAATCAGTCTGGCGGTTCCTCAGAAAATTGGACATAGTACTATCTGAAGACCCAGTTATTCCACTTCTGGGGATATACCCCAAAATGCGCCAACATACAACAAAGACATATGCTCCACAATGTTCACAGCAGCCTTATTTATAATACCCAGAAGCTGGAAAGAACCAAGATGTCCTTCAACAGAGGAATAGATACAGAAAGTATGTTACATTTACACAATGGAGTACTACTCAGCTATTAGAAACAATGACTTTACGAAATTCTTAGGCAAATGAATGGAACTAGAGAATATCATTGTGAGTGAGGTAACCCAGTCACAAGAGAACACACATGGTATGCAGTCACTGATAGTTGGATATTAGCTCCAGAAACCTATGAATACCCATGAAACAATTCACAGATTTTATGAAACTCAAAAAGAAGGAAGGCGTAAATATGGAAGCCTCAGTCTTTTTTAGAAAAATAAAAGAAAGAAAAAAAATAATCGTGTACCCATCATATATTATTATGTAACAAATTTTGTGAGCTATAATATTTTATAAAATAAATATTATTAAAAATTTTTTAAAGTTTCAATGCTGAAATCATAAAGCAGCAGCAAGTTAGGGGTTAAATCCACCTCTATATTTACTACTGTGAATCCAACACTCTCAGCTCAAACACACTGAGCAACCCTGGCCAGTATGGTTCTACTGATGTCCCAGGCCATACTCCTAACCACGTCTTTCCATACATTCTATGTATCCCAAAATGAACTGTGGATACCTGCATAATTATGTAAAATCTGAATAGCTAAGTGTTTGTGTAGACATAGATGTCATTGTGTCATCGTCACCATTTCACAGAAAAGCAATGAAATTATATACATACATACATACATATATATATATATGTATATATAAAGAACACTGACTGTTCTTCCAGAGGTCCTGAGTTCAATTCCCAACCACATGGTGGCTCACAACCATCTGTAATGAGATCCGATGCCCTCTTCTGGTGTGTCTGAAGACAATCACAGTGTACCACATACATGAAATAAATAAATAAGTCTTTAAAAAAAAAAAAAACCGAAAGAAACATCTGTGCAGGCTTCCTTGTAACAACTCAGTCCCATCCTGCTTTCCCAGTTTCCCCCAGTGTGTAGAGCACTGTATACATACTGTATACACAAAGCATGTATGTGTAAACTCTTGCACAACGGGAACTCACCTCTGATCTACGTGAGACAGCCTACACAACTCACTTGAAGTATCAGTGACAGAAAGACACACCCAGAAGGATGGGGTAACAAAGGCGAGCTGCTACAAAGTACATTTATAGCTACATGGAAATACACCAAGCTACCCGTACCACCCCACATTCAGATTAATCCAGTGGAAAAGACCAAAAAATTAAAAAATAAAAGAGAGAAAGACTTAATATTCACAGAAATTTCAAAATTATACAGATTATCCAGTAAGATGTGAACAAGAGGAGTGCTAGTTTCAACACTAACAAGGAGACTGACTTTTAAAATTTAGAACAGAACCTCTGTAATTTAGCTTCAAATTCATACTGGGCAGATTAAATACTTTCAGCTGATAGCGTAAATAAAACCAGATAATATAGAAAGCTGTTTAATATCACCAGTTTTCTAGGGCACCATCACGTTTGTCACCTAGGTTCTTGAGGACTTTTGGGAGACAGTCCATTGTGATCAAGACAGCACCGACAGGAAGGAAGTACAATTACAGAGCAAAGCCACTCTGATGGGTACACGTAACGTCACTGTTCAGTTACTTCTGTACTGATGCCTCCCTTTCAAACACTGGAGTTGCTGAGTTTCAAGATTCTTTGCAGCAAGGAGAGCCTACTGAATGAGTCTAAGAGCTTCATACCCTGTACTACAAGAGTTTCTTTTCTCTGCTTACCAGAACATCTTACATTAAAGGTAGTTTTGTGTTCTGGAAAAATTCAATTGCCTTAGTTTATTGCCCCTTTATTTTCTCTCAGAAGTGATTAGGAAACAAGTAAGTTAGTCATTGTGTGTAGACCTTCTATATTTTTAACAATGAACTTTAATGTAATAATTTCATGTTACCAGTTAGCTTTTATGTAATTACCATTTTACTTAAATTGTCATCATATAAATAAAATGGTTTTTATTATACACAGACAAAAAGCATAAAGTACCTATATTCATATTATATATTTTATCACTTATAATGTACTTCTCTCATGTACTACCTAATTCAGACCTCATGGGCTACTGGTATTAGCTCATTCTTATAAAAGCATAAAGGTAACTCAGAGTAGAAAGTACCTTTTCCACCCACTAGTAAGTGCTGTAAATGGTAGAGATGGGATTTCAGGTTAGTCTTTTTGCTCAAAGTCTTTCATTCATAGAATGTCATCTTTTCTTTTTAAGAAAGGGCTTGGGCAACCTCTTGAATACTGGCATTGCAGGTATGCATCTTGCTTTGGAAAAAATGTCTTATTTTGAATCACGTAAGAGGAGCTATACACTTTACAAAGACCTAATAAGCAAGTTATTTATATAATAATTCTCCTCATTGAATTGAATTTCTCTTATTCTGTCTCCTAGCTACCAAGGTTCTTCACTACTCTTAGCTTCTCACTCCCTTCCAAAAAAAAAAAAAAAAATGTAACTATAAATAAACAAGTGGAAATACTTGATACATTTTAACTCATAATTTAATAGCACACTGCTGATACACTATAAAGGATACTATTATGTAACTAATTTCAAAGACAGGTTAACTTACCTTGTTCAAACAAAACTAATATGTAAAGATTTTCTGAAATTTTTGTTTGTTTTCCAAGCTAGTTTGTGTGTGTGTCTGTGTGTAATAGCCCTGGGTATCCTGGAACTTGATTTGTACACCAGGCTGGATTCGAACTCATGCTCATAAAAATTGGCCTGTTTCTGGTTCCTGAGTGCTGAGATTAAAGCCATGTGCTACCACACCTGGCATAAATTTTGATTTTGTAAAATAAGGAATATTAAAACCTTTAACTATTTGAAATTGTAAGGTTTTATTTTTTTATTTTTTAAAAGTTTATTATATTTGTTTAATCAAAACAATGTTGTGAAGCTAAAGTAATATAAAAACACTAAATTTTTCTTACCACGTATTTTTATGGAAGTTTTCAGAAATTATTAAAATTGGCTTACAAGAAAATTGTCCTCAGCATCATTCACTTTGTCTATGTGTGTGTCTGTGTTTTTTTAAATTAGGTGCTCTGTATTTACATTTGAGATGTTATCCCTTTCTCTCTGTCCTGCTCCCAACACCCCTGCCCTCAATTTGCCTTCACAAAGGTGCACTCCCTCCTATTCACCCTCTTCACCCCAGTGCCTTGGCATTCCCTTACATTGGGAAAATGTTCCCTCCCTGGACCAAAGGCCTCTTCTCACACTGATACCAGCCACTGCTATCTTCAGCTACATATGCAACTGGATCAATAGGTCTCTCAATGTGTGCTCAAAGGCTGGTGTTTTAGGTCATGGGAGTTTTGAAGGGTTTGGTTGGTTGATAATGTTGTTCTTCCCATGAGGTTGCAAATTCTTTCAGCTCATTCAGTCCTTTCTTTAGCACCTTCATTGGTGTTCCCATGTTCAGTCCAATGAAGTTGTAAGGTTTTTAAAAGAACTTGCTAAAGAACTTTTAAAAAACTTTTAGAAAGACTGAAGGGGACAGAGTTATAATTATAGTTTAGATTTTCCATAATGAAGATTCAGTCACATAAGTACTGGGACAGATTACCATGAAGTGATAAACAATAAAAGCAAGCTTGTCCATATAAGCTATTTAAGTGTCCCTGAGTTAGCACAACATTGTGTCACATTTTGGCGCCATCTGGTGGCAACTGTTTATTATAGTGTTAATACCTACAGGTTAGTCTAAAATCCTGTGGTTGAATGGAGCACCTAGGTACAAAGCCCTTCAATTTTCTGGTTAGGTGGTATGAAGGTTAGTTTTAATTGTCGATTCAACAAAGCCCAGAATCACTTAGGAAGAGTCTTCGTGAGATGTTGTCTAGATCAGGTTGGCTAGTGATGGGATTGTCTTGACTGCATTAACTCATGTGGGAAAGTCAACCAGAATGTGGGAGGAGGTACCACTCCTCAGCTTAGGGCATCAACTGTTTCATGGAAAAAACAAGCTGAGCACTAAAAGTGCATACATTTATTCTCTCTGTGCTCTTAACTGCGGAAGTGAGCTTGCTTTGACTTCCCAACAGGATGGATTTGTGAGCTAAAATAAGCCCTTTCTCTCCTAAGCTGTTTCTTGTCAGGATGTTTTGTCTCTGCAACAGAAATGAAGCTTAAAGGAAAAGTTTCCGTTCACTGTGCACATGGATCCAGAATAGCCCTGCAGATAAGCAAAGCTGCTGCTGGTTATCCTTTGAGAAACGCCTGCTGCCATTTTCCTATTCAACTTTAGCAAATAACTACACTAATTTGGAGACAGTCAATACATCTAAACTTATGCTAGGCTAAGATGCATTTTAAATTATTCTCTTTGTTCTTTTTTTTATGGAAAACTGAAAAAACATGCAATTGTCACAATAATTACATAGCAAAATAATATATAGTGATGGCTACTGTTTAGGAAGAATCATGCTGTGTTATGAAGCGGTACCATACATTTTAAGGTTAGGTAAAAAACCTACAAAATGTCTAACAGGAATAAATGAACTAAGTAGTAAGTGTTTATATAACATATACCATCTCTGTCAGGGTTCTCTGTCATGTACAGACCTTTCTCTTGGTGAGGTGAGATCTGTAAATTCACTACTATTTGGATATCCCATAGGTACTTCTAGTGGAACTAAACTCATGTTTCTGTTAAGGCCTTTTATTTTTCTAATGTTCTAGCAAGTATAATCACCACCCACTAAGCTGCTCAACAAGGAATCTGATATTCTTAGTGTCCTGTTAGGGCTTGCTGGGTCCACTGGAGAAACATTGTGCCCATCTGGCTGAGTGACACTTTGGTGGGTCACGTGTTTGGGTGGAAGCATAAGGACATCAGGGAAAGGGGATAATGAGGAGAAGAAAGAAAGGTGGAAGTGGGGAGGAAAAGAGAGGACAGAGGCAGGAAATGGTTTAGACAGCACCTGAATGTTAGAGTTACACATGAAACGAATGGGGGGGGGGAATGCATAGCATGTAGTCCTCTAGTGCCCCCAGCTACGAGACGACCTAGCACACAGCAATTCCAAAGTAACTGTGAGGGCCAAAGTATTCCTCAGTATGTCTGATGTAGCATCCCTCAGGACACACAAAGTAGGTAACATTGCATAGTTTGCTATTTCAGTTCTTACAAGTATCCAAGAGAAATGGTTCATGTAACTTTTGCTGCCTTGTCACACTTTAATTTTTCTCTTATTCTCGTTTTCGGTCTAAACTGAGGTAATAGGAACGAGACACATTACAGTAAAAAGACCTGAAGTATAATAAACCTTTTGTAATCAGCTATCAAAGAATTCAGAATTTTAACATTTGCATTAAATTTATATTTACAACTATTAAGAAATAAATGACATTTAATTTCAGTAAAATTCTTATAATCCCAAACAAGCTTGCTCAATCTCTATCTCCCTTTTTACCTGTTTTCTCGTTCATACATTTCCCTAGAGGCACTTCGAAGCTGATCAATTTCTATATTAGTTTTCAGTTTGATTTGTTCCAGCTCATCATGTAGTTTATTTTCATATTCTGTTTTATAATGGTCTCTGAAAAGACAAAAGAAAGTCAGTTTTTATTCACAAAAAAAAAAAAAAAAAAAAAAAAAAACTATTGCTCTCCAGGTAAGATTTTAATACACTGGATAAAGTATGCTTTTACAGTATGTTTAGAAAACTTAGCCACTTTAGAATTCCTAAAAACATTGTTGATCTGTTAAAGGCAAAATTTTAACTTAAAAGTTATTCTTTTATTTTTACTTCATGTGCATGGATGTTTTGCCTGCAGACATGGGCACCCTATGCATGCGGTACCCACAATGGCCAGATGTTGTTAGATTCTGAGACTGTGAGCCACAGTGTGGTGTGGAAATTGAATGTAGGCTCTCTGAGGAACAGCCAGAGTGCTCTTAACTGCTGTGCCATCTCTCCATCACCAAATCCTAACTTTTTAGTTTTCACATGCTGATAAATATAAATAGCCTAAGGATTATGAAGGCTATTAGTACAGCACATACATATTTAGCAAAAGAAAGACGGGAGACTTGAGATGCAGGCAGGCTGAGTCTGAGACCTGTGATCTGAAAACCTTGCAAAAAATGCCTTCTCATTCTTCTTTCATAGTTTACAGTCCAAGAGATACAAAGTATAAGTATACCTACAGTTTCTTTAAAATGGTACACACACACACACACACACACACACACACACACAGACACACACACACAGAGAGAGAGACTTTCAAAGACAACTAAAAAGACATTAGGGTCATGGAACTCTTTTTGTTTGAAGTTCTCAGAACTAAACTCAGAACTTGGTGTATATTGGAAAGTACTCAATCTTTGAACTATGATCTCTACCCAGCAATGGGATATTTAAAAAGATACTGTTTAGAAGAAATAACTTCTGAGTAGTCAATGTGACTTAGCAGGTCAGGGTGCTAACTACACAAGGCCAACAACCTGAGTGTGACATCTAGAACTCATGAGGAAAGGACAGACTGACTCCTCAAAGCTGTCTTCTGATTTCTACATGAGGATCCCAAGTCTAATAATAACAGAGGATCCAAAGTCTAATAATAACATTGTATGCTCACAATAATGAATAAGCTGGAAACCAGCCAGCCAGCCAACCAACCAACCAACCAACCAGCCAACCAACCAACCAACCAACCAAAATCCTTAAAAGAAAATAAATCACATGCACATATCCTACCTAAAATAGGCTTGTCTTTTCAACAAATAGTTCTGAGAACCAAATAAAGATCTGAATGTAAGGCACAGAGCCTTGAAGGTACTAGAAAAAATATAGGAGAGAGCTCCAATAACTCAGGGGAAAAAAAGAACTAACAAACAGGATCATGTGAAATTAAAAAGCCCTACAAGGCCATGGAAAAAACAACTATGATGAGAAAGTCCACAGAGTGAGAGACAAGCTGTCAGCCATACAGCGGACAGGGAATTAATATCTACAATTTGTTTAAAATAATTATACAACTAAACAAATATCCAGCTGACTTCGATTTGACAATTTTCAGAAGAGACATACAAGCGGCAGAGAGTTCTATGAAAGATACAATCAGGGAAATGGAAGTTAAAGCTGTACCAAATCTCTACCTTGTTCTAGTCACTTTCTACTCTCTCTAGAGAAGCACTATCATGAAAAACTGACAAAAATCCTAGCAAGAGTTGGGGGGTGAGTAGGGCAGACAAAGAACACTTACGCAGCTCTACTAGTGCAAATTAATGCAGCCATTGTGGAAATCACTACAGAATTTCCTCAACAAACTGAAAAGAAATCTACCATACGATACAGCTCGACCACTCTGGAAGACAGCACACTACATAGACAGCTGCAGTATACACTCAGCCCTGATATCTAGCAACAGGTGAATAGACAAAAAAAAAAAAAAAAAAAAAAAAAAAAAAAGAGAGAAAAGTCAACAAAATGACTCAGCAGGTGCAAGTTCTTGCTGTACAAGTCGGATGATGTGTATCATCAGATTCCATGGTAGAAGAGAAACCAACGTCTGAAAACTTCTCAGACGTCTACGCATGCGCTGTGACACAAGCTTAGCATACGTACAATAATAAAGGGTGGTATATTCGTACAAATATGTACGTATATTTTATTCATTAAAAATAAGAGAATGAGGGGCCAGAGAGATGGCTCAGGGTTCCAAAGTTCAGTGTCCAGCAACCACGTGGCACCACTGTAATGGACGCTCTTCTGTTGTGCAGACATACAGGAATATCCATAAATAAATAAAACAAAAATAGAAAAATAGGAAAATGAAATCAGACCATTTGCAAAAATCTACATAAAATTGGAGATGATGTTAAATGAAAAAAGGCAGATTTAAAGAAATCCATTTTCTCGCACAGGTAGAATTTATGTTATGAAATTATGTATATAAATGGGGGTGTTGGGATGAGAGACAAGGGAGTACTGAAAAGTGGTGAATATGAACATAGGATATGATGTACACATAGGAATAATTTTACATAAGCCCAAAATTTAATAATAATAAATATATGCTAATTAAAAATTAACTACAGAATATGCCTTTGTTGTTACTGGCAAACCACAATATCTCTAAGAAATCAACTAGAAAAGAAAACCTAGAAAGGAAACAAAATGAAAAAGATTTCCTCAATGTAGACCTTAAACTACCATATTCCTACAGACCAATTCCCACCCACTCACAGAGGGATCATCTACATCTACTACAAGCAAAGCAATGAGTCTTGCCTGGATGTGACATATTTCTCATACATCTCTTCTCTAGCCTTTTTGGTCTCTTCCAGTTGGACTTGCAGCCTTTCAAGGCGGTCTTCCTCATGGGCACAGCGCACACTGAGCTCCATATTTTGGCGATTGAGGTATTCTTTATCTTTCTGCAGCAGAGTGACAGTCTGCTGCAAGGTGACCACCTATGGCATCAGAGACATGTCCAGAGTGAGGTGATACTTTTCCAGGTTGACTCTATTACCTTGGCTTACTATGTGTATCAGACAGAAATCACCCCACACCTTTTGTGGGTGGGGGTATGTGGGGTAGGTTTTGAGGTAGGGTTTCTTTGCAGTCCTGTAGCCTTCTAGTCCTGGAACTAGCTCTGTAGATCAGGCTGGCCTTGAACTCAAAGATAAGCTTGTCTCAGGTGCTGGGATTAAAGGTGTGTACCGTCACAGTCTGGCTAGAAAGTTTCCATTTAAGTCTTAGCCTTGAACTGTTAATGCAAAAAAAAAAAAAAAAAAAAAAAAAAAAAAAAAAAAGCCTAAGTCTCTGTCTTTCCCTGTCTGTCTGTCTGTCTGTCTGTCTGTCTGTCTGTCTGTCTGTCTGTTCCTTCTTTCTGGCAACTACATAAAGAGGAGAAAAATAAGATTTCTCTGTAATTTTATCCTGGGCTATTTGTTCATCAATATATAATAAAGTATAGTGAGTAGAGGCAGGAGCTTACCTCTTTTGATAATTCATTCCTTTCTTTAGCTTGAGCTATATGAGAGGCTTCAAGTATTTCATGTTTTCTTCTAACCTCGAGCACTTCCTGTTCAAGAGCATCGCGTTCACTATAAAAATAAAATCACAAACACATATAAATACAGACACCTCTTTCCCGACTGCAAAAGCTAAGTGGCAGGAAGCTGACCAGAGCCTCGGGGCTTTTGTGTATCTCTATGAATGTTAGTGTTAGAGCATCAATATGTGAGGTGTGTTAAGCCGTAACATACAGTATGTTCTAAGGTACAGTTTCACTTCTCCCACTGTTGCTTCAGACACGCTCTCACTGAGCCCACGCTAGCCAGGAACTCAGAGCAATCCGCTGTCTTGGTTTCCCATGCTGTAATCACAAGCCATCTCACAGGACTTCAACCTTAAAGCCAAAGCTTTTAAACAGCTAAAAGAACTGAAGCATACATTCACGCTTTTGTAGGGTAAAAAGCTGTCATAACTTACTACTGACCCTTCAGGGCGACACATAGACAGGTGGGCAGGCATCAGGACATTGCTTCACTCACACGTGGCTTTATGATTGACTCAGATATTTTAAATCTCTCCTTTCAGAATAGCCATCTCCCAGAAGTATGAACCTAAGAATAGGGCCAAAACCCTCCAACAGGTATCTCTAAAACCAGGCACAGAAATTTGCCCCTAACTCCTCTTCCCTACTTAGAACTTGGCTTTGAAACTTGACTTCACTGACTCCTGGGCTGCCACTGGAGAACTGTTTTCTTTATACCACTTAGATGATATAAACATCCTACTGCTATTAATGATTCTGAATCAAATATTATCAGTGAGGCTACAAAGCAGCAGTCATACACATGTGTTTATTAGTTGAAATGTACTATTCAGATCTTCCCCATTTACTGCTACCATCCCCTCATAGATTTGTATTCCTTCAGTGGGCTTTAACTGTAGTTGTCAGTATTTATTTTTTTTAATGTTTTTTTAAGATTTCATTTTGTGTGCATACGCCATTGTTGTCCTCAGTCACACCAGAAGAGGGCATCGGATCCCATTATAGATGGTTTCAAGCTACCATGTGGTTCATGGGAATTGAACTCAGGACTGCTAGAAGAGCAGCCAATGCTCTTAACTACTCTCCCGGCCCCATGAGTGTTTATTTTTATACGTAGGTTATAAACAGAAATATACTATATTACATTTGATTGGTTGAGGTTCTTTAGCTGACTACTGTGGTATTAATTGGAACTAAACATTTCAATATGATTTTGTCCAGTGTATTACGCTCTTCCAGCTTCCCTCTCTTTGGTCCTTGCCAAGAAACAATGGCTGATCCAGCAATGTTCAGAGTCCAAATATTAATTTTGAAATAGTACTTCCTGTTACTAGAAATCAGAATACACTTGGTCAAGGGAACTAAATTACAAAATAAAGCTGGGAAAGTTATGTTATGCCAGAGGCTGTAGAGCTGTTAAGATGAAAGTGATGCAGATATAAGTTGGTGTTTTTAGCTGCCACACAGAATTTTATGTAGAAACAAATTACTTATTCAGAAGCATTTTAATTCTAGAGATGACATGATATCTACATACCGATTAATTTTGCATATTTGTAAGACTTTACCAAGGGGCATATGTCCAGGTTGCCTAATATTTTCATAATTTCTTTTATTCTTTGCAGTGTTGCTGAGTGAAGCCAGGATCACACTGCTTGACCAATGAGCTGGGCCTGGTTTTCTGAATCAGGATTTCGGTTGTAGCCCATGTTCACTCAAGAACTCATTACCCCCACCTCTGCCCCCAGAGGCTGAGATTACAAGACCGTAGCCGCTGTACATAGCTCTGCATGTTTTGTGAAACTCATTTATAAACAAAGGGTTCAGCTGGATCCCCTTCTTTCTTACTGTCCTATTTTTTTTTTTACTGTTTATATTTTTGTTACTGTCCTATTTTTAACATAATTGCCTTTTTTAAAATTAAGGTTTTATTTTTCTTCTTGATTTTTGTTATTAAAAATAAGAACATAAAAATACTATAATGAACACCCATTCTAACTGTGACACCATGAACAAGTCAGGGAACTCTGGATTAGTCAAATGCTTCTTGGGAAGAAGTTGGAGGAAAAGAGGATCAGTGGGAGTGGAAGGGACAATAGAGGGTAATAAGGGGCGAATATGATTAAAAAATATATATGGAAATGTCATAATGAAACCCACTATGTTGTGATTTCACTGATAAAAAAAAATTCAGTGGTATCTTACAGTCCCTAGCACTGATTTGAAATTTCTAACTTTTGCAGACAGGATTGACAGTTAAAGCCTAAGTCAAAAATCCAGGAAGAAGTCTCTAGCGAGAAAATCAAAATATTCAAGACTGCAAACTTCAGAGGAACACTGCACTGTCTGGGAGGTCATTAGCAGAGATCTAAGCTCTCACAGAGTGACCTTGGGGACAGCTAAGTCATCCTGAACAATTCAGAGTTACTATTTTTTCAGCTCTCTCGTCTTACCAACTGCCCATATCCCAGAATCAGATTTATTATTAACTTCAGATATGTAAGAAGTTAACTTTTCATTACTATGGAATAAAAATGAAGAATGTCAGAGGAGAGGGACGGAGATTGTCCCTCACACATTCTTCACGTATTTGAGACAAGCATCCCACCTCTGAGGGGCAGTCCTACTCTCCAAGTCACATTTGGAACACTACAGCAAAACTGTTTTAGAAGAGGAGCTTTCCTTTCAGACGGATGCATGGTACACCATTCACACGACACATGGCATCAGAGGCAGCACAATGCTCTATGACGTGAGGCTGAAAATCATGAGTGAGGTGATGAACCGCTTCAGAATCCAACAGGTTCACTTGTTCGAATTTTGGTCTTGCTTTTCGAAAGCCACAGCTAACAGCGTGCCCATTGCTCCGCTGAAACTCTTAGTAAACGGCTCTGCCTAGAAGCCAGGTGGTACTGGTAATGAGAACCCACCAGCTAGGGATGTTCACTTCCTCCTGTTTCGTGTCCTCCGACATTTCAGGCATGATTACAGAACTGTTTTGGAAGAAACACAGCAAGAATCTGGGGGTCTGGCTTCTCCAGCCAGGTCTGTGTTTGCCTTATTTCTAACGTAATCTTTACTGATTATAAAACTTCAAGTACACTTCTAAAACTTGTAAGTGCTCTTTTCCTTCTGGTTCCTAGGAAGCCCTTCCTACCCAGATGCAAAGATGTAAGTAAGTGTGCAGGCCGGGATTGGAAGTAACAAAGTTGTCATTTTGTTCCTGTAGGGAAAGCACCTTTGGTTACCTTAAGACAGGAGTTCAAAGTCACTTGTCTCCCTCTGTGCCCTGTATGATGGTGTCTCCACACATGTAGGTGCAGCTGACAGATAAAAAAAGCTGATAATGTGTCTTCTGTATATGAAAGGTCAGCTTTTGAGGAAACCAGGACTTCTGTACTCTCTACTGAATGGATAATCAAAACTAAGTTCTACACTACATATGTCAGGGTAGATAAAAATTGAAAAATAAAATATTTATCTCTGTGTAAAAAAAAAGAAACCCACTATGTCTTATTAATATATGTTAATAAAAACTTAATTATAAAATGTTTCTTTTGAAATTCAGCTTCATTCAGGAGTCCACTGAACATAGCTCTCATAGATTTCAAGATTAAATTATTACTATATTTAGGCATAATGATAAATACTAATACAAACCACATACTAGCCAAGGTGGGAATAGAAGTATCACTGTCATTTGCTAAATTTTTGTAAATTCACTTACAGCATTATAACTATCACTGACTGACTGACTACTTCACTTTAAGAATTTTACCTGGAGCAGATCTACCAAGTGAACAAGTACGACAAGCCTACCCATCTGTGAAGATACGGTACTTACACACTTTAAAATGGACACAGTACTCCCTTGGGTAATCTTATATGACAAAACTCAGGTTTGTAAGGGATACACTGTAGAAGCTCATTAAATACAGAACAATAGAGATTCACTCCAGTTAAAGGAAGACTGTTCTCACAGTTACCCAGCAGCAATGTACTTGGAAATGTTCTTACAGCTTTGTTTCTGACAGTGGAAACCTTTCATCTCAAGCTGAAAAATCACTCGAGAAAATTTAAACACTTAAATTGACATGAAATTCATCACCTAACCCTTAGAAAATATTCTCATATGGTATTTTACAGGGTTCTAATTTCTTTTCTATGATAAAGCGTGGCAGCAATTTCTACACGAGCTAGAAAGCACCAATACCATGGAGCTGTGTGCGCTTCCACAGCAGGAGAGGGAGAGTAGCTGTGGGGGTTCTACAAGGGTGGGTGGCTGGGGTGAACACTAGGAGTGAAAACCGCATGGCCACCCGAACAATTTACCTCTTTACTTTGTCATAGTTCTCTTGTCGGTAATCGCCTTGCTGAACGAGCTGCTTTGTGTCTGCTAATTCTAAGGCCAGACGTTGACATCGAGTTACGAGTTCAGAGTTGTTTCTCCGATCTTCTTCATATGTCTGTAAGTCAAATGAAGAATTTCATATTTCAAAGTGAACACAGTAGATCATACTTTATATTAAGTTTTTCTGCCAAGAACTTATAAATTTCCTTATATATAAGGACACACACACACACACACACACACACACATAAATGTTCTTATAAGTAAAGTAAAATATGTCCAAATAGGTTATATAGTTACTCAAAGATAGGTCATCTTGGATTCACAAGATTATTTGTAAATTAAATTCAAAATATTGAATAATTTCTACATGTCTGGTTTAGGTTAGATACTGTACATACAAAGATGAGTAAGACAGTTTCTTTCCACTTGAAAACACAAAACAACCAGTGAATAGCAGGTTCCAAATTTGAAAGACCACTGTGAGAAATTTAAGGATGGGGCACTATGCTTCGGTTGGACACCATGCCTCATACGCTAGGGTTCTTTGTGAGAACAGAATGCTACTTAGCTTACTATAGGATTTAGCTGAGGATGCTCTATTACTTCCCAGAGGATCATCCTATACATAATTTAATACCTACATCCTAAAAGAAGATTCAGTCAGCCTCACCTGAGCATTATTGGTTATTTAAATGTGTCAAGAGAGGGGGCAGTTCTGTGATTAGGAAGCAGGTTCCAGAATTTAGTTTCTAGAAGTGAGTAATTTACAAAATGACATTTGTCTAAGCCCTGGTGTTACCTCATGGAATTCTTGTAAAGATTATATCAAATAAACACATAATAAATGTACATTAGGTAAAAATTAATGTCTATAATATTTTCTATTTGCTTTGACATCTTAAAGGATCACAGACAAATTTATAGTATAGTAACTAAACAAAGACTATAATATAATCAGAGAAATATACACACAATACAAAATTTGCAAAAAATTAAAAGATGGGCAAGAGATAATACACCCAAGTAACCCAAAGAGTTAGATGTGTTAGTCAAATAAGGTGAGGGTTAGGGTCATCCTTAGGTTGGTGGTTCTGGTTCTATAAGAAATCAAGCTGAGCCAGCCATGGGACGCAAGCCAAAAATCATGGCTTCTTCATGGCCTCTGCATCAGTTTCTGCCTCCAGGTCCCTGCCCTGTTTGAGTTTCCCCAACTTCCTTTGATGAGGAGGAAAGATGATGTAGAAGTGTAAGCAAAATAAATCCTTTCCCTTTCATTCTTTTTGGTCATGTTTCATCACAGCTATAGTAACCCTGACTAAGGCAGTTCCTATTTGAGTTTTCTACTCCTCTGGTCCTCTTCCCAATAAACCAGTGAAAACAAAGAAATAGAATGGTCCAGGTATATGTTTAGGCTTCCAGGCTGGCATCATTGGAATTCTCATTGGAGAATTTCCATTTTCTTTGTGGAGTGAAAGATCAAGTGAGTTGACAAAAATGAGAAGTGCGAGGTTGGAGGTTTGTAGCCTGGAGAACGGAAGGAAAGGCCTAAAACAACTCTGAGGAGAAAGCAAGGACCTGGGGAAAACAGCACAGAGGTGCTCCACGGGAGGAGGCTGGTAACAAAGGATTAGAAGTATCTGTTGCTGCTAATGTGATTTTCTCCCCAGTAATGCTCAGCTAGACAAATAGAGGGCCTCAGGCTATGTTGATAAAAAGAAAGTTGAAATTAAAGGCCATCAGCAAGAGAGAGGTTGAAGATGAATAAAGCAGAGGGAAGAAAACGTATTATTTTGGATTGATTAACTCATTTGCATTGGAAATTTTTGTAAGCACATAACTGAGAACTGTGGTTGAGTGTTTTTTTTGCACATGCAAAGAAGCAGATGTCATTGTGAAGGTAGACATAAATTTTCAGACCCTGAAGTGGGAATATAGCTCAGGAAAATAGCACATGCTTAGCACATGCCTAGCATGTGCAAAGCTCTGTGTTCTATTCATTGCACCGAAAAAGAACTAAAACAAAGAATAGAGTGGGGAGAGAAATAAAAGCATAAACATTTAGAGAGTCACATCTAAATGTAACTTTATCTATAACTTTCATTCACCTGATGTAATTGTCTTGGAGGCTTATTGCCTCTGTCAGCTAACTTAGGCTAGTCCTGGAAGCTTCTAGCCTCCACACAATCTAATTTAAGCCTAGAATGTTTCAGCCTCTGAGACTTACTGCTGAATAAATAAGCTCACCCTTTCTAGATCTTTCTGATCCTCTTGCTGGCTGGTTCAACTCAGCTGTTCTGGCTCAAAACTCTCGAAGCTGACTGATTTAATGTGGCTTTTCTCTCTGTCTCTGACTTTTGCTCTGCTTGGCCCCAAACTAACTCTAGTAATCTAATCTGTGCTCATTCTTTGGCTTGTTCTGTCTTCATCTGTGTCTAGTTTGTTCTCTCTTGGCAACCGGTCTCTGTACTATTGTCCCAGTAAAACTGCCTCTTAAGTAGCTTTCTTTCTTTCTTCACTACCCCTTAGGTAGCTTCTCTTCATCCTCTCTTCCCTTGAGAGCTGGGCATATCCTACTGTGTCAAATCTTTCTCTGATTTATCACTTTGTCTGCTACTCAGGTAGATATCACGAAAGACATGGGTGGTTTCTTCTACAAACTAAGTTAATTGTTTGGAATTAAAGGTGTGTTCTAAGGGTGTGTTTACATTCCAGCCAGATTGATTAAAGGTGTGTTCTAAAGGCCGAGTCACACCACAACTAGAAACTTAATTTTTCTTCAGTAAATAACACAACCTCAGGGTTCTTAGTGTGATCAAATATCCTGCAACATGTGCCTTTGAAATATGGGAGGTGCAGGCACCTGCCATGGAGAACAGTTTGCACACATGTATATTTACACACATAGATATCATTTTTCCAGTATAAATGCTTATAAAACATAAGCAAATATATCCAGAAGTTCAGAGTAGAAACATAAACTTTATATCAAGGATTTCTTTTAAATCAAAGATTTCTTTCACGTAAAAAATGTCCCTTTAGGTCCACGCTGAAAAGGAGGCAGAAAGATTTGTAAGAATTAGAGGTGATAGATAACTCTAAGGAAACAGTATCTTCTAGACACAAAGATCGTGGCAACCTGTAAAAGGCCTAAAACTGGTCCAGCAATAAGAAGAGAAAGTGATAAGGGTTCATACCTATGGCCAAGACACTATCTGCAACTAATACCCACTAGAAAAGGAAGAACAGCTTTATTTCAATGGGGTCAAAACTCACTAGGTCTATTAACCATACTTCATACCTAGTTGTCCAACAAAAATAAACTTAGTGGTATTTTTGTAGACTTTTTGTCTCATTTTACCTCTTTGGACATTTAAAAAAAATATTGTTGCTTTTCTTGGTTATTTCAAGCTCCATTTTGTGGTGTGTATGTGTGTGTGTGTGTGTGTGTGTGTGTCTATTTCTTGTTTTGGTTTTTGTTTTTTTTTTGTTTTTTAAGAAAGAGAAAAAAATGAAAAAAGTTAGTTGAGTAGAGAATTGGTGGTCTGGGAGGAATTGGGGAGGAGAAAAACATGAACATTATAATGTATAATGTTTTTTCAATAAAAGTTTTAAAACATCTCTCTTTAAAGTTACAAATTTGTTCTTTGGGGTAAGGAGATTTGTTTTGGGTACTCTTAGAAACTAAAGGTAAGAGTTGGATATGTTGGTGTGTTGTAAATATTAAAAGGATGGCTTAACCTTTTATCAGCTCCTGTAATCTCACTCTGTGGACACCACTCTAGTAAGAAGCTAAGCACACTTGGTGCTCCACGCCCCCTCTAAGAACTCTGGTGAGGTTCACTCTACCACCCTTTTGCTGCTTCTGTCCTGGGTGGATTCCACCGCCCCAGCATGTTGTTTTCACTCACTTCCCCTTGGTGTGTTGTTGATAAGCCTTAGATACATACATCCCAACTTTGTAGTAGGCTTTATGCATTACTCTACTACACCCTTTGAACTCAATTAAGTAGTCACATCAAAGAACACACCAAACTACTCTGATCCAATAGATATAATTTGCCAACCTAGATAAGTCAAATGATCCTGTACAATTCTATCCCTTATAAAACATTCATAACAACCTTATTTATGAAGATATGGACCGAGAGAAACATCTGCCTTCATCTTTGTTCCTCCCGGAATCTTTTCTCTCTCCTTCTCTTCTGTTTTCTCAGCCCTTTCCCCGCTTACCTCTCCACTGTCCAATCATGTATCATCTTAATATCAACCCACACTGATATCTGTTTGTAAGCCTAGTACTTGTGAGGTTGAAGCAGTTAAACTTCCAAGCCTTGGCTATGGAGTTAGACCTCATTGCCACAGCACTGGAAAACAGAAAATAGACCCACAATTTATGGCTATACAATTCTGTGGATAAGGCAAAAAGGCAGTAAGTAGACTGTGCTGTATTCCCCACTGCTTTCTGCCCTGTAATCTCTCACCAATGAAAAGTGGATTGCATGTGCTATTAGAAGCTATTCCTTGCCTCCCACAATATAAGCAAAAGATTGAGTTTCTCATAATCCTAGCACCTAGTACTGTGGCTTTTATATAAAAGTTTTGTAGGTAATATTTACGTAAAAGAAGAAGCAAGAGGGGACAACATATAGACTGAAAGAGATGCAAAGAAATTGTAAATATTTTTACATAAAAAAGAAGTAGACACAAAGTTTGCATTTGCCACCCCTTTCAAAATGGAAACTTCTAGGTAACAGTTAAGTGAATCAACAGCCAAGTATCATATTAACTTTTGAAATGAGAAAACAATTACATAGGGAAAAGAAGTACTATATGAGGCATCAAGAAGACTCCTACTGCTTGATGTACTTGGAACATAACAGACTTTTCACTGCCAAGGTTAATCACACACACACTAGATTGTTTGCTAACACTATGTAGAAAATACTGTTATCTGTAATTATAACTGTAGGCTATAATTGTCTTATCTGTGACCCTCTCCTTATACCCACACACAACTCTGCACTCCTTAAAGGCCTGTCCTATCTCTGTATCCCAATAACCCAAAGTCATTATAGTAGAAATGCTTAATGAGAAAACCAATTATGAAAGACAGACTCTACACTATAGTCCTAGCATTTAGAATAGGTAGTCAAACAGACAGGTTTACTTTGAAATTAATATATGCCTAGCAACTAATTGTTTTCCAGCCAAATTTAATGATTAAATAACATATCACCTCTCAATATTGTGTGTGTGTGTGATGAAGACACTGTAAGAAAGAAATCTCTATTGCTTGATCTGCTGTTAAATGGGTGAGGCTTTGATTCACAAAAAAACTGAGCTGCATCATTCCAATTTCTTTATGTATCACACACTTTTAAAAAGAGGCTTGAATGGGGCCCCATCCTCCAATTCTCTTGAGCCCAAACAACAGCAGCTATTTTAGATACTCATCATTTCAGAGATGAAAAATACACTGGAGATTATCTACCACAATCTTACTTTCAAGATATGGCTATGATGACATACCAGAGGAATACGTGTAGCTTCATGTTTGTTGCTGAACTATTACACAAGCCAGGAAATGGAACCAGCTTAGATGTCCATCAACAGATGAACAGATAGAGATGATATAGTAATACATATACATCATGGAATTTCTTAAATGGCAAAATACTATGAAATCATGACATCTGTAGGAAGTTAGAGTTAGTTATAAATTATATTAACTGAAGTGAATTATATTCAGAAAAGCAAATATCACATTTTTCTTAATATGTAGAATCTAGAGTTGAAAGTATTTGTGTCTGTATTTATATGCGTTTGTGTGTATGCACACGTGTCATGAAACTACAACAGGATCTTGAGAGGTAAAGAAGAAATCTCAAAGAGGGTGGGAAGCAGAGTAGTGAAAAAACTGATAAGAAAGCAATTTCAAGTTTGTTTTTTGAAGATTTATTCTGTAGTAACTATACAACCACCAAGTGGAAGCTAATTTTATTTACTGCTCAAACCCAACTTTAATTATAGGTTGCATGGCTTCAAATATCACATATATATAAACCAAAGTTGATTTTGAACTCTCTCCCCTAAAACAACCATTACAATTATTTCTTGAATACATACATACATACATACATATATACATACATACATACATACACACACACACACAAATATTCACTTGATAGTTTACTGTGTTGGCATATAACTGTAGTCTGAGTCCTTAGGAAGGTGTGGCAGGGTTAAATGCACAGACAGCTAGACTACATAGACAGATCCTGTTTCCAAAGCAACCCTAAGGAAAAGAAAATCATTTGGTAAAGTGACATCAAGTCTGGATGCTCTTCTGAGAAGTAAAAAGTGAAGACAGGAAACAGGCACATTTAATAGCAGCCATGGAACCAAATGGCAATTAGCCTGGATGGAAGAGGCTCTAAGCATCTGGGCCAATTTACAGTCTCTCTCACTATGCAAACTGAGAAGTGGGAACCTATGTGTCAAAACAGGCGGTTAACACATGAAGTACTCTCTGCCCAGAGTGAGACAGAGCCACTGAGGAGGCTGAGAGGATGACATCATCAAATGGTCAGTCAGTCCAATCAGAAGCAGTTTACATTGAAAAGACACTCTGTGGATGACAATATATGTTTTAACTGCTTTAGAAAAGTGAGAATTCATTCCTCCGAATTCTCTACAAGTTTCACAAGATCACTTCTGTCCAAAGACCTACCTCATGAAGAGAGTAGGAGCCTAACTCACCTTTGACTGTTGCAAACTGCCCTTCTGCCAAGGGTCAGCTCTGCTGCCACAGTTTACTCTTTGTCCTTGTGAAGCTCCTTAAGAAATATATTACTAGTATAAAGTTGAAGACATTTTAAAAGTAAAATATAATCTATATGAATAAAAGATGCTCTCATCAGATCTGGACACTGGGTTATAAGAGTTCCAATCTGTGACCTTTCTGTTAACTCACGATAGCCCTGCAAAAAATGTATAGGAAACCGGGTGTTGGTGTTGCATGATTTTAGTCCCAGCACTGGAGAGGAAGAGGTAGGCGGACCTCTGTGAGTTTGAGGCCAGCCTGGTCTACAGAGTGAGATCTAGAATAGCCAGAGCTTAAAAAACAAAAACAAAAACAAAGAAGCCTTTCTCAAAGAACCAAAACCCAAACCAAAACCAACAATGCCAACACTACTACTAAGAGCAGTGTACAGGAACTAATCAATGGCTCATTCATTATTGGATGACTTCTGCTTTACAGGTCTGGAAGAATTTGTATGGCAAAACCACTATGTTGAGATCTTAAATGGCTCATTTTATAGCTAGGTTGGATACAGTTGAAACAAACCTGAAATGCTAGTGTTTCAATAGATTCTGATCCAAATATAATTTTCTTTCCCATGAGACAAAGTCTAAATACATAGCCAAGGCTGGCCTTGATTTTGTAATCCTGCTGCCCCTGGCTTCCTGATAGCTAGAATAACAGTCATGGGCCACCATACTTAGCTCAAATTTCATTTTAACATTTGAGAGAAGAACTTAATGTATCATATTTAAAATATCATGTAGCAACAAAGAATTTGAGTATATCAACATAACAGAAGTATGGCTTTTTAGGCCTTCTGTGCCTCTGACTCATTTAGATTAGCATTAAAAGTATTAACAAGTATAGGTAGGAAAAAGAAAGGAATTAGGTTAACCCACCAATGGAAGCAAACACCTGGATTTTTGCTTTAATGGACTGCAGCTTATTCTAGCCTCTAGAAAAATGTTACCCAACACAAACTTCTGTTGTAATATGTAATACTTGGTGATGAAGCCACTGTTCTTAGTGAGGCAGACCCCCTGCATTTTAGTCGTTTTGGATGTAAATGGTTGCTGGTCAGATTCCAGACCTAGGTAGCTCAGGTTCTCTATGGGCTGCAAATAAGATGAGCCATCTTTGATTTCTTTTTTTAAAATATATTTTTAATCATTTATTTAGTTTTATTTTAGGAGCATTGGTGTGTGTTTTGCTTGCATGTTTATCTATGTGAGTGTGTCAGAACCTCCAGAGCTAGAGTTACAGACACTTGTGAACTGTCATGTGTTTGCTGGGAACTGAACTAGGGTCCAGTTAGTTAGAAGATCAGCTAGCTTTAAGGTTTACACTGAGTTCTTTCTTGGTTTATCACACATTCCCCTAGCTACAAAAGAGCTATCACTTTAGCTGAGCCTCTTTATTTCTATCAAAATATATGTATCTTGTTGCAGGTCAACAAGGTCTCCATAATTCTCACATTCACTTAGAGCTTGTTAATAACAGCACAAAATGAGAAATTCTTCAAGGTTTTTTTTTTTTTTTTTTTTTTTTTTTGTAATATTGATTCCACTCACATTCTAGTCACATCTGTGAACCTCTTTGAGAAACCTATTTCTAACAGCTCAGGTAAAAACACACTGAATTACAAAGCAAACAGAGCTATCAAAATATTTAAATTGTGTATGCCTTCTTTGTAAATGCATTAAAGACCTAGTGATGAGAAAGTTCAAGTAACTATGAGCAGAAATTCTAAGTACTTAGCAGATTTAATTATCAAGAGTCACAAGAACTGGTAATCTTTATAAATTTTCTTCATATATATATATATATATATATATATATATATATGTAAACGTAAATATCCTCAACTCCAGTTATAAATGGAAACAATTTCTTTCCTAGACTCCCTAAAAATATGTTAACTGTAAGTTAGAAAGCTCAGCGACTGTTAAAGTATTTACGTGGCTTTTTTTTCTTCTAACATTTTTAACTTACATTGAGTTAATTTTGTGCTATCATATAAAATGTAAGAACAGATTTTGTTCCACTGACGTTTACATATTTGCATGCCAACAGCACACTTAGCTGTCTATGTTAGTTCTAAGATTACACTAAGTTCTTGCTCAGTTCCCCTCATCTCTAGCTTTATCTTCTCTTTGAAATCCTGGAGCGCTTATTTTTCACATCAACTAAAGCAAGTTACCCACACTTAATTCTGTATAATATTTCTTTACTCTGAATCTCCCAATTGATAAAAATATAATTGGAATATTTATATTCCAATATTTATACCTCCAGAAAACGGTTTGCCTGCTCTTGCTTAATATTATCAATCATGGAACAATACTTTTAGAAATTTGGATGCTTTCTAAAATATGGTTATTTCCGTGCTAAAAATGTAATTTTGGAGTATTTTTTGCTTCATGTCTGTGTGATAAGGATGCCTGAGTGTGTGTGTGTGGTTGGATGTGGAGTATGAGCATGCACGCTGGTAAGGAGGCAGCAGGCTGCTGTTGAGAATTAAACCCAGGAGTAGTAGACTCAGACAGCTTCTAGTCAGCTTCTGGGGAAACCTGTCTTAAGCTTCAGAGGCTGCCACACCCACCTGGCATTTACATAGGTTCTGGGGATCAGGACTCTGGTTCTCTTGCTTGTACAGCAAATGCTGCAAAAGTTGAAGAATCTTCCTAGCACAGATTTGCAGCTTTCTTCATTGAGTTCATTACCTTTGATAGAGACGCACATGAGGAAAATACTGCACTCAAAAAGAAAGTGGGGATTCATCAAGTACAGAATCTGAACACTACCATCAGTGGCTACAGACACGGACATATTCACATAGCCATTCTCCTCCAACCTGATAGTACATCACTCTCTATTCAGCTAGTCATACAAGGTGTCGTTATTTGTTAGAATGGTAGAATGGAGAGATGACTCGGCCTTCCAGAGCTTTTATTGCTCTTGCAGAGGGAGCTGCTTTGGGTGCCAGCACTGGCACAGTGGCTCACTCTAACTGCAGCTATTGAACTGCCAGATGATCTGATGCTTCTGACCGCCACAGGCATGGCACACACCACATACACACATATACTAAAATAAACACAAAATGGTACAATTCATTTGTCAACATTTTATTTTGAATTTTTCTTTCAATAGGTTAAATAAAATGAGCTTTTAAGTTTATTTTGTTTTGCTTTTATGCTACCTCAGAATTTTCTACCTTTTCAGTACTCTGGAGTAGTATAGTTAACTGTGAAGGAAGAACTGACATGTGAGCCCACCTGGGTTAATCCATTTCTGAACCTGGTAGTAACAAGATTAGTGGGCACTTCCTTTTCCCTTCATAATATCCCCATGCTAACTACACCCACTTCTGTTTAATTCAGAAGCTGCACTTCACTTGCAGTTTCGAGATTCTTAGTGCAAACACACACACACACACACACCCTAAATTTCCAGTGCTTTACTGCTATTCATTTTTTTGGTTTTGAGTTGTTCTTAGCTTTTGTTCCCCAGCTGTTTCCCTAGGTAGCCCAAGCTGGCCTCGAACACTCGGTGCCCCCGGCGAGAGCTTCTGAATTGACGGCTCACAGGCATGTTGCAGCCACGGCTGACTCTCCTTTTTTCAGATGAGGAATGCATATCTTTATTTTTGTTCCTTTTTTCTTGTGTAGTAATAAAAAAAAATTAAGGCCAAAGATTTTTATCTAGTATAATTTTAAATATACTTTGAGAACTCGGACATAAAATAATTCTTGTTTTCAATGTCTTCCTTTTTAAATTCTTTGAACCAAAAGATATATTTAACTGTCAAGAAAGTTTAATTCCCTTCACTCTTTGTCTGTTTTACTAAGTTATGATAAAAATAGGAACTATAAAACTTATATCTAAAAATGTATTTGCTTCCTATGTGATCAAGTGTATACACAGTAGTCTTACAAACTTTCCATTGATGTTTAAAAAGAACAGTCTCTGGTTAGGCTTTCTTTATAGTAGCTGGATCAAAACATCGATAAAATTAGTTCTTCCAGGCCTCATTTATTTTTATCTATCCCATCTACACCGGTTCTTACAGGAGCAAATTAAACTCCCAAGCTTACTGTGTTATACTAAGCTCTCAATATTACTTTACAAACACTATGCCACTCACTATATAAAGGTTCCTGTCCGTAACCTCATGTTTTGCCATTATACATTTTGCTATTCTGTTATATGATTTTTCAATTTGAAATTTCAACTGTCTTGTATTAATATTACCTTCCTGCCAACATTTTCCATAATTCTCCTTCAATATCTTTTTTTCAATTTTTGCTCTAAGCAACTTCTCTAAGTGTATTCATTTCTGGTGGGGCTGTTTAGGTTTTGAGGTTTTTCAGAGCACGTCCATCATGCAGCCCTAGGTTGACCTCAAACTCGTCATGCTCCTGTCTCAGTCTGGACACTGACCTCACAAAGCACTGAAAATAGACAGCTATTAATTACTGAAAACACTAAGTATTAAATTATAAAATCTAGAAAATGGCCAGTGGGATGGCTCAGTGGGTCAGGAAGCTTGCTACCAAGACTGACCACCTGAGCTGACCTTTGACCTATACACACGTGCAGCCTTGTACATACATGTGCACACGGTAAACAATGTAATAAGTATTTTCAACAAATATATGCCTTCTGATTCTGTGTTAAGAAACACTGTATTTTGTGTGAAAAAAACTCCCAAAACGTAGAGCTTGTCATTGCGTAGTTGGATCGGTTACCCGCTGTGAAAGTTACAGGTTTACCACTGAGATGGCATTCAAAGACTAACCATTAGGCCTCAGAGTTGAAGACGGCGGAACCGATTCATTACTGTATACCTTTTCCTTGTTAATCAACCATTCGATACCATCAAAAAGGTGGGAGGTTAAGACCAACAAGAAGTGGTTATAGTACGTTTGGAGTTAATCTAAGGCATTTTAAAGGCATCTATGGAGGGGTTTCCACTGTTACAGAAAAGATGATCACGCTCTTGGGCACTGGCTTCAAAATTCCACTTCTCAGAACCTGCCCTTGAAATTAAAATAAAAAAGCAACGAGGGGTTTACTTAAGATTATAAATATAGTGGGCTGGAAAGATGGCTCGGTGGTTAAGAACATGGCTGCTCTCCCAGAAGTCCTGAGTTCAGTTCCCAGGGATCTGATACGCTCGCCGTGAATGCAGACATCCATGTAGACAGAGCACACGCACATTAAAAATACATAAAATTATGAAATAAAGATGGTAAATATGGAGCGAAAGTAAAAAAAGGGCATATTAATCTTTAAAAGACGGTCTCGTCACATAGCGTGCATGAGACAATGAGCTAACTCACTCAGCTTCTAACCGATGACAAACTTAGAGCTCACAGCACAAGCTTCCCCACAGACGTCCCCTGTGTAGGCACTTTTAACTGTCACTCACTGCATTAAAGGTAAAATTTCAACAGGTTTTAAAGGTATATGTAAAAAAATGAGATTTAGTAATAACAAACTGTAAAGTGTGACTCCAATCTTATTCTAATGTGTTACATAGTCAAGTATTTAAAATGTTATTTATATCAAAGACAAAAGTAAAAAATATAAAATCAAACACTGAAATTTGATTGTTTTTCACATCAATTAAATGAGCAAACAAAACAAACAAAACCTCCTCTCTTCTAAATGGTTCATGCTTAGGGTCTACGTACCTGTCACACTAGGATATTGAGTTTTATTGAAAATAAGGTCCTTAGTCACACATCAGACTGAAATCAGAACCCATGTGGATATCCATCCATGAATTGAAAATTTGAATAGTTATTTGGTTTAATATGAAGGAACAAGAAAAATTATTGTATACTATTGTGTGTGATGGGTAGCTTCTCAAACATGCATTGTATAAAGGAATTTTAAGCTTAAAAACTGAACAAAAATATTTAAGAAAAGTTTATAATTCCTGAAATACAAAATGTAAACAAATACATATCATTAAGAAAACACTTCATTTTCATAAAAATTAAATTAGCTATTTTATTCATCTATAGATAGCAATGACTATGAAGTTACTGTAATAAATGAAGAATCTTTATCTGAAGATCATATAAAAAAAAAAAAGCTTTTGTTTTTCTTATTTTTGCGCAGCAATGGAACGTCTGGGTTATACTAGGAAAAACAGCAGTTACTGTTTCAGTCAGCCGATTGAAAATAAGAAATAGAAAAGGCAAGTTAATGCAGGGTAGGTTCAAAACCAAGGTTTTCCAAATGAGCGAAGTATTTTTCTAAGGTAGATGGGTGCACACTGCCTCCGTGTGGTTAAAGTATACTAAGACCATTTCTGGATCTGTTGTTTTGAACAGTTTTAAAACAAAACTAAAAGTTTAATTTCTCAAATTTCTGAGACATAGCTAATAAATGTCTGAACATTTCTAAGTAAGTTTTACCAAGTTGTTTTTATTGAGATCTCTCCTTTTGTACACTGCTGCCATTCCTTCTAAGTTTCCCTGTGCTTCTGAGGTTCTAGAACAAAGAATTTATATTTGACATTTATTTATACTGAATTTGGTCTCTTTCAAATCAATAACCTATTTGTTACTGTTTCAGTTTTTCTACTTTCTTAGCTGTTCGTGTCCATTGAATATATCCTGACTTTTAAGAATCTTTGCTAAGTTCTGCCTCCCAATTACCAGATTTTTTATTTTTATGTTCTGAGCTCTACTGCTTTATTAGGAATTAAAAATGACTAATTGGTATGTCTAAACTACTAAATATTCTAAAATTTTCATGTTTTCTTTAAATTCTGGTCATGTTTTTAAAATTTTTTATTATAGCATTTTCTTTCATATGTAATGGTGAAAAAACTTATTCATTCATTCCTGCCGGTAAATGTCAAATGAGAAGATTAGTTTGCAATGAAACTAAGACTCTTTCTAGGGTAAGAGATCTTGAGGCCAAAAATAATCTTCACATGCTGAACACACAGAGTGTTTTCCTGTCTCGTGTGTAAACAAACAGCATCACTATGCTCAACAAGGTGATGGCCAAACACTCATCTGACAAGTCCTCCTACACAGTCAAGGATGAGACTCAGGAAGAGGCTGAGAGCCAGATGCCAGGCGGCCCATCAGGACGTGAAGAGAAGAGCACTGTGCTTGTTTCCCACCTGCTGGTTTGTTTCAGTGCTGTTTAAAATGAGGGCTGTACACATAAAGATGGAGTGCAAAGTCCAGTTGTTCTGCTGTTATTCAGAAGACAACTGTGCCTGCCCGAGAGGGAGGAAGGGATTCCAGAGGCGGCCAGAGACAGGAAGCTGAGCTCTATGGGTTATCTCTACTCAGGTTGTTAGCCCCCAATCAACACCTATCTGAGGACAGACTCCCTATAGACCACAAAGGGCAACATATCAGAATTAAAATTTGTACTGCTATCAAAGTATGTAGTCTGGGTACAGTGAATCTAATCTCCTACAATAACAACATCAGTACTGTCCAGAGAGAACACAGCTTGCTCACCATGGTATTACCTAATTGTACTCTTTGATGTATTAAGAAAGTAAAATTAATTGAAGAAAGAGGAACAGGTGACATGTGCTTAAAGGGAAAGACAAACAATAGAGACACACTGAGATGACCTCTGCATTGAAATTAGTGGTGTGGATTTTAAGCAATTATTAGACTATCACAAAGGCACAAACATGCCATACTTATAATAAATAGTCCAGAAACAAAATAATGAAGAATGAAATGAAAATAAATTAAGCAACCCTCCCCAAAAATAACCCAAAAAATTATCAAGCAGAACAAAACATGCGTAGGGATTTCCCTAAAAGAAAAAGGAATGTATGGAGATACAAATCTATGTGCAAATACTGTAGCAGCCTTCTTTATAAATCTCTAATGGAAGCCTATCAAGTGCCCATCAGTTAATACAAGCAGGGATATACACAATGGAATAGTCTTCAGCAGAAAATGAAGAAACTACTAATGCCCAAAGAAGAGAACATAGAATGTTCTCATAAGACACAACTGAGGGGCAGACATGTATAAAACAAATATCAATGTTAATAGTAGAAATTATGTCCTACATGTGCTGGTATTTACTGTCAATACCAGCTTTTACAGTTATTGTTGCTGTTAGCGTTGTGAATGAGTTAGGAGGTATATACATATTGTTCTGGCTTGGCTTTCTTGGGAGGATTCCAAGAGGTGTGTTCTCATAGGAGATAGTGAGATCTGGCCCTCTTACTCTGTTTATGAACTGAGATGTTTCCCTCTGCTATGCACTCCCAACCATAGTAGGTAGTTTTAATCCAGGCCCCTACATAACAGGGCCAATCAACCACGGACTAAAATCCCCCAAAACTGTGGGGCCAAAATAAAGCATTTTTGTTTGCAATTTGATTATATGAAGTATTCATTGTAGCAATGAGAGTCAGCTAACAGTATGTGTGCTTTAAAATTTTTATAGTAAGGGTGAAGATTCTATAATCTCTAGGGCTGGTGGTAAATTCTGCACATGCTAATTTAGGCACATAAGCTGACAGCTTACATAAAAATCTGGAATTGTTCCTCAACTTGTCTACCAGTTAGGTCCTGTACACTCATACAAACTTTGCCAGAGCAAGCTTGAAATCATGACTTATTTTTCATCAATGAAATAAGTTAAACTATTTAATATTAAATAACATTAGATTGAACACTCTGTAGCAAATGTTTATATTTTCATTGCAATCCTTTCCTTTCCTATATTTTGGTTATTATCCTTCAACCACTCAGGAGAAAAGTGATTCCCTCAGAAAAAAAAGGTAACAATTCTTAAAAGTCTATCAAATATATTGGCAAGATATTTAATCCACACAGATGCTCACTGTAGATTGTAGGTCGATGTTAAAGCCATACGTGATTGGACACTAGCAAGTGGGGTGGGGACAAAGCTTTTGTAAGGTGGGAGAGAGGAGGGAGAGGATTCGAGATGGAGATGGTGGAGGATGGTTCAGTTCAAGGTGAACTAGATCTTTGTCAGTTTTATCTTGTCCAGGAGGGCGGTCTCTATCTTTATTAATTGGCAGTGAATTTACTGTTTGGATGTATTGTGAATTAAGAACTTAACACATAAATCTGATTGATAAATTGATTATTGAGTCTTGATTTTACTGGGCTGTGGAGGCAATTTTACAGTGTGTGAAAGCAATGGCTGAGGGGCAGCTGGAGTGTGCAGAAGTGAGAACTCTCTGGGCCTCGGAACGAGATGTGTGTGCCAGGCGTGGTCAGTAACCACCTAGAGGACTGAGTGAATAGGGCTGCTAAAAGAGAGACACTGGAAGAGGACGGCTTGAGACCATGTGGCAGAGGAGCAACCATGCTACTCTGATATAGCGCAGTGGCGCGGCTGTGTGGGAACTGGTAGCAACAGTAGATGAATAAAGAAATGTGCATGCATATAATATTAAGAATCTTTAAAAGTCCATTGTATTAAAACATGGATGAATTTTACTATTTATACTAAGTGAAATAAATGTTAACCCTACATAATTCAATTTATATAGAGTATTTAAAATAGTCAAACCCATAAAAACAAAGAAGAAAAGTGGTTTTCAAAGGGAGGGAGAGGGAAGGACTGAAAAATTCTAGAGGTATGACCAAACACTTCAAAATAGCATGCTGGGTCAATGTGAAATGCATGCTTACTACAATTTTTCAAAGGAGTTAAATTTTAGCACAAAATTTGGAATGCTATAACTGCCTTTTGAAATTTATATTTAAATTCTACATTTTTATACACATGTAAGTGATTATCACATACGTGAACTACTGAAAAACTGATGGCATTCTCCAGAGGCACGCACTTGCCTCCTAGTCATTACTCCAACTCTCACACCTTATACAAGCTTACATAAGGCTTGGTTCATTAGTTCCCAGTTCCTGGGGTTTCCAGATTCCAGCAGGCGATTAAGTAGGCCTCTAGGAAGTCAGCCCATCAACGTTGCTCCATTAACAAATGAGGAGATTATACATGAATTTAAGTTCCATGTTCTCCAGTGACATATCTTGAAATTCTCAGGCCATTAGTCACTGCACTTCTCAAAATTTTATCAAAATTTTAAATTATAGTGATTAATAGGATTCAACATCATTCCTTTTAAAACAACCAACATTAAGTATAGATAAGTTGTATCTTGGGTAATCTGAGCTTTTGGGCTAATATCCACTTATCAGTGAGTGTATACCATGTGTTTTCTTTTGTGATTGGGTTACCTTACTCAGGATGATATACCCAAGATACAATTTACAGACCACAAGAAGAAGAAGGAAGACCAAAGTGTGAATGCTTCAGTCCTTCTTAGAAGGGGGAACAAAATATTCACAGGAAAAAATATGGAGACAAAGTGTGGAGCAGAGACTGAAGGAAAGGTCATTCAGAGACTGCCCCACCTGGGATCCATTCCATATACAGACACCAAACCCAGACACTACTGGGAATTCCAAGAAATGTATGCTGACAGGAACCTGTCTCCTGAGAGACAGAATGTATAGCTGTCTCCTGAGAGGCTCTGCCAGAGGCTAACAAATACAGAGGCTGATGCTCATAGGCAACCATTGGACTGAGAATGGAGTCCCTAATGGAGGAGTTAGAGGATGGACTGAAGGAGCTGAAGGGGTTTCAATGCCATAGGAAGAACAACAATATCAACCAACCAGATGTCCCAGAGTTCCCAGGGACTAAACCACTAACCAAAGAGCACACATGGAGTGGCCCATGGCTCCAGCCGCATACGTAACAGAGGATGGCCTTGTCGGACATCAATGGGAGAAGAGACCCTTGGTCTTTTGAAGGCTCGATGCCCCAGTGTATGGGAATGTAGGGGAATGCAAGGGTTCGAGGCAGGAGTGGGCAAATGGGTAGGGAAGAACCCTCATAGAAGCAGGGGGAGGGGGACAGAATTTTCTGAAGGGGAAATCAGGAAAGGAAGTAACATTTGAGGTGTAAATAAAAAATAAAAAAAATATATCCAATAAAAGAAAAGAAAAAAAAGTAAGTGTAAGTTGAACACTAAAATATTCACTAAACTATTGCATGAAGAGACCGTTCAAATAATGTATATGAATAATATGGGTCATACCGTATTAAAAGCTTGGTAAGCTTATTATAGTTGCAGTCATTAACAGTATAGCCTGTCCCAAGATTTAAAAGAGTAATGTACTTCACTTTTGAACAGAGCAGCACCTACCTTTCTTGACACTTGCTTAACTCAGAAAATTAACCTTATTGAGGCTCTGGTTTCACTGATGCACTTTCCGTTCTTCACTACAAAATAAAACATTTCTTCTTCTGCTGTATGGTACATAGTAATTCAGACTATTTTAAACTGGAGGAACCTTTTTTCAAAAGTAGAAGAGAAGTAAGACCTTTGACTTGGACCCTCTGTCTAGGAGGGAACGTTAGAAACTCACTAACTCTACAGAGCAGGCCACACAACCCAGAAATGTCACTCTCTGACTTTCTCATCTCTTCCTTTGATGTTCATAATGCAGTGTGTGGCCATATATCTAATCAGAAGGAATGTTAGGAAGAGAAACCCAGAACCTGGTCCAACAGGCAGAGTTACGTTCCCCCAACCTGCCCCACCCCCTGACCAAATTCCTGCCATTTAGTCACACCCTTGTCCTCTAATGCTTACATCTGACAGTCCATACACATATAGTTTCCTACCTTCATTTCTAAAGGCTCCTGTGTTCCATCAAACTGATGTTAAACAATTGACCATGCTCTCCTTTGTTAAATCTGTCTTTTCATTACAGGGTTGCCCAGCTTTTTAAATAGATGCTAAAACGTTTGTTTTCTCTCTTGATGACTTGATTAGGAAAGAAAATTACATTTTGTATCAAAAAATAAAACAGAGCATATATTTTTGTGGTGGTAAAAAATTTTTATGTGATTGTCATCTCCAGAAAAGTAAGACATTTATATCAGGCTCCTGTGAGCAAGCTCTTCTTGGCATCAGCAATAGTGTTTGGGTTTGGTATCTGTATATGAGATGAATCCCCAGGTGGGGCAGCCTCTGGATGGCCTTTCCTTCAGTCTCTGCTCCACTCTTTGTCCCTGTATTTCCTTTAGACAGGAGCAATTCTGGGTTACTGCCAGAGCCTGACCAATACAAATATGGATGCTTACAGCCAACCATCAGACTGAGCACAGAGACCCCAAAAGAAGGAGTTAGAGGAAAGACTTCAGGAGCTGAAGCGGTTTGCAACCCCATAGGAAGAGCAACAATATCAACCAATCAGACACCCCAGAGCTCCCAAGGACCAAACCACCAACCAAAGAGCACACATGGAGGGACCCATGGCTCCAGTTGCACATGTAGCCGAGGATTACCTTATCTGGCATCAATGAATGGGGAGGGCCTTGGTCCAGTGAAAGCTAGATGCCCCAGTGTAGGGGAATGCTAGGGTGGTGAGTTGGGAGTGGGTGGGTGGAGGAGCACCCTCATAGAAGCAGGAGGAGGAGGGATGGAATAGAGGGGTTGGGGAGGAGAAAACGGGAAGGGAAATAACATTTGAAATGTAAATAAATAAAATATTCAATAAAAAAATAGACATTTCTACTATGTGTATTTGATGGGCAAATATGTATTTGTGTTCTTACTATATATTTTTGTCCAGCAGTGTTAGATAGATGTATTACTAACATATTAAACAGGAGAAGAATATGACCAAAGCACCAAACAGAACATTTATAGCAGCAAAAAAAAAAAAAAAAAAAAAAAAAATCAGAGACATCCAACTGAAAAACTGGCCACTTCATTTAGTAGTTTTAGTAAACTAGGAGCTGATGACTAGTTAACTACCAAAGACAATGGTTCTCACTACTATTTGAATCCTAGTAATCTACTATTTCTAGTTGACTCTTCAAGAATGCACATTTTAACACCCTCCCTTAAAGATCATAATACTCTTCACAGTCCTTACCTGTTGATAACAACATTTGCTTTTTCTATTAAGTCTAATCCTTTTGTTTAAAAATCACGTAATTAAAGTTCTAACTAATAGGATACTGTGATTGTTGATCTTGGTTGTCAACTTGACACACCTGGAAAGGAGGAATCTCAAATGAGGAACTGGCTCCATTAGACTGGCCTGTGGGACATTTTTCAGAATTGATGTAGGAGATTCCAGTGTACTGTGCAGTGCCATCTGTAGGCAGGCGTTGACTGTGAGTCTGCGTAAGGCAGTAAGCAGCACCCTCCAGAGTGTGCTTCAGTCCCTGCCTCCAAGTGTAGGATACAATGAATCCTTTCCTCCCCAAGTTGCTTTATTCATGGTGTTTATCACAACAGAAAGCAAGCAAGAATAAATATAAGTGATCTTGCTTTACTAATAAAATTATTGTTATTGGACAGGAAGTATTTTTAACAGGGCTCAACATCCTTAGTGATCTGGGAAATGCAAATTAGAACTACTTTGATATTTCATATTACCCAGAGTTCGAATGGTCAGAAAAAAAACAAGTAGCACCCAATGCTGGTGAGTAGTATGTTGTGGGAATGCAAACTGGTGCTGGCACATTGGAAATCAGTGTGGACGATGTTTAAAAAGCTAACAATAGACTTCCACATTACCTAGTACTACACCTAGACAAATAGCAAAAGTATTCTATAGCCTACCACAGATATACTTTCACATACAAGTGAATAATTACCTATTCACAAAAACGAGGAAGGAATCACTCTAGATATCTATCAATTGATAGTAAAAAATGCACAACATATATTAATAAGGAAATTTGTTCCTGTCTTAAGAGAAAATGAAATAAAATTTATAGGGAAATGAATGCTTTCTCTCATGTGCAAATGTTAGTCTGTAACTTTTACACATGTGCACTCACACGGGAGGAGAGTGCGCATGGCAAGGGAAGTAGAAAGGAGCGGGGCAGGGACATTTTACGGGGAGTGGGGCAGGGACAAGGGAGAGAAGTGACGACCAACGATACAAGAAAATGGCATAAGGAAATTGGAGACTTGATAAATTAATCAAAAAATTAAAGAACACAATGACTTTGATTGAAGGTGACCAGTGTGAATGAATAAAGCTGTGCTAGCAGCCACTGGCTACCAAACAAGAATCCCAGTGCTACCTCCCAAAGACCAAACGGCAAAAATGATCCAGGCAATTGCCTCTGCTGCTGCTGTCCTCCTGAGCCCGGGAAGCCCTTCCTGCCAAAGATACATGCTTATGCAGCAGGACGCAGATCAGAGAGAGCCTGGGCTAGACCTTTCTGCCCTGCTCACACTGACTTCTGGGTAACAGATCACTGAAAAGCTTGCCCTTGACATAGGATAACACATAAGCAGTTGTATGATACTTTGAGAGCAGGTATAGTCTCCTGTTGTTCACACAGGTGGGCAGCATCATGCATATTAATGACATACAGGGAAACACTAATATCAGTACGCATGCTCAGAAGAATTAAGAGAGTCAACTGCATTTGATGAGGAATGGCTGATACAGCGACAGTCACTTCCTTCCATACCACGGATAAGACTAACCAATGAGAAACAACTGCTGAAAATGCTACTTGTAAACTTGTCTTCATTCTAGTTTGATGAGCTCTTTGGAGAAAACAGCTATCCCATTTTCAAAAAAGCTGTCACCATTATTTCTTAGTCAACTGTAAGTACATGATGGTATTCTGGGATATTTGGCCAATGTTACAATCCAACTAATGACCAGTGTACCCTTCTGTAAATAAAGACTTGTAAGCAAGTCTTGGAAGCCTTATATGATTAGGATTCTGAGAACACATGGGGTGCTATTAGTGCTCGCACATCAGCAGTAATGAGGACTGTCCTGCCAACTTATGAGTCTGGAACTTATGAGTCTAATAACAAAAGTCAACTGCACTCTTTTTTGTCTTACTAATGGTACCCGTAAGAGAGCCCTCCCACATCCCAGCCTACATGTTACATATGAAAGCTAGAGAAATTATAAACTCTTGTGTGCATATTTATTATACAAGAACAGTCAGATATGGTTCATTTTGTGATTCCCAAAGGCATTTGGTTATGAAAATAAGTTATAATAACAAGTGGTACACTGTGGATTAGAGGTTAAACCACACTTATCATGTGAATCTTAAAGATGAGGACATACAGTTGGCCTCTTCCTTCTGACTCACTAAGAGCTGAGCAGTCAGCACCTGGTCTCATTTTGTGTCACTTCCATGCTCCTTGCACAAATGTTAAGAGGCTCCCATGGAAAAGCTGTAACGTCTTTCCAAGCGTAATAGAAATATTACAAACCTCCATCAGTTGCTTCAGTGTGCCTTTATTTGCACTTAACTCTTCAGATAGTTCATTCTTCTTCACTTGAAGTTCATGGATTTCCTTCCTTAGTGGATTTACCAGCTCATAGAACCGAATCTTAAAAAAAAAAAAAAAAACAAAAACAAAGTAAAATAAAAAACCCTGAATCCTAATTAGAACGAAGCATTTCCACTCACACGCAGCTTGTCACTCTGCATGCGGCAGCTGTCCTGGGTGGTTTCACTTTCTGCCATTCACTTTCTCTGATTCAAGTGACTAAAATATTAACTGAAAATTTTTGGAAATCTTTTGAATAATTTTATTAATGTATACTGCTATAATTGTATTTGGTAGCCATTTTGCAATGTCTTATATAATCTTTACCATAACAGACATATATAAGAAACAGAACATGCTGCCAAGCACTCAGCACTGTTCACTAGCAGCCTTGGAATGCATTCCCCACAGGTCTATCAGTAATAAACTAATGGAATTTAAACAACAAAACACCTGCAAACTTAACTGAAGTCCCTAGACTGAAGCACTTGGAATACATTCCACACACTCCATTTGAAGTTGCTGTTTGTTAGGTTCTATACCAAAGTAAGCACTGTGAGGGCAGGAATTTTTTTATGGCTGATATACTACTGCTCTGTCAACCTAAATATCAATTTGATTAAGAGATACATTTCATTCTTTGCTCTTATCAAAGGCTCTTGGCAACATCCCACCATGTGACTGCCCCTACAGTTGTCAGAGGTCCTGAGAATGACTCTCAATGACAGTTCCTCTCAATCCAGAACTCTCTTCTCACTCTTCACTTTTCTGTTATAACCCAGGTATCCCACCCTACAAGGTTCTAAGAACCACGAAGCCATCAATAAGGCAAGACTGAGCAATTATGGATTAATTATTACATAGGCATATAACCCAAAAGTCATGATTATATTGCAGAAATACCCAGTCTAATAAGAGGCAAGCATTATAGTTGGTCCTTAAGGCAGTGAAATCTGTATCAGTCAATTAGTTAGAATAATATTTCATGCAAAAGTACAAAAGAATACTAACAAACCAGAAAGCAAAAACGTATATACTTTATGATGACTATGAATGAAGCTTACAATATTGCTTTTAGACAGTATATGATGGGCAGAAAAACTGTAACTGACCTATTTAAATCAAAAGCTGGACAGAAAGCTACAGTATGATGTTCTTCCAAGTCACTGATCCAGAAACCTTGATTGACTGAGAGCCACAACTAGCATTCCAGCAAGATAGTAGGTTGGATTCCACATTGACAAAGACTCACTGTGCACTGTGCTAGGCATTTAACATATGTTTTACATACTCAGGTAATCTTTACAAAAGAGATATATTATTAGCTTTTATAAATGAGGAGAAAAGGAAGTCTCTCAGGGTAAAATCACACCTAACATAAAAAAGCAACAGTTGTCAGTGTGGTCTTTTGAGCATTTCTGAACCTTGTCCGGTTCACTGTTCTCAATTCTTTTAGTGAATTAACAAAATAAAAAATACTTTCATAGTAATATTGAGAATTACCTTGTTCCATTTAATTCTCACTTTCTCATTCTATATATGTTATGTGATGATGACACTGGGGCTTTTAAAGCAAATATATATGGTATCAAATTTTGTATCTTTTTTATTTGTTTTTAGAGGAGGTCTTGTTTAATTGTTGAAACTGGCCACCTTGAGCCTTTGGGTTCAAGAGATC
Organism: Micromys minutus; assembly: GCF_963924665.1. Lineage (NCBI taxonomy): Eukaryota > Metazoa > Chordata > Mammalia > Rodentia > Muridae > Micromys > Micromys minutus. Next base: position 24,805,925 of record NC_137974.1, on the reverse strand, counting down.
CTCCTGCCTCAGCCTTTTCAGTAGCTGGGACAAGCACTGTTAGAGCACCATCACACCCAGCCCTTCTTGTGCTTAATCTGTTTCCTTAAGGTTTCATTTCAAATATTGCATGTGTTAATAGCTATGCCCATACAAACAAAAGCTCTTTAGGCTAGAAGGGGTGGCTGATAACAAACTAACGAGACTCACACCAAAGATTAAGCCTAAGTACAAGTTTCCTTAAGAAAACTAGATTCTGAACCAATCTATACAAAGACTCTGCCCCATTGCTACCCCTTAATAACCATAAACACAGCACTCAGACCACCCTCCACCAGGATCAGCAGTGAGCCAGCGGTGAACCAGCATGCGGTCCCCCGGTTTCCCCTCCACACCCCAGCTTGCTCCAGGGAACCAGTAACCCTGCATCAGGCTATTCCCAGCCAGACAACACGGAGTGAGGAACCGCACTCAGATCACCCGCCACCAGGAACAGCAGTGATCCAGCGGTGATCCAAGGACACAGGACTGACAACAAAATGGTAAGAGGAAAGGGAAAGAACGTACCCCAGGGAAACCAAGTAAACCTGGCAACACCAGTACCCAGCTCTCCCATCACAGCAAACAGCAGAATGCCAAACACACCAGAAAAAGAAGACGCAGACCTAAAATCATACGTCAAGACCGATGATAGAGATCCTTAAACAAGAACGGGAGGAAAAGCATAAAGAATTAGAAGCTTTTAAAGAGAAAACAAGAAAAACACTCAAAGAACTCAAAGAACTAGAGGAAAATAGAACCAAAGAGATGAAGGAATTGAAGAAGGAATTTAAAACGGAAATTGACACAATAAAGAAAACACTAAAAGAGATAATCCTAGAAGTAGAAATCCTAAAAAGAAATCAGGAATCACAGAAGCAAGCATTTCCAATAGAGTACAAGAGATGGAAGAGAGAATCTCGGGGGCCGAAGACAACATTGAAAACATAGACAAAACAGTGAGAGAAGATGCAAAAACCAAAAAGCTCCTAACCCAAAATGTCCAGGAGATCCAGGACACAATGAGAAGACCAAACCTAAGGATAATAGGAATAGAAGAGGGTGAAGAATATCAACTAACAGGCACAGTAAATATCTTCAACAAAATCATAGAAGAAAACTTCCCTACCCTTAAGAATGAGATGACCATGAGCATAAAACAAGCTTACAGAACTCCAAATAGATTGGATCAGAAAAGAAACTCCTCCCGACACATATTAGTCAAAACGCCAAGTGCCCAAAGTAAAGAAAAAAATATTAAAAGCAGCAAGGGAAAAAGGCCATATAATATATAAAGGCAGACCAATCAGAATCACACCCGATTTCTCAACAGAGACTATGAAAGCTAGAAGAGGCTGGACAGACATCATGCATACCCTAAGAGAGCACAGGTGCCAACCAAAGCTGCTATACCCAGCAAAACTATCAATCACCATAGATATTCCAAGACAAAACTAAATTTACACAATATCTGACAACAAACCCAACACTACAACAAATTATAGGTGGAAAACCCATTACAATGAGTGGAACTACATCCTAATAAAAACAAGAGAACTCCTAAGCAAGAAAACCAAAAGAAGAAAGACACACAGGCACAATTCAACCTCCAAAAGCAAAAATAGCAGGAAACAGCAACCACTATTCCTTGATATCTGTTAACATAAATGGACTCAATTCCCCAATAAAAAGACATAGGCTATCAGACTGGATACATAAACAAAACTCAGCAATTTGTTGCATACAAGAAACTCATCTCAGAAACAAAGACAGATACTATCTCAGAGTAAAAGGGTGGAAAAAAACCTTCCAAGCAAACGGCCCCAAGAAGCAAACTGGAGTGGACATTCTAATATCGAATAAAGTAGATTTTCAACCAGAAGTTATCAAAAAAGGCAAGGAAAGACACTTTTTACTCATTACAGGGGAAATTTGTCAGGAGGAACTCTCAATCCTTAACATATATGCTCCAAATACAAAAGCACCGATATTCATAAAGGAAACCCTACTAAAGCTCAAAAAATACATTATACCCCACACAATAATAGTGGGAGACCTCAATACCCCACTCTCACCAATGAACAGATCAGGGAAACAAAAACTGAACAAGGATACTGTAAAACTAGCAGAGGTTATAAACCAACTGGAATTAATAGATATCTACAGAACATATCATCCTAAAAAAAAAGAATACACCTTCTTCTCAGTACCTCATGGCACCTTCTCAAAAATTGACCACATAATTGGTCACAAAATGAGCCTCAATAGATATAAGAAGATTGAAATACTCCAATGCATCCTCTAAGATCACCATGGTCTAAGGCTGGTCTTTAACAACAACAAAGACAACAAAAAGCCCACATACACATGGAAACTAAACAACGCTCTGTTAAAGGATAGCAGAGTCAAAGAAGAAATAAAGAAAGTAATCAAGGATTTTCTAGAATTCAATGAAAATGAAAACACAACATACCCATAACCTATGGGATGCAATGAAAGCAGTACTGAGAAGAAAACTCATAGCTCTGAGTGCTTCCAAAAAGAAACTGGAGAAAGCATACATCAGCAACTTGACAGCACAGCTGAAAGCTCTAGAACGAAAGGAAGCAGATACAGCCAAGAGGAGTAGACTGCAAGAAATAATCAGACTGTAAATCAGTCTGGCGATTCCTCAGAAAATTGGACATAGTACTACCTGAAGACCCAGCTATTCCACTTCTGGGCATATACCCCAGAGGCACCTTAGTACACAACAAAGATATATGCACCACAATGTTCATAGCAGCTCTATTTATAATAGCCAGAAGCTGGAAAGAACCCAGATGTCCTTCAGAAGATGAATGGATACAAAAATTGTGGTACATTTACACAATGGAGTACTACTCAGCCACCAGAAACAATGACTTAATGAAATTCTTAAGAAAATAGCAGCATCTAGAGAATATCATCCTGAGTGAGATAACCCAGTCACAAAAGAACAGACATAATATGCAGTCACTGATAGTGGGATGCTAACCCCAGAGGCTCGCGCTCCCCCAGAAACAACTCACAGACTGTATGAAGTCCAAGAAATAAAGAAAACAAAACAAAACAAAACAAATAAATAAATCTTTACACAACAAGAAAACTTTGACTATTTCCATGTTACATTTTGTTTTACATGTACTTTATGCTCATTGTAACTATTAAGTTTTCAATGCATACTATCAAACCTTTAAAAAAATCAAGTACTGACTAAAAAATATATTCATATAGTTTTATGTAAAAATTATTTTAAAATCTGAAAAAAAGTACTGACAAAAATGTATTGTATAATTTTATGCAAAAAATGCTTAAAATCTGTACATTTATCTTTGTTTTGTAAAATAAAGTTGTTAAAAAAAAGAAAGGAAAAAAGTTAGAAATTCAGTGTATAAATTTTAGAGGGACATAGAGAAAACCAAAATATTCAGGCAAATCAACAATAAATGCTTAATTATGAGCCACACTTTTATCTAGTTCTAAGAGGGAGTGGAGATGAAAAGAAAAATACAAATAATACCATAAACTTAAAATTTTGAAAACTTAAGTGCTATATAAATTTTTATTAAAATATCATTTTCCTAGGGTATAATGGTTCAGAAAGCCAAAGCAAACAGATTGATGTAAGCCTTATACCAGTGGAGGTTGCAAAATGAAACCCTGTTTCAAAAAATAATAATAATAATTCACATTCACAGGGTATGGTGGTTTAAATTATAATGACTCCACATAGGCTCCATTAGGAGGTGTGGCCTTGTTAGAGGAAGTGTGTCACTGGGAATGAGCGTTCAGATGTCAAGCCAGGCCATCTGTCACTCTCTGCCTGCTGCCTGTCAGTTGGGGTGTAGAACTCTTGGCTACCTCTCCAGCCCCATGTCTACCTGCATGCCCACCAGGCTTCCCACCAAGAAAATAGTGAACTGTAAGTCATATCCAATTAAGCATTTCCTTGTAAGAGTTGGTGTGGTCATGGTGATTCTTCACAGCAATAGAAACCCTAATTAAGGCACAGGGACTAGGGAAATAGGTCATTTGGTCAGTCAGTAAAATGCTTGCTCTGTAAGCACCAGTATCATATAAAAACCAGACATGTCACCTACTCATAGCTCAGACTGAAGAGGGGGCAATAAACACAGACACTAAAAACCAACCAAGCTACCCCAAAGGAAAAAAAAAAAGAACTTAGGGGAAAAATCGACCCAATAAAAACAAAAAGAACCATTGAAAGAATCAACAAAACCAAGAGCTGGTTCTTTGAGAAAATCAACAAGATTGATAAACCCTTAGCCAGACTAACTAGAGGGCAAAGAGAGAGTATCCAATTTAACAAAATCAGAAAGGAAAGTGGAGAAATAACAACTGAAACTGAGGAAATTCAACAAATCATCAGATCATACAACAAAAGCCTATACTCAACAAAGCTGGAAAATCTGGAGGAAACGGATGAATTCCTAGACAGATACAAGGTACTAAAGTTAAATCAGGACCAGGCAAACCAGCTAAATAATATCATAAAACCTAAAGAAATAGAGGCAGTCATCAGAAGCCTCCCAACCAAAAAAAAGCCCAGGTTCAGATGGGTTAGTGTAGAATTTTATCAGACATTTATTGACGACACAATACCAATACTCTCCAAACTATTCCACAAAATAGAATCATATGGAAAACTACCTAACTCATTTTTTGAGGCTACAATAACCTCCATTCCTAAACCAAACAGAGACCCTACAAGGAAAGAGAACCTCAGACCAATCTCATTTATGAACATTGATGCAAAAATACTCAACAAAATCCTTCCAAACCGAATCCAAGAACACATCAAAACGATCATTCACCATGATCAAGTAGGCTCCATTCCTGGCATGCAGGGATGGTTTAACATAGAGAAATCCATCAATGTAATCCACCATATAAAAAAACTCAAAGAAAAAAACCACACGGTCATTTCACTAGATGCTGAGAAAGCATTTGACAAAATTCAACACCCCTTCATGTTAAAAGTCTTGGAAAGAACACGAATCCAAGGCCCATACCTAAACATAATAAAAGCAATATACAGCAAACCAACAGCCAACAACAAACTTAACGGTGGGAAACTTGAAGCAATCCCACTAAAATCAGGGACTTGATAAGGCTGCCCACTCTCCCCCTACCTATTCAACATAGTACTGGAAGTCCTGGCTGGAGCAATTAGACAGCAAAAGAAAACCAAAGGGATACAAATTTGAAAGGAAGAAGTAAAAACATCACTATTTGCAGATGACATGATAGTTTACTTAATCGACCCCACAAATTCCACCAGTGAACTCCTACAGCTGATAAATAAGTTCAGCAAAGTTGCCGGATATAAAATTAACTCAAACAAATTAGTAGCTTTCCTATATTCAAAGGACAAACATGTGGAGAAAGAAAATAGGGAACAGATACCCTTCACAATAGTCACAAAAACTATGAAATACCTTGGTGTGACTCTAACTAAGCAAGTGAAGGACCTGTATGACAAGAACTTCAAACTTCTAAAGAAGGAAATCGAGGAAGATCTCAGAAAATGGAAAGATCTCCCATGCTCATGGATTGGAAAAATCAACATCTTAAAAATAGCCATCCTACCAAAAGCAATCTATAGATTCAATGCAATCCCCATCAAAATTCCAACCCAGTTATTCACTGAGTTGGAAAGAGCAATGTGCAATTTCATTTGGAATAACAAAAGACCTAGAATAGCGAAATCCATCCTCAACAACAAGAAAACATCTGCGGGAATCACTATCCCTGACCTCAAGCTATATTACAAGGCAATTGTGCTGAAAACTGCATGGTACGGGTACAGAAATAGGCACATGGATCAATGGAATAGAATAGAAGATTCAGAAATGAGCCCTCATGTATATGGTCACCTGATTTCTGACAAAGGAGCTATAAACATTCAATGGAAAAAGGACAGCCTATTCAACAAATGGTGTTGGTCCAACTGGCACTCAGCATGCAGAAGAATGGAAATAGACCCTTTCTTATCTCCTTGTACAAAGCTCAAGTGCAAGTGGATCAAAGATCTCCACATTAAACCAGGTAGACTGAAACTATTAGGTGAGAAAGTAGGGAAAACCTTAGAACTCGTAGGCACAGGAAAAAGTTTCCTAAACAGAACACCAATAGCTCAAGCTCTAAGGTCAAAGATTGACAAATGGGACTTAATGAGATTGCAAAGTTTCTGTAAGGCTAAAGACACTAGCATGAAAACAAAACGGCAGCCAACGGAGTGGGAAAAGATATTTACCAACCCCACAGCAGATAGAGGCCTAATATCCAAGGTATACAAAGAACTCAAAAAGCTAGACACCAGAGAATCAAACAACCCTATTAAAAAATGGGGTACAGACTTAAACAAAAATTTCTCAATTGAGGAATATCGAATGGCTGAGAAACATCTAAGGAAGTGCTCAACATCCTTAGCCATCAGGGAAATGCAAATCAAAACAACTCTGAGATTCCACCTCACACCAGTCAGATTGGCCAAGATCCAAAACTCAGATGACAACAGATGCTGGCGAGGATGTGGAGAAAGAGGAACACTTTTCCACTGCTGGTGGGGTTGTAAACTGATACAATCACTTTGGAAATCAGTCTGTCGGTTCCTCAGAAAAATGGACATAATACTACCTCAAGACCTAGTTATTCCACTTCTGGGTATTTACCCCAGAGATGCTCCAACATACAACAAAGATACATGCACCACAATGTTCATTGCAGCTCTATTCATAATAGCCAGAAGCTGGAAAGAACCCAGATGTCCTTCAGTAGATGAATGGATACAAAAATTGTGGTATATTTACACAATGGAGTACTACTCAGCTATCAGAAACAATGGCCTAACGAAATTCTCAAGAAAATGGATGCATCTAGAGAATATCATCCTGAGTGAGATAACCCAGTCACAAAAGAACAGACATAGTATGCAGTCACTGATAATGGGATACTAACCCCAGAAAGCTCTGAACACCCCAGAAACAACCCACAGACTGTATGAAGATCAAGAAAAAAAGAAAAAAAAATATTTTAATTAAAATAGAACTGTATCACATTCCCCTTTCCTTCCTATAGCCCCTCCCAGTTTCTCTCCTATCTCCTCAAATTAATAACCTCTTTTCTATATTATTGTTACATATATATATGTATGCATATGTACCCACAAATACTTAATTACAACCATAAAAATGTATTTGTATACTTTTATGCAAAAATGCTTCAAAAATCATCTTTGTTTTTTAAAATAAAGTTAAAAAAAACATAAACACTGCACTAGTCCTAATTAATTTCAGACAATACTAATCTGCCTCATCCTCATATTTTCCCTTTTTGAGACTGTTATAAACCACTATAAAGTAACTTATTTTGCAGACTACAGTGTCAATGAAATTTTGTACTTAAATATACTCTCTAATTTTTATTAGGGTCAAAAAAATTTATCAAATGAGTGTTTCAAAAGCAATACCCTTAGGGCAAGATAAGTCTAAACTTGTCCCTGTATGACCCAGAGAAAGAGAGTCAGAGTAAGACAAACAAGATGACCCCATAGAGAGAAAGGGTTTGGAAATCCACAAAGGAAATAAGAGAATACTTGAAAGGTATAGAGAAAAAGACAGAGCACAGACTGCTAAGAAGTGAACTGAGAGGCTGGGGAGATAGCAGTTGGTCGCATGTTAGCCAGGAGCAGAACAACTTGAGTTCAATGCCCAAACCCCACTGAACAAAGCCAGGCATGGTGGAATATGATTGTTATTCCAGTGCTGGGAAGGTGGGGCAGGCAAATCCCTCGGCTTCACTATCCTAATTAATTGTCAAGCTCCAGGTCATTGAAATTCTACCTCAAAAAATGAATGAGTGAATGGATGAATGAATGACTAAAATAAATGACAAGGTTATGCCTGAAAAATACTGAAGGCTGTCCTATTGCCTCTACTGCATGCACACCCATGTGCACATACATATATAACATACATATATAACACGCATGTATAACACATAATACAAGCTAAATATAGCTTAACTCTAGCAGGAGAGGGTAGGTAACTAAAAGTGGCTTCCAAAAGGTATACCAAATAAATGTCAGCAGTCTTACCTCAGAGTAAGCCCAGAGCCCTCAAGACCCTCAAATCAAATTAAGGATTATAGTGGGACACTCACTCCTCAGCCGTGGATCAGCAGTGGAGGGAAATCTCATTGCTGTCTTTCTATATGATTTAGTGGGTGGTAAGTAACAGTCATCTTGAGACAGGAACCACTGTTACAAACTGAGCTACCCTAGGGGCCTAAGAACTTCAAAAACCCACTGGCTAGGGAGTCTCAGTTTAGTTGGCCACAACACCAGTATGAGAAAAGGCCCATGAGGGTGAGCAGTAGTGGACAGCAGGGTGAGTGGAAGCTGATCAGAGAGTATAGGCAGAAAGAAGTGTACAGAGAAATACAATCTTGCCCTCGATGGCCAGGACCTATCTCAACTAAGAAGAGTCCTAGACTTCACAGCTCTGGGCCGACGGCAGTGAGCATCGCTCAACTGCCGAAGCCACTGATGAACTACTGATGAACACATTCACTAGTACAGAGCCCAAGAACCCTGAATGTCCAGTAGCTGATATGCACAGCTCTATCCCTGCAACAGGATCAATCTCTGCAGGTCAGGTGTACAACGGCAAGTCCTCTACCTACACAGACCTACTGTGGCTACCCTATTAACACCCTTGGGAGACAGCTCCATTTAGAACATGGGTCACACCAGAGGGTAGGATCGGCTGTGTCTAGGGAGACTGAGAGGAACTGCCTCCAAAAAGGAGCTAAGATTGGCCAGCAGAGGCCTACAGTATATAGAGAAAATCTACCAAGTAAAGGAAGGAGACACCTGGCATGTCCAATAGTGTCCACAGCATTTGCCACAGGAAAGTCCAGTGTCCACATGAGCAAGCAGTCATGTCTCCATATATGGAACTCACATTCTCCAACTTCTGAGGGCCCAGCAAGCAGTACTCCAACACTTCATGTCCTCTGTTGTTGGGTTTCTCTATGTAGCCCTGGCTGTCCCAGAACTCACTCTTTAGATTAGACTGACCTTGAACTCAGAGCTCTGCCTGCCTCTGCCTTCCAAGTGCTGGGATTAAAGGCGTGCACACCGCTGCCCAGCATTCTTATTGTTTTTAGTCTTTTCTGCTAGTGTGATTCCTCCCTCTCCTTTAGGTGCACCTTTTAGGCTTTTCGGGTTTTTTGTTTGTTTTTGTTTTTGCTTTATGGTATTAAAATTTACTTTGAATTCTACAAATATGTATCTATTTCTTTACATAATTTTTCATTAGGCCATATATACATACATATATACATATACATTATTTTTCCCATACAATATTTTTCCTTATGTTTTTTCCATATCTCCTCTTATTTTCATGCTCCACTGACTACACGTTGCTTAAAATACTTGTATCTTTCCCCTTCTTATGCTTACCTATTTTTTTAACTTCGTAATTGAGAACTCTTTTTCTATCTACCCTCTTACTTGTTTTCCACCGTAGCAGTGCTCCATCTTTTCCTGTCTTTTATTTTAGCATGCTTATCCTACATGCATCTTCTTTCCTTACCTCCCTCCTTTATCCAGCCAGACTCAGAAAGACAAATGTGTTTTCTGTATGTGGAACCTAGTTTAAAATTAAATAAATGTATCTCAGAACCTAGGAATGGGGTCATAAGAGAGACGAGTTCTTCAGTGGAGTGGGAACTAGAGAATAAATGATTATGTGTGAAAGGATGCACAGGGGAATTACTTTTGGGAGGGAGAAACCATCTTGCAGGAGGTCAGAAGGCAGAGCCTTCTCAGGGAGAGGAGGATGAGCAACAGCAAACATCTGTTACATATGCACCAAAAGGCAAAGAATCCCTTCCTATGCTAACCTATACATAAACATAAAAACAAATAAAGAGTGCCTCTCAAAAAGCCAAGCCAATTTCAGGCTGAGAATAGATGGAGCTGTGCTTTTGGTTTCGTTGCTTACTGTTTTTGTTTTTATGAGACAGGATGGCCTCCAACTCACTCAGTAGATCCTATCTGCACATCCTGAGGACTGGGATTACATTATGTGTTACTACCCCGTATCTATTTGGAGTTTTGTCCAGACGGTACACAACACTTACAGATACATATTCAGGAATAGAAAGCTGATCTTCAGGAAAAGATTTTAGCTTCACATACTGCTCTTCTGTTAGCTCAAAGTCTCGCAGATTTCGACGAACATCTCCAGCCTTTTCTCTTAGCTGATGATTTGTCTCTTCCAGTTGCTTTTGTCTCAATAAAATGGTTTCCATTTCTTGCTTCATTAGTTCTTGATATTTTCTACATTAAGAGAATTTAATGTAGAAAGCTTTAAAATCACTGAGACCTTTCTCAGAGATCCATATAATATTCTTGGTTACCATCAGTGCTGATTTATGTATCTAGTTAAATATGAAGTAGCAAATCCATACAGATTAGTAAATGTACAATCCCAAATTATTAGAGAATCAACATTCTTAAGTAATAACTTAAAAACTCAAATGACAAAATTATACATTTAATCTGTTAACACAGCGGTTCTCAACCCGTGGGTCATGACTCTTTTGGGTCATTGACTGATCCTTTCACAGAGATTGACCAAGACCATTGGAAAACACAGATTTTACACTATAATTCATGACAGCAGCAAAATTACAGTTATGAAGTAGCAATTCTGATTTGGGGTCACCACAACGTGAGGAACTATATCAAATAGTCAGAGCATTGGGAACGTTGACGACCACTGTGCTAATGTTTTAAAGTCTTATATGTTGGCTTTGGACCCTAGTTACTGATTTTCATCTCTCTTTCATCCTGACACTGCATCTCTTTAATACAGAAACACTAAACCCCATAAGGGATGTCTGGCCCATCCTGGTGGTGTGGAGAACAGACTAGAATGTCCTTCTCAGTTGTTCCCCTTACTTTTTAAAGACATGTGCTGAACCCAGAGGGTGCTCTTTTGGCTAGATTTGCTGGCCAGTGAGCTCCTGGGATGTGCTTGCCTTCACCCTCACGGTGCTGGGTTTCAGGGATATACCACCACTCTCAGCTTTCATTGAGCGTTCCAACTCCGGTCCTGTGGCAAGCATTTTACCTCTGAGCCACTTTCCCAGACTGCAGAAGAGACCTAAATGGCACCAACAAAAATTTGAGAAGAAACTGTTTGTGGATATGTTTTTGTTTAGTCTTTAAATCTATCTTGCCTCTCCTGATTTTCTACTGACTAACTTATTTTACTAGTTCTAGACAAGTCTTGCTATATGGCTGAAACTCACTCTATGGACCAGAGTGCTGGAAATAAAAGAAAGAGTTTTTTTGTTTGTTTGTTTGTTTTGTTTTTTTTGTCATTCACTTTTATTGTTTCCCATGAATTTATTCTAGAAACAATGCATATTTCTCTCCTAAATTTTTATTGTTTATGTTCTTTTAAATTATGTGAGTATGCTGGGTAGTGGTGGTACATGCCTTTAATTCCAGCACTTGGGAGGCAGAGATAGGCCTATCTATGTGAGTTCTAGGCCAGCCTGGTCTACACAGCTAGTTCCTGAATAGTCAGGTCTACACAAAGAAACCCTGAAAACAAATTCCATAGTATAATTGGAATAGGCACATTTGAGACTAAGCAATATTTTGGTTTTTGCCTATTTGAGATAAAGTCTGGCCAAGCCAGAGTTAGCTTCCAACTCATTATGTAGCCAAGGATGACCTTGAACTCTTGATCACCACCTAAAGCTGGGATTATGTGTGTGTCACTCCACCAGGTTTAATTCCTGCTTGATAAATATATACCACCTGACACAGGCATACTAATGCATTAAAAAAAAAAAACAGTGAAATCCAATAACTAGGATAATCGAGGGAATAAACAAAAAGTTTATCTACATATAAAGTTGTGGTCAATTCAGAAAGCTCCTTTGGTAATTTATAGATTGCTTATACAGGCCAATATTTGTTGAATGAATGTTAAATTTTAACTGTGCATTTTGTATACTGTTATAAAGCAACCTGTCCTTTGGTGAGCTACAAGTGAAGATAAGCATATCTAATTTACAATTTCTCTATTACAGTCTATAGCAAAATGCATAAACAAGAATAAAATGACTTTCAGTTGATAAATAGATCTTAGGTTTTTGTGAAATACATGTCTTACTTGGCATCTTTCTGTTGAATAGTCAACTGATTGTCTAATCGCAAAGTTAGCAGCTGCTTCTGGTGAAGGGCGTCATTAAGTTTTTCCTCCAGCTCTTCAATCTGAACAGAGAGAATCTAGTTAAGTTCTAAGTTCAGCTTTCAGTTAGCATAACAACAACAATAAAGATTCTGGTTGAAGTTATAGATGTTTTTGCCAGGCTACAATCATGAAGACTCTCCGCCATCGGCCCACAGTGCTCCCTCAGGGACCTGAATGTCAGCACTGTGCTCGCTCAGTTAATTCGAGCACCGTACATCCTCCAGTGACCACCACGGAGGAGAGAACAAAATGAGAAACTGCTCCATTCACTAATCCCAGTTTCTGAAGTAAAAAGAAAAAAAAAGGGCTCTGAGTTTTGGGGGCAGCAGATACACTGGAGGCACTGGAGAGAGGACGGAGGAGGGAGAATGATGCACACAGAGAAGTCAGATCTGAAATTTCCAAAAATAAAACTGAAAAATGAGAGGAGAACCAACTCCTGCAAGAGTCCTTATACTCTGTGTGTGCTCTACGTGTGCTCTCTCATGTGCGGGTCTCAGAACACAAAGTACATGTAAGAGTGAGAGAGATAAAATAAACAAAACTCATAGGTCTAAGTATGTCTGTGTGTGTGTGTACATGTATAATTTGGTAAACAAGGGGATGAAAAATGACATTACTAATTCAGTTAAGAACCGCTAATATGTACTGTGTGCTTTTAAGTGTGTGTTCTCATCTCTGCTTCCCTTTATGGTAATCTAGTCACCAATGTGGTAGGAGTTCGGGGGAGGACATCTGGGGAATACTTAGGGTACAGATAGTGTGCCCAGGACAGGAGTGACTGTCCTAATAAAAAAGACTTATGGGTTCTAGCAAGAGGTAGAAGACACAGAATGGATGAAGAACTCAAGGCCAGCACCCGCTGGATATCTCCCCTTCCACACTGAGTAATCAAATGCTAAAGTCTTTGTTTCAGCAGCTCAGATAGACAAGGCAAGAAAGAAAGCTATGAGCCTAATGTGCTCTTCCGGCTTAGGCAGTAATGTGAAGGGCTATTTCTTTGCTTCATTAAAGCCTTGATGTATTGGAGGGCACCAGTAAGAAATTGTTCTTTCTTCCTCCTGTATTTTCTTCATGGGCAGAGCACATGTCTAGCAGGCTGAAAGCCCTGGGTTTGATCCCAAGAGTCTCACAAACAAACAAACAAATAAATAAATAAAAATAACTTAAACCAATACTTCACATATGTATAAGTCTGGTATCCTCGGTGGCCAGCAAACAGTATTGAATACCCTAAAACTGTGGGTTTAGAAATTTGAACCTAGGTTGTATGGTAAGAGTAGTAATTACTGTTAACTGCCTGGCTATCTCTCCAGTCCTCTCCTTTTCACTCTTACTTTTAAGCTGTGTGAGTGTGAGTGTGTGAGTGTATATAGTGTGTGTGTGTGTGTGCGTGTGTGTGTGTGTGTATGCGCGCATGAGTTAGTTCTCTCTTTTTACAATACATCCCAGAGATGGAACTCAGGTCCCTAGGCTTGTATGCTTAAGCATTTTTTACCTACCAAATTATCTCATTGGCCCAAAATAAATATATTATCTTCTAGTAGAAAAATGCTTAAGTATCTTAATATGCTATGCACAGAACTAAAATACAAGACCAAGTTAGCAAGAGAAAGTATAATGAGAACAAAAACATACTGGTAGACAGAGGGGCCTCTGCAGGAAGAGCGAAGATGGAGTAAATCTGGAAAGTTCACTGTCACATGTAACTGTCTTAGGAACAGAGGTCTCAGGAACATGCAAAAATGTGTCTCAAGTCAGTCACTATTTCTTAGGGCTGGTTTAATATCTACCAGGTATTCCATCTACCCTGGGCCTAAATAACTACACGAGGCAAAAATACAAGAACTAGTTCATCTTTGCCAAAGGATGGCACACTTGGTAAAGACGATGGTCCTTTAAGTCTGACTTCAGACACACAGTAACTGTGCAGGAATGCAACGAGGGAATCAGACTTCTAAAGGACAATTCAGATTCAACAATACAATTATGATCTTGATTCTTCCTATCAAACCAGTCAGTCACATCACGTTTGGTGAAGCACAAAACTTGGCTACAAAACTTGGCTATACATTAATTACTCTTAAGGAAATACATATTCCACTAATGCCACACTTTAAAAATTGAGCCTTCAAAAGTTACTCATTCATACATTTAAAACACCCCATTAATATTCAGAGTGTAAAATGGCAGTATTAGAAAAGAAATATGAACTGTACCATTAGAAAAGGAGTATGAACTGTACCATTTAAGTTCCACTGATATCATATATATATATATATATATATATATGTTTTAAAATGTTTGTTTATTTATTTATTTATTTAGACAGAATCTCTCCACAAGGCCTGGGGGTCTTAGACCTCACCATGTAGACCAGGCTGGCCTAGGACTCACAGACATCCACCTGCCTCTGCTTCCCAGTGTGGGGAGTAGAGCCATATGCAACCACACCCAGACTACGTACCGAATTATTTCTTTTTAAGCTTAAAGAAAACAAGGCACGTTAAGTGACAGAATTTGCACCTGCACTTACCTTTGTAAGATAATCCATTTTCAAGTTGTCAATCATCATATTCTTCTGGGATAGCTCGATTTTCAGTAACTGGATATTATGAAGTATTTCTTTTCTTTCAATTAACTGCCTGGTGATTTTGACTTTACCCTCTCGCTCTTCTGATGAGGAAACATCATCTGTGTGAATGGTTGTTTCTAAACTAATATCTTCAGATTCCAGAGAACTAGAGATATTTACTTTTTTTGATTCCTTGGCAGTTTTTCGAGACATTTTTATTATCTGAATAAATCTTCTGTAGAATAAAAAGAAATAAAGTTAAATATACAAAAAGACCTACTACAGAACATATAGTGCATTAATGAGACACCTAGTGTGTGTGTGTGTTGAGGCAAGCATCTTACTTGAAGGTAACAGGTAAATAAAGTCGTGTAAAAAAGAAAGGATAAAGCCTTATAATACCAAGTATCTAAACTCAAGGAAAGGTTGATTTTTGTCCGTGTACGTTCTCACAGAAGTAGCATTTAAATCTGAAAGGATCTGGACACATAGGGAAAGGTTTGTATGTCAATGGAGGATTTTCAAAACAAAGAGTAGAGGAGATATCAAGACATGCCAGGCTTATTTTTACAGGTAAGGCATCACTGAAAATTTTGAAAACAGGCTCACGGTGAGAAAAGCATTTTAAAATAACTTGAGTAAAAACTCAAATATTCTAAATAGCACATTTTAGCCTTCACAAGGATTTTGGTAACTCTCTTGTTTAAATACTACACGATTTAGTAAAATAGTTACAGCATTAGCTATTTCAGTTTTTCTAAAGGGAACGCTGAAGAAGGAGGTGTGTTTGTAATGGGGGGGGGCAGGAAGAGCTACAGTACAATCCGCCTCTTTTTAAAGGGAAGAGGTGAAAAAAGGGTGAAATAAAAATAAAATCCTCGCGAGAGTTACAAAGGACAGGGACCGTCTTCTCGTTCTTTGGCTAAGAAATCTATAAATTCTAAATCTATACATTTTGGCATCTTTGCATCCGGCGTGAAAGAAAAGGAAACAGTCTGGAAGCTACCTCTCAAGCGTCAGTAACTCCGCAAGTAAGGCTAAAACCAGCTTCAACTCCGACACTTGAAAGAACCAATGGCGTCTTCAGTTAGCAGCTCAGGCTGCAACCCCTGAACAAAGATCTAGGGGCTACCGGACCGTTAGGAGCGGTCACCAAGACAACCACCCGCCCTGCCACAGAAGTCGGAAAAACCCGGGACGCGCAGGTACTGCACCCTTTCCCGGATGCCAGTCCGAAGCGGTGCAGGCTGGGAGCTGCAGTCCAGAGCAAAGCCCCGCCCACCTAGGGCGGAAATGACCAACACTCGTCCAATCGTCAAGACCATCAGGGAACAAACGCGCATCCGTGTTTTCTCGCGAGACGTGAAACTAACAACACGCGGGGACGAGGCAGAAATGCGAGTGGAAGCGTCCGGGTTTCCGATCTGACGCTTTTTCCGTCAGAGTTTTGTAGCGGTCGTGGTTCCTCGCCGCGGGACGAGATGCTCAAATCCAAAACGTTCTTAAAGAAGACCCGAGCGGGCGGCGTAGTGAAGATCGTGCGCGAGCACTACCTGCGGGATGACATCGGCTGTGGCGCGCCGGCTTGCTCCGCCTGCGGCGGGGCGCACGCGAGCCCGGTCCTGGAGCTGCAGCCCCGCGACCAGGCGAGCAGCCTCTGCCCGTGGCCGCACTACCTTCTGCCGGACACCAACGTGCTGCTGCACCAGGTGCGTGGATGCCGGGCCGCGTGGTGACAAGGGGGCGTGGCAGGAAGGGACACTGGGGACCAGGGAGGCGGGTCTTGGGATGGAGAGGCAAGTACCTTGGCCGCCCTCGCTTCCAGCTGTCCAGGCCGAGGTACCTTTCCCCAACTTTGCTCTATTTATTTATATTTCTTTTTTCGGTTTTTGGAGTCGTATTTTTAGACACGTTAATTTTCTAACCCCTGGTGTCTCTTCTACTTTAGATTATAAGTGCCTGGAAGCCGGGGACCTGGGCTTCTGTGGCCTCCAGATTGCGACCCCCAGGCAGCTTGTAAGTGCCTACGAACAAAAATTGTGTGGGCCAGCGTAATTACACACTAGCTTTGATATTGCAAACTTTGGTGGGCCATTTACGGGTGCTTGTCGTCTCATGCCTACAGGGCCGAGTGACTTTGTCACTTTTTCTACAGCGAATTAACACTTTGGCCCAACTGAGAGTCAGTATTTTAAACTGTCCTAAAAATTTAGGCTTGACAGAGACAAGTTATAACTGGACATGGGGAAAATTGACATTTTGCTTTTGTTTTTAAGATTGATGTTCTTGAGGACCCTGCCATCAGGAATGTAATTGTGCTACAGACAGTCCTGCAAGAAGTGAGAAACCGGAGTGCCCCCATATATAAGCGAATCAAGGATGTGACTAATAACCAGGAGAAGCATTTCTATACATTCACTAATGAGCACCATAAGTAAGTATAACAAAACCATAGGGCTACCTAAACTTAAAACAGATCTCCTGGGAGTACTGTATCGAAGACAGTCGGTAGCGTCCTGTGCTGTTTGGTTGTTAGCAAACTGTGTGGAAGACAGTGCTACACAGGCCTGTGCTAAGGTCACAATGTTAGTGAGGTCACACGCTAAACCAGGATCCTTTTACTTCTGAAACACTCCCTTAAGTTGTGTATTTTGAGTTGAATGATAGATATTTTGGAGATAAGAATCATCTAGGCTCCTGCAATACCATTATGTGGGTAAGGAATATAGGACTAAAAAGTTGGAGGTTTGTGAAAAGAGATAAAAATTACAAATTTATGATTAATAAGCTTTAAAGTTAAAGTTAATATCTTACATCTGATTTATTGAAATTGGATTTCTAAAAATAGTTGTTACAATTCAGGTTCATGATCTTTGAATTCAATATGTAGTCTCAGAATATACTGACTGCCTACTACATAATACATAATGTGTATCTACAATTCTTAAAGTCACTTTCTCAACTTTGGCATTATTAACATTTTGAACTGGGCAGTATTTTGCTGTGTGAAATGATTTTATACATTGCAGGTGCTTAGCAGCTATACCAAGTATGTGCACATAGCATTCACCTATTCCAAGTTTAATGAACCAGAAGGTTTCCAGCCCACAGGCACCTAGAGAAGAGGCACTGGGGGGACAGACAGAGAGCAAACATGTCCACCTGTGGGCTGCTCACTCATTGCACCTCCTTAAATTCCACAAATATTTATCAGTTGTTTTCTACGACCAAAAGACCAGGATTGTATTGAACATGTTCAGATTCTTGATGTAGGCTTAGGAAGTTTTTTAGTTCAAGTGCTTTAAATACATTTTAGCAATATAGGGACTAATTGGAAGTCTTTTAGGATGCATAGCAAATCTCATTTAGATTTTGTTACTTAAGTCCATCGTGTTAAAATGAAATTTAAATTTATGATCATATCATTCATGGATAAGCTTAGGTAACCAGTGGACCATTCACCAGAATAGTTATGAATGTGGACAACACATTTGTAGAGACACAGGTATGTTGCAGTGTGAAAAGGTTGGACTCCCCTTAGAGCATCAGTAGGTAGAGTTAATAAGAAGGAATAAAGCCATGTTAAAAATAATGACTTTGAAGAATAGACTTAAGGATGTCTGTCAGGGTACTTTCATGTTTGGGAATGATAGCTTTGTCACTTCTGCAAGGCTTTGATGTGGCATTGGTGTTTGCCCTGGGTGATTTACACGGACTATTGATGAACCGCTGAATCACATGATCATGAATATTCTAGTCAGTCACACTACAAACCTTAGCAATTCCTGTTATTCCATGGTTTGTTAAGTTTTATTATGTAGTCTCCAAAGTTTTATTAATACTTTCCACCCTATAAACTATTATTTAACACCACAGTTTAAGGAATACATTCAGGGCTTAATATTTTCATGAAATGAAACCTTGAGCCTTTGTATTTTCCCATTAATGACACAAATTTTTTCTTAAGAAAATTGTCATGAAAACTTTAAAGGGATTTCAAAAGAATTGTTCCCTGGAATGTGAGCATATAAATTCAAGTAAAACATGTATACCACCACCATTTCATATTAGCGGCTATTGAACATTTATGTCCGAGAAGTTTTTATGCTACTGGCTGACTTTTATTTTGTGTTTTGTCCTTTTTGCATTTAGAGAAACCTACATAGAGCAAGAACAGGGAGAGAATGCCAATGACAGAAATGATAGAGCCATCCGAGTAGCGGCAAAATGGTACAACGAACATCTGAAGAAGATGTCAGCAGAAGAGAGCCAGCTACAAGTTATCCTTATAACAAATGACAAGAAGAACAAAGAGAAAGCTGTAGAGGAAGGAATACCAGCTTTCACATGTAGGTCTGAATGTAGATGCTTTTATGCATGTTTGCAACTATATAAAAACTGTATAAAAATGTTCACATGACTCATAATTTCATTGTCCTGTGATTTCATGTGATCTTTTTTCATTTGAAACAAATAGTTTTCAACTTTTAATGTGAGTGACTGTTTTGCTTACATACATGTAGAAGTCAGAAGCAGGCGTTGTAAACCCCAGAGCTGGAATAAGGCATAGCTATAAGCCACTGTGCGGGTGCTGGGAACTGAAACCACATCCTGCAAAGCAGCAAGTGTTTTCAACTGCTGAGCCGTCAGTCTTCTACATTTTACATTTCTCAGTGAGCTAATGAGTAAGCAAGTTGTAGATAGTGGCTATTAGGCTTTTTCTCATTATTTGCAGTTGACATAGTAAAAATTCGTGTGTGCTGGACCCATTGCTCTGTTTCACCCATGATCACATAGTCGGCATGGTTTTGTTTCTTTTCTTAACATAGCAGGGGTACTGTCAAAACCAGATCATCTATTTTCTCTCATGCCTAGATAAAATACCTAGGCTCTTGAATTTACAGACAGTGACTTGTTTTTCAGGTGAAGAGTATGTGAAGAGCCTGACTGCTAACCCTGAACTTGTAGATCGCCTTGCTTGTTTGTCTGATGAAATGGTAGGTTTCTGTACGTTCTGTTTTCAAAAGATAAAAATATAAAAATAGCTAGCTTGGGATTTTAGGGTTATAGTTACCATACTTAAAATTTATAACATCAGTAAACTAGAATAGAAACAGGTTATAAACAAGAAAATTGTGATTTGCTAATTGGATCTCATTACTGAATAAATTGGCTTTCTAAAAGTGGACTTGACACATAGTACCCCTGTGTGTTGAATGAAAAACAATTAAGTGACTTTATGGTTCATTTGTGAATAATTTTGTAGTTTGATAGTGGCCAACCATGCATACAACATGAAGCCCAAAAGAGGGAAGGGAGTCATAAGGGAATACATGATATTACAGAGGGTCCTATAATGGAAAGAGACGCCATTGTGTCGGTCAGTACGTTTTTAGTCTTTCAGTAACGACCTAGGTAAAGGTCTGCTGGGAAGTGAGACAATAGGATTGAGCTCTGCATTAAATGTCAGGCTAACGGAAGTAGAAGGTGTATAAGGCTGAGTTGGAGAGCGAGAGCTGTGATCAGAAAATAATTTATTCCTAAGACTTCTAATGGCAGTATAAGAATCATACTGTATCAGTGCAAAGCTTGGAGGATGAGAGGTAAGTACAGAGGTAGTATAATGGACAGTTTGAGAAACACTGCAGGAGAAATTAAACTGATCTTTCAGTGTATGTACACACATACACACATCCAATAATAACTATACCATTAAGAGATGAATGAAATGTAATTGGAAGCATTCATTAAGTCCTTGTCTTGTTGTTTGGCATGTAGCTATGGGAAATGTAAATGACTATTGATCATAAAAACTCACAAAAATGTACTGATTTTAATCAGACCCAAATTCTAGTGAACTTTTCTACAATTAGAGTAGCTATTCTGAAATTGTGGCACTTTTTTTTTTTTTTTTTTTTTTTTTGACACAAGGTTTATCCTTGTAGATAAACTTCCATGGCTGTCCTGGAAGTTGCTCTGTAGATCAGGCTGGCCTCATAATCAGAAAGCTTCTACTGCCTCTGCCTCCTGAGTACCTGGATTAAAGCCATGTGTCAGCACTTTCTTTAGCAATATATTTTGAAGCACTATCTACCACTATTAAAAAACAAAACAAAACATGACTCAAGTGACTGGAATGTCTCTTATCTGATTACAATGATAGCTGTTGTTACAGAAGTAGCTATCTAATAGGACATAATACATGTATCTTTAACTTGAAACAGTTTCTCTCCCATCCTGTTTGTCTAACTAACTACATTACAAAACTAAAGGAATGCTCTAAGTTACAAGCTGGACTGGCCTTTTTGAATATATATTTTGAAGTACTCTAATAACTAGTTACTAGTTACATGTAGCTGATAAAATGTAATTTAAATATAAAATCTGTTATATACATTTCAACAGTCCAAGAAAATTTGTGCTTAGTGGCCACCTTGTTGAACATTAGTAAAAAGATACCACTTTCTTTACAGCAAGCTGTTTTAGATAGCAGTGGTCTGGAAAACTGTTCTCTGTTTAAACTCAATTGTATATTTTTAATATGGATTTTTAAGTTGTATGGTATTTGTGGAAACAATGTCTTAAATAAACGGGCTTCCGATTTGCTTATTTCATAGAATGAAATAGAAAGTGGAAAAATAATATTTTCAGAGCATCTTCCCTTAAGCAAGCTCCAACAAGGCATAAAATCTGGTTCATACCTTCAAGGAACATTCAGAGCTAGCAGGGAAAACTATTTAGAAGCTACAGTGTGGATTCATGGAGACAAAGAAGATGAAAAAGAGGTAAGTATGTAAATCAATACCTTTTAAACTTTTTAAAAATTTTATTGTTGTGTATAACCTTGGGCTTTTCCACCCAGTCTCTTGGTTCCTAGAAATAATAACTCAGAGTATTTATTAATAAATTCCCAGGCCTACCTTTTTCTTGTTCCCTGACTGCCTTGTAACGTATTTATCCCATTTAGATTATTCCATGTCTTCCCCGTGGTTAGTTAGTTACCTTTCCTCAGATTTATGGGACTGTCTCCTCCAGAGTTGGGGTGAATCTCCCAGGTGCCTCACTCTATCCCAGAATCCTTCCTCTGAACTGGAACTTCCACCTCCCTATTTCCTGTCTAGGCTAATAGACAAATATTCTTGACACGTGATACATTTGTATATTGCACAAGAGATTCTTTACATCTTCCTCTCTTAGTCTACTGAAAGGCTTTTTCTATAACAATAATAAACTATATGTAATAATAAGCTATATATAATAATAACAGTTATGAAAACTATGAGGTAAGATTGTATTCACAATGTCTAGTGCATTTGTATTTGGCAACTTTTGAAGAAAGTACATCTTTCTTGGTGAGTTAGAGTTCTACACCTAAATCATTTCATATCAGAACTTGTATTTGTAAACCTAATAATAAATATCTTCTTAGATCTACAAACAGTCCTAAACAATTGAAGCTTAATTGTGAGTCTAGCTAGTCTTCAACCCCATCAGAACCCTGTGAAGGAATAAATAAATATTACCTGAGTGCAGGAAGTGCAGGCAAGCAGCTTCCAAAACTATAAAATAATAGAGGAATCTGGCTACCTGCCGAGTTTCCCAAATTTCTCTGTAGCATTGGAACATCCATCTTCAGCCTTCTGTCCATAATATCTGATGGACTTTCTGTGAAGAGAGAATGTAAAGGACTGAGCCCTATCTTGGCAGAGCTCAGCAGTTGACTTCCCTGTTCTCGTTTGTTCAGGTTGGACAGTATTCTGTCAGCAGTTGAGGCATGAGCAGTTTGTATCTATAGTATATCTGAATTGCTTGTCTCTAGCTATTCATTATGTCTAACTTTGAAAACATCTTACTGTAATTAACCAGAATAGTATCTAACATGACCATAAGTTTGATTGCCTAACTAATAACTTGCATTTCTTATTTAATCCCTAGCAGTTTATAATAGTAGATTTCAAAAGGACTAAAACTGCAGTTTAAGAATTACATAGGAACAATACCTTAAACAAGAGTTGGAGCATATATATAGTATGTTGTAACATGGTACAATCTTAATTTTCTATCAGTATACAAAGATCTATACCAAATGTAAGAATATTTGGCTTGTTGATGTTCTTTGGTCTAGGAGTAGATTCAATAACTACCATTTCATCCTGTTATTCCCTGTATTCTTCCTTTTTTCTCTTCATTTCTTCTCCCCCCTTTCTCTTTAACATGAGATAAGAAAGGACAGAGGAAAGAAGAGAGAAATCCCTGAGACTAATCTTCCTTATCTTTTTTCTTCCCTGCCCATGATCATGACCAGCACCCCCTTAAATGACAACAAGCATCCATCATCCATTGAATGAGTCACAACCGCCCACCCCGCCTCTTGGGAATGGGATGTGGCTTTCTTAAAATTACTTCCTCCTGATTTGGGGCACTGTTTCTTTTGGGGGTCCCTCCAAAAAAAATGGGATATTGGTCAGTCTTAAGGAATTAGCTATAGCATTTGCTCTCCAGTCTCTGCTGAGAAAGTTCAGGGCTTACCTGACATCCTGACTAGAACACTCTCAGTGATATTGGACCAAATTGGGTCAGCAGCTTTCTTTGAAGCTGTCCTGGTTGCAGAATTTCGAGAGAACAGCATTGACACAGTCTGAGGGGAAATCAGGCAGGATTCTGGAGTAAATATCACTCAGCATCTCAGCATCCCTGAAGGTGAATCTTGTCAGGGCTACATTGACTTTGTTGGTGTAAGCATAGCAAACACACAGTACACATTTCTGCAATAGCAGATGCATGGACTCTGCAATGTGCACACTTCAGTTAAAGGTGAGTCCCAGCTCACTGTCTGAGATAGTCTTTCTCTATAAGGTAGTTTGGATTGTATAGCCAACCTATAATAAAAATTTTAACTATGCCATTTAAAAGGATGGGATGATTAAGTCTTGAGGACTCTGTAACCAACAAGATTTATTGACTATGTATAACTGAAGTTCTAGCTGGAAACATTTTCATCTCTCAACCAGTTTCAGAGCTGTTCCCATGTGAAGGGATCAGCATGTACTTTACCTGTTTTGTTCCTGATTACTTTCGTGTTCGCAGTTGGGATCTTCAGGGGGTGTTCCCCTGTCAAATCTTGTATTTTTCTCTCCTGTTGAAACAAAGGAAAGATCTCCTCCCCATGCAATAAGTTTCCTGCTTTCCATTCTGAGGTTATCACATATTTATGCTGATCTAATTCAGTCCTTTCCAAAATCCAGTGCTTTTCAGCAACTGTGCTATCTTATTGATGTTTAAAATCTTAGTTCATAAAGCATTATGTAATCTATTTTTGGGAGAGTTCATATCTCCCTTTTGTTCTGTGAGCATGTCTTCAAAGTCCTGTTAGATCTCTCCACAATTATTTGACTTGTAGGATTGTGAGATATATCCATAATATTTCCTATGTCATGCCTAAAAATCTTGTTGTATTCTAATGGAAACGTAATCTGCAACTGCATCTCCAAGATAGCCACTCTCTCTAATAAATGTGCAATCCTTTTCAGAACTTAAGACAGAGCCTGTCAGGATTCTGAGTAGGCCTCAGCTGTATGATGTATTAACGTGTGTGTGTGTGTGTGTGTGTGTGTGTGTGTGTGTGTGTGTGTGTAGGTGTGTGTATTTCTCCAAACTCTACAAAATTAAACATAAGCTATTGTATGACATTGTTCTACAATAGTATCATTAAGCAGAATCTGGATATTTAATTCAGCATAATGCATCTCTATGGGTTGTCATCTTAATTCTTCAAGTCTTTGAGTTTTCCTCATCTGGAACTACTTTTCTACTACTGCGGTAGGTTCCAGATCCTCTTAATCTCTGTTCTGTGGCTTGTCACCTAACATTTTATCTTTCAGTCCGCTCCTTATCGAATCCCTTTTATTCTGGTCTTTCTAATAAAGGGAAATATAAAATTGTAATTGTTAACTGAGCAAAAAATTATTCCCTTGTTGATAAGTGAAACAAACTGTGAGATTTAGATACATTGTTTCATTGCGTTTTCCATTTTGACATAGAAAATAGTTTTCTTTAAATTTCTAATCCACCTTAAGAGCTTAGTTTTCTTGTTTTTAAACTACTTACCCCGTTTTTTTCTTTAGTACCCAAGCATGTTTACATACATATTGTACCTGTTTAGGTTTTCTCAGTTCGGGACTGCCTTCCATTGCCTGCAGCCGTTCTCTGGTGTGCAGGCCAAGCCTTAAAGGGCCAAACCTCCCAGACAGGGAGGGACAGTCTTTCCACTCTGAGCAATCTGCCAGCTTCTCAGTAGCATTTGCCAACCTCTGCTGCAGTCTCCACCCTGTGTCTGGACTTGCTGGAGAGTTCGCTGTGCAGCTCTGGCATACGTTTACTAACCCAGCTGTCAACAGGCCTTGTTCAAGTACCAGGCAGCCCACCAGCCCTGATGCACAGCAGGAGCTCTAAAGGAGCTAAGCCAGGCCTCTCTGCTTTCCCACTCAGCTGGCTAGAAAGTGTCCTTTTACCCAGGGCTTCTCAGGCTCCAAACCCCGCATTCATGGGGTTTCATTTGTAACTGAGGGCTTTTCACCCACCCACCCACCCATGCCTAAGTTCCTTGAGATAACCACTCTGAGACTTAATTATGAATGAATGCCTAGGCCTAAAGCTCTGACTTGTTCCCCACTAGTTTGTAACTAATTGACCTAGTTATTCTATCCTTTGTGCTGCCACATGGTTGGTTCTCTCTTCTCAGTTTCATACATCTGTCTTCATTCAGGGTGAATCTCTCTTCTATGTCTGACTCTATCTCAGAATCCTTTTTCTGTGGTGGAACTTTTCTGCCTAAGCTAATAGGCCAGCAGCATCTTAATGACAGGTGATATTCCATACACTGCACAAGAGATTCTCTTGTGTGTGTACATTTGTGTGTGCATGTGCAAACACCTGCTTGTGCACATGTGTAGAGGTCAGAAAACGGCTTGTACAGTAAGTAGTTGGCTCTCTCTTTCGAAAGAGTGGGGTAGGTCACAGGAATTGAGCTAGTCCAAGCCAAGATTAACTACTGAGCCATCTTACTGGCCCCTCTAAATTCTTTATACACTAAAATACCTTGAACTGATTAAAATTTTTGTATGAGAATTTAAATTTTATTTTATTTTATGTTTTGATGTTTTAAACATGGGGTTTTTCTGTGCAGCTCTGGTTGTCCTGGAACTCCCTTTGTAGATCAGACTGGCCTTAAACTCAGATTTGTTTGCCTCTGCCTTTCTAGTGCTGGGATAAAGATATTTACCACCACTACTTGACTTTCACTTTTTATTTTTAGTTCATGTGTGTATGATGTACATGTAAGTGTAGAGGACAGCCTCAGTTGATAGCCTTAGAATTGAGGCCTATTTCCTGAAAAACAGGCTTTCTTTTGACCTAGAGCTTACCAATTAGGCTGGACTGGCTATTCCGTCAGCTCCAGAGATGCTGCTGTCTCCACCTGCTTAGAACTGAGTGGCAGGCGTGGACCACCATGCGTAGGATTATATGTGGTCTGTGGGCTTAAATTCAGATCTGCACGCTTACGGGCAGTCGACACAGCCACTTCTCAGGCTTACCTGCTGTATCTAGTTGGGAAGAAAAAAGTAAACACTTGTACAGTGATGACTTCCTGAGACCAATTGTTTCAGAAGTTTCTATTAATTCACTTTTAAAGAGAATCATCAAATATCGTAAACTAAGATATTTCTGTTTTAGGTCTGTACTTTTAATAAATACTATTTGCACAACAAAAAGAGCTTCACAAACATGTGATAGCAGGTAGCAACCAGCCTTTAGAGTGTTTTGTTCACCAAGTTTGCCTAACTTTTGGCTTGGAGCATTTCACTTAGTCTTCAACCCAGTCTATGAACGTTGTTGTGTTTTCATTTTTACCAACCAAGATACTGAGATTGAAATAGTTTGGTTTTCCCCACTGTTTTATAGCCATTGCTTATGTTGGAGTTGGGTTGATGATAGGGAAATAAAGGACATCTTCTAGAAGTCATTCTTCTCTTTCCACTATGGGCTCTGAGACCACATTCAGATCAACTAAATTTGTTTAGCATTCATGTTTACCCAGCAAGCCCAACTCAGCTGATTACTTTAACATAGGAAAACCCACCGAGAAAGAGGTATTATATGATGTAAAATAGTTAAGACTCTGGCCTTCGATTACATAACTCTGATTATTCTCATTAAATCTGTTTCAATGCATGGCATTTATTGGTTTCCAGATACTTGTACAAGGACTTAAACATCTAAACAGAGCTATTCATGAAGACATTGTGGCTGTGGAACTGCTGCCCAAGAGTCAGTGGGTGGCACCATCTTCTGTGGTTTTACACGATGAAGGTGAAAATGAAGATGATGTGGAGAAAGATGAGGAGAGAGAACTCCTGGTATGAGAGAAAACAAGTCTTGTTTTTTGTCTTGTACTGTTTAACATGCTGTTACTTTTATATGTATTGAATAAAACCACAGTTCTAAACTTTTTAAAGTTTTATTCATTTTTATATGTATGGGTATTTTATTTTGCCTGCATGTGAGTCTGTGCAACACGTGTGTGCATTGCCTGCAGAAGCCAGATGGTCTAGAATTGGAATTACTGACAGTTGAGAGCAGCCAGTACTCTTTTAACTACTGAGCCATCTCTCCCATGTTCTCTACTTTTCATTTTATTACAGTTTATGTGCATAGTTGATTTCTGTTCTAACTACACAAACTTGTGTTTTTTAATGGCATTTTACTTAAATGGATTTCAATATTTCAAATTGTGTATGCAAGTGAAAGTCTGTTACATTCTGCATATGATCTGAATTAATACAGTTTAAGTAAATAGATATATGTTTTCTGAACATCTGTCACAATGTTAAAATTTATTTTAGAAAATGTGTTTCTGGATCTTTGTATTTAGATATGCTTAATTATCCTGTTTTTACTATATATTTGTTGGGGAGAGTGATTATTTATTATGCATTACTAAGTTCTTCCAGAAATGACCTGTTTACTCATTTTGTGAGGATATAACAGAGGTAGCACGTGTAGCTGTTTTCATTAGTGTCAGTCAATTTCCTGCAGTCTGACTACAACATTATTGCAGAATACAATCTGCTGAAATGTAAGAATCTAATATTATATGGTCTGTTTTTATTGGTTAACATTTTTATTTGACTTCTAACTTGGGATAAGATAGAACTGTTAAAGATATATTTACTTTGTGATGGATTTCATAAAGCATAACATGTTCTTCATAATAGCTACATAGTTAACTAATTATTAACTACATATATCTAATTAGTCTAGATTGGTACTAAATCTTAGTTTCCTAATTCCTAAACTGTGTTTTTGTCAGTAAATCCTCACATTGACTTTGAAACACTGAGTGAGTTCTGACATGCTTGTTCTGATTTGCACATCTTGACATCATGAATGTGTTTTATTATTATGGAACAGTTAGCACTGTTCAGTTGGTATGCTTGTGTCTAGAACTTTGAAGCATAAAGGTTCTGAATTTTATGTCATGTTTGCCGCCTGTATGTATTAGTGTTCATATGCATAGTCTAATTTGGAAAAAATTTACTTCATTTTACTTATAAGATATAACTGAAAATTTTTTTTTTTATATTTTAGCTTAAGACTGGTGTAAGTGAAAAAATGTTAAGGCCTACAGGTAGAGTTGTGGGGATAATAAAAAGAAATTGGAGACCATATTGCGGCATGCTTTCCAAGTCTGATATTAAGGAGGTAAGTAAAGCACTTGCTATCATTGAAAAATGATAATCAATGACAAGAACTCAAAGCTCTCTCCCTTCACTCCTTCGTCCAGATTTGCTGTGAATATAAATTAATTTTCCTAAGTTAGGGACATAACTCGGTACTAGATAGAGTACTTGTGTAGCATATGCTAGGACCTGTGATTGATCCCAGGACTGTAATTTTTATTTTTAATTTTTTTTTTAGTCAAGAAGACATCTCTTTACACCTGCTGATAAGAGAATTCCACGAATTCGGATAGAAACCAGACAGGCTTCTGCATTAGAAGGACGAAGAATTATTGTCGCTATCGATGGTTGGCCCAGAAATTCTAGATATCCAAATGTAAACTTAAAATATTAATTTTATCTTTGTGTATTTAATTAAAATTTGTAACTAATATTGTTGATTTTTAGTGAAAATATGGTATTTACATATACACAAATATTTCATGATTACCTAGTCGTAGCATTGGTCAGTTTTCTCTAATTCCAGAATAAGTCATATGGCTGCTTTTACTCAAATTGCCAAAAAAACCTTTACTGATAAATTTTATAGAAGAAGAATGTGGACCAAATACATTTTAATCAAATTTTGAAGCTAATGCTTTTAAAGTGTATTTTACATTGAACCTTAGCAGGAACTAAACGTTCCTGCTCTAAGAATCCGGCACTCAAAAGCAGTTAAAGTCTTGTTACTTTTCACTAAAAGTTTTTGATTCACTAAAGGATTTTTGCTCGTTTGTTTTTACATGTATGGGCATTGTGCTTTCACATATGTCTGTGTACCGCAGTATACATGGTGCCCAGGGAGGCCAGCGGTGCTCTCAGTCCTGGAGCTGCAGTAACATCATTGTGAGCCATCATGTGGGTGCTGGGGAGTGAACCTGGCTCCTCTGCAAGAGCAACAGTTCTTAACCACTCAACCATCTCTCCACACTCAAAGGGTGTGTAAAATGTGCCTTTCTGATACTACCCTTTTGATTTCAGGGACACTTCGTCAAAAATTTAGGTGACGTTGGAGAGAAAGAGACAGAAACAGAAGTTTTGCTGCTTGAGCATGATGTTCCTCATCAGCCTTTTTCCCAGGCCGTTCTTAGCTTCCTGCCAAAGATGCCCTGGAGCATTACTGAGGAGGTTAGCTGAAAACGACTCATACTGTTTCTTTGTTGTTTGTATTGGTGATTGAATCTAGGGCCTTATGTAAGTTAGTCAGCAACTTTAATACTGAAGTAAATTCTTAGCCACATTTGTACAATTTGGTTTTTCTTATCAGTTGGGTTTTACTAAGTTACCCAGTCTGCCCTGGATCTTTGTCCTGAATTAGACTCCTGAGTATCTAGGAACCAGACCATGATGTAGTTTAATTTCCATATATGTTTTTAGATAATGTAGAAACCATGGCTCCTTTTTCACATTTAGTTAGTTACAGCATTGTTAGGTGTTTACTATTCTAAAGGTAGTGGAACCTTGGAGAATGGAGCCTAAAAATGGGACAAACTAAAGACTTACACAAAAGCCAGCTTAATTCAGAGCTTCAGGCAGTTTATCCTCTGAGGGTTAAATATTGGTAAATGAGTAAGGTGTACAATGACATGGGTGAGCCGAGTGTGTTAGAAACAAGCTTTTCAAAGAGGGAAATAACAATGGCCATCTAGAGTCATCCCTGTCTTCTGTAACACAGAAGCACAGTCAGAACGGTTTCATGTTTCTAAAGAAAAGAGGTCAGCACATTCTTGTTTTCTTGCAGTTTTTTCATCAGCACTCGGAATTTTCACTTAAGTCCTTCCTTAGGTGTTACACAAATCATTTGCTGTTTTCACTCCAGGCTGCAGAATTAGTAGCATGGAACAAGGTTCTCTATAACATGGAGAGCTAATTTATTTTTATGGAAATATTTGTTTCCCAAGAGAGCTGTGGTTGCTGTTGTATTACTCCAGGTTTCTGTTGTTGCTTTTTCTTTCTAACATGGTATTTTCTAGGACATGAAGAACCGAGAAGATCTGAGACATCTGTGTGTGTGCAGTGTGGACCCTCCAGGGTGTACTGACATAGATGATGCCCTGCACTGTAGAGAACTCAGCAATGGAAACTTGGAGGTATGGATACTGTCAGTTCTAGGGTTCAATGTTTCTGATCTAGGACAGATTATAAACACCTGTCTGTAAGACCAATAGTTATATGTCAGAGTTGAATTAGCAGCTGTGACCAAGCCCATTTTCAGTTTAGCTACATTTCTTCTGAGCTAAATTCTATTGTAAGTCTACTGTTAATTTTGCAGAATGACATCTTTTCATTTTATCTTTTTAAGGTTGGTGTTCATATTGCGGATGTTAGCCATTTTATCAGGCCAGGAAATGCTTTGGATCAGGAATCTGCAAGAAGAGGAACAACTGTATATCTGTGTGAAAAGGTAAATGTATTAACTTTCGAATCTTATACTGATCACAGCACTTTGCATTTAGCTTTGTTTTGATGGGCTTGGGGTCCTGATGTATAGATCAGGGTGGCCTCAAACTTTTGACTTACCTGACTCAGCTTCCTGAAGGTTGAGCCAGGAACTTTTGGTTTCATGAGCAATCAGTCTAAAGTAAATACATGATGTAGTTATGTAAAAGAAATGCATGGGTGAAGATGTCCTAAGTCACAAAGAATATTGTGTTTTACGGCCTGAGGCAGTGGCTCAATTGGTAAAGTACCTGCCACCCAAGCATGAGGACCTGAATTCAGTCCCCAACAGCCAAATAGAAACTGTACCGCATCTGGAATCCTAGCCCTGGTGGAAACAGGTGAATCCCTGCAGATTGTTGACCAGCATAGACAAATCAGTGAAGTCCAGGTTCAGTGAGACTATCTCAAGAATGCGGGATGTTCACCTCAGGCCTCTACATACATGAACATGTACATATGCCACACTCAAAGACAAGACAAAAATTGTAATTTGCTATCTAGTGACCCAAACAGCCTCTAAATGTAGTTGACTAAATTATGTTCTTCAAGTGTGATTGGGAGGGGTGGTGACACTGAGGACATGCCTCAGAGGTTAAAGTTAAATCACTGGCTGCTTCTCCAGATGACTTGGCATCAATTCCTACCACCCACATGATGGCTTATAACAGTATGTACCTCCATTTCCAGGGAATCCAGTGACCTTTATTGGCCTCCTTAGGTAACAGGCATGCACGTGTGTGTGTGTGTGTGTGTAAATAATACACACACACACATATATGCAAGCAAAACATGTACACACATAGAATTAAATATCCTTTAATGTATTATTTTCATAAATTTACATAGACCAGATGATGAGTGGGAAGGGTAATCTTTTATAAATCATGCTCAAAGTATACTATGAAATTCAAAAGTTTTGTTTTTTTTTTTTCCTTTTTAAGTATATTTAAAATACTAGTTTTGGTTTAGCAGTGGGAAAATCTTGGTAAGGGTTTGTAACTTACCAGGTACCAACTTATAAAGACCAGAAATTTCAGATTTTGACAGGACAAGTAGGGGACTGAAACCTGAATCTCTGGCACAAATGCCACCCTTACTGCCTTCTGTAACAATTTTATGTTCTTTCCTACAGACTTTTTCATGTTCTTAATTCTCTAGTAAAATTAAGAACAGTTGCCGCCCCTTACTGCTCTCCTGATGCTATTTGCAGGTGGAAATTAACTGTGACAGAGTAACCTTAGGTTTGTTGTCTTCTCTTCCAGAGGATTGACATGGTGCCAGAGTTGCTTAGCTCAAACCTCTGTTCTTTAAGATCCAACGTTGACAGGTATTTATGCATTGTTTTTGATTGATAGGCTGACTTGTTAATTATATTGATTCCCATAAACCAATACCATCTCTTTTTTCCTGAAGGTTGGCATTTTCCTGTATTTGGGAAATGAATCATAATGCTGAAATATTAAAAACAAGATTTACCAAAAGTGTCATTAATTCAAAGGTTAGTGTTATGATTCATTTCTGAAATTTCAAATTTTTATGATCTTAACAATTTCTTAGATATTTTTGAAGAAGCTAGATTCTATAAAATTAAAATTTCCAGTGTTAATAGTAGTCCCTAGTTTGTTTCAGAATTTAAAATGTGCTTAATTATTAATATTACCCAAAAGTTACTTTATGTAGTAATTGTCCTGTATTTAGGAACATAGAACCTACACACCTCTACAACTCTACACCTTTATTCTTATTTTGTATTCTTTTACAGTCTTCCTCATCTTGTGCTAAATAGTTCCCCAATGTATGCCAGATGCTCTTCTTGTAACGATATTTTCAGACAGTTCTTTAGGTCCAACTTAGTATCCCTCTGTTCTGATGACTAGTAGGGAGTGCTGTTAACCAGCAAACAATGATGTGCGAATGATTTTGACCTTTAGAGATTCATACTTTTAGAACTTTTCGAGTATTTTGAGGCAGTAATCGGAACAATAGTTTTTTTTATTGAGACAGGGTTTGGATGTGTGTGTAGCTAAACTCAGAGATCTGCCTGCCCCTCCCATGAGCTGGGATTAAACCACCACTGTGGTGACAAGGTTTTAGCAAAGTTATATGAATTAAAATAAAAAAATATATATGAATATATAAAACATTTTTCTGAAAAGAAAGTTCTTAGCTCTTAGATAAAGGTATTCTGCGAAACGTTTCTTGGCCTTTATTAATTTACTCCCTTATGTAGTATGAACTTTAATTATACAGCTACTTTTATCTTTTCATATCTTTCTACCTGGACAGAAATAAGAGCAGAAGCAGCTATGTCCTTATTTGGGTTGTCTGTTGCTAGAGATTGCTTTAAACTTTTATCATTTTTACTCCAGTTTGGGTTCTGTTTTGTTGGTTAATGTCCTGTAAAATACTTCTAGACTCTTCTTATTTGACAGAGAGTAGGGGAGTAATAATCCTTTGGAAAGGATTTTAGAGACTAGCCAGAACTTGCCTTGTGTTTTATTCTAGTATTACCTAAAAACACACTGGTTTAATTAAGGAAGTATTAAGAAAACTTCCATTTCCCTTTATTTTAATGGAAATTGCTCATGTTGTACAATGACCGCCCGAGTAAGCAAACTAGAAACTGCAGCTGTGGATTTTATTTAAGTCTTGCTGTAGATCTCTCGTTACTGATTTGAGGCTTCCTGAAAGCATGTAGTGGGAACATGAGATAAAATGATACAGTTTGAGGCAGGGAGTGCGTAAACTTGCTATGCAAGCCAAAGTTAGGGTTTCTAGAACCCACAGAAAACTGGACATTGCGGTGGACATATGTTCCCAGTGTCTGCCTGTAAGGACATAAGTGGACACAGTAGCCACCACTGGACCAGCTGTCCTGCCTCATCAAGCAGTGAACAAGAGAGAGCCTGTCTAGAACCAGGAACGGGGAGAAGCAGTACCTCTGCCCACCATATGTGCATGGTGGCATGTGTGACCCAGGACTGAGATGAATACACAGGCGTACACAAAGTATGGGTCAAATAGTAGAAGCGTTTTTATCAGTCATGAGAATTATATTAACCTAAGGTTTCTTTCTTAGGCTTCTCTTACATATGCTGAAGCACAGATGAGAATTGATTCAACGGCTATGAATGATGATATTACCACTAGTCTCCGTGGACTAAATAAACTAGCTAAAATTCTAAAAAAGGGAAGGATTGAAAAAGGGTATGTTCTAAAAATATCTATTAATAAATGCTTTAATCAGTTACAATGTTGAGGTAACATTTGGTTTCTTTAGTGTATTTTGTTAGAACCCTAGTTAATTAGCTGGTAGACTATACTTAATAGATTTTTATCATGGCCATTTGCCTTAGCATAACAGGCATAGAGGAGTGGCAGCTCAAACTTGTTGGACAGAAGGCAGTTAAAAGGAGCTGTAATCTTGAAAGACTGCTGTAAGTGGAAACCATGTACAAGAGCCTTTCAGAGGTTGGTCCCTAGGTTTTGCTGGTGATGCAAGTACTGCCTCTGGACTACTCATACAGAGCCTAACGTGAGTTCCTGAATACTAGCAAGTGAGCATTTTTACATACTCCTAGCCATAGATAATGCTAAGCAATCATACTACCAGTGACTACCGTACCTGAATAATGAAATATGAAATTTATAACTCTTTAGTGATAAGGTATTTGCATGAAAAGTTATCAAACTAGAGTAAAGACACTGCTCAAGCTAGTCACTTAAATATAAGGTTAACATAACTTCTATGATTATCTGACCTTACTAAAATTATCTCCAGCCTGGTGACACACGCCTTTGATCCATGCACTCAGGAGGCAGGTGCAAGTGGATGTCTGATTTCTATCCTATAGAACTTGTCCAAGTCTTACCCAAAGCTAAGTGAGCCCTTGTCTCAAAAAACTGAAATAACAAAAACAAAAACCAGCAACCAAAAAACAGGAACTTGATGAAAGTAGCACCACATCTGAAGACACCTTAGTATGTGAGCTTGTGAGCTTTGGGAAGGAGATCCACACATGAGCCTTTCCATGGTATATATTCTCAGACCTACAGCAGTCTAATCGGAATAGCCATCAGTCCTTATGTGGTTGCCTATGCATCTTCTCTGATTAGCCTGTGTAAGCTGCTCTGGTCCTCCCCAATGATGCCCATCACAATACTTTTGTTTGCCACAGAAAGTGAATTATTAGCAGTTTGCCTATTTTTAGCTGCTTAAAAAAAGTGGTTACATATTTATGTAGCTTAATAAAAACAAAAGTTAGGCTTTATATTAAAATTGAACATAAAACTTGTAGATGGTTATAAAGTCTTCCTAAGAAAAACTTTACGTATACACTCACTTTATGTTTGAAAGGAATTACTTGTAGAATCTTTTCTTTGTCCTTGGTTCCTCTGACTAATTTTTTCATTTTTACTCAGGGCTTTGACTTTGTCTTCTCCAGAAATCCGATTCCACATGGACAGTGAAACTCATGACCCAATCGATCTGCAGACCAAGGAGCTAAGGTATAGGACTGTTTACAGTTGAATATTAACTATTCCGTTTAGGGGAGGTAGGGAGTGGTGGGTGGGTGTGTGGGAGAAGAGGCATGCAGAGAGGGGATGGGATGGGAGATTCCAGAGGGGAAAACAGGAAAGGAGATAACATTTGAAATGTAAGTAAAGAAAATGTACAATTAAAATAATTAATAATTATATTTAAATGTAATGTCTACTGTAGATACTAATCAACAGAATTTATGCCTAAAATAGTTGTTACAGTTAGAATATCTATGATGTAAACGTGATCTTACTTTTTAGTTTTTCTCATATAAAGTTAAGATAGGATAGTAGAAAGAGTTCAGATTTGCTTTGATATTCTTTAAGAACTTGAGTCCACTAGTCTCTGTGGACTAAATAAACTAGCCAAAATTTTAAAAATGGGGAAGATTGAAAAAGGGCATGTTCTAAAAGTATCTATTAATAAATGCTTTAATCAGTTACAATGTTGAGGTAACATTTGGTTTCTTTAGTGTATTTTGTTAGAACCCTAGTTAATTAGCTGGTAGACTATACTTAATAGATTTTTATCATGGCCATTTGCCTTACCATACAGGCATAGAGTAGTTGCTGTGATTAATTTCTTAGGTATGTAATATAGTGTACAGAGCTATAAAGGGACCACTGCTTAAGTTGCTGCTGTTTTGAGAGGATCCAAGAGTGTTTCCCAGCAGGTGCACACATACACCTGCATCATGCACATAACTAAAAAAATAAGTCTTAAGAAAATGTGAAGTTTTGACGCTAAATTCTTAACTTCGATTTTACTGCTACTATTTATATAATTTAAAGAAGTTGAAATCAGTTATTGAATTTTCCTATATGGAAGGCTTCCTAATACTTGAAATTTTAGTATAATTAAGAAATGTTGTCAAGAAATGATTTATTTTAATAATTAAGATATGAGAACTAATCTTGTGTATTTGGTGGTGCTAGAGAAAGGAAACCATAGATAGAGTTTGCAGGTTATTGATTAAATGAGCTTAGAGCTTAGAATGAAAGCTGCATCAAACTGTTTGAAGAATTGAAGACTGAAACCGATCCAAGTTTTGATGTTACTGCTGAAAATCATTATGAAGAGCCTAATGCTGCACATCTGTCACTTTGAAGTCAGTTGTGTCTGTTGTCTCTGTGTGTCAGTGTATTTATCCCTGCATTTACAGTGGGATGCTCACCAGAGATAAGCATTGAAATTAGCTATCGAAAATATATTAGTGACTTATTGGTAAAAATTTAGGGAGTTGAGATAATATGTGTGAACTTGATTTTAATTCTCCCAGGAAAGTTTATTTTCATAGTACTTTTTTTGTAAGAGGAGGTAAAGATGTTGGTGTTGTAGTTATGCTAATAAAGTGAGGAAAGCTTCCATTTTTCCTGAGTACAGTTTGAAAAGATCGTAGTATACTAGCTTTGTTCAGGAGAGACGGAGTTAAAAGACTTAGTTTAGAAGCTGAGACATTAAAGAATCATAAGGTATTAAAAATAGGTAGTGTTCCATGTTAATGCTTTTACATAGGAAGTGTTTTCATTATCACTAGAATCGTTAGCTTGTGAATAAATGTAATACGTATCTCAGCCTCTCTTTTCTTACTTAATGATTTTCCTGACAGAGAAACAAATTCCATGGTGGAAGAATTTATGTTACTCGCTAATATTTCTGTCGCAAAAAAAATTCATGAAGAGTTTTCTGAACATGCTCTGCTTCGAAAGCATCCAGCTCCACCTCCCTCCAATTACGACGTTCTTGTTAAGGCAGCTAAGTCCAAGGTAAAGATTGAAAAGTACTATTTGTATTGTAATCTGTATGTTACCCTGAAAAATTACCATTATGTTTTTATAAAATTTCAAGTGCTGTAAAATCAGATATATTTTTTTTAATATTAAATGTGACTTGAGGTAAGGACATCCCTTATGTCCAGTGAGGAGTACCCAGTCCTAAAGCCAAATGATTTAATAAGTTATTTACAGTATCTTAGACAAAGTGCGCTCTTCATCTCTTTATACGTGGTGTACTGGCTAGTTTGTCAACTTGACACCAGATTGAGTCATCTGAGAGGAGCCTCGGTTGAGAAAATGCCTCTGTACGATTGGCCTGTTGGCAAGACCTCAGGGGTTTTCCTTCAGCTCATTCGTCTGACTAGTAGACATCCTTCCTCCCTCTCATTTCTTACTTTCATCATAGCTAGCTTACTTTGGTTTGCCTCAGATCTGGTGTAGGTCCTTTTCTCCTATTGCAAGCATGTAACAAACAGCACCGGCTCCCTAGACATTACTTAATTAGTATGGACTGAGTTTCTGGGTTTATAGTGTACTTAGCACATCTTCATCCATCAGTACTGCCCCAGCTTCCCAGCTCCACTGGTTACTGCATATTGGGGGTATTCTGTGATTGTCTTCCTGTTATTACTAAGACATGGGTAAAAGGAGGAGGCAGTGTCTTTCCTGTAAGCTACAATACAGCCAGGGAACTTGAGGGACACAGCACTGTGTTACTGGCCCAGCTTGTTTCTTGTCTTCACTTCTACTTTCAGTGAAGAAAGTATGTAAAGAAGCCAGACATACTCACAAGTGTCCGTAGCTACTGTATTTCCTTTGCCCCCTTAGAGATAAGCATAAATTGGGGTATGAGAAAGAAATGGCATGTCCTCTCCCTTGGAACTTTTCCAAAGTCTTGATACTTTCAAATAAATGCATTCAGGATTTTTAAAGCTTTAATACATTTTTAAAGCACAAAAGAATCATTTATTTTAGAGACAGAGAGAGAGAGAGACACAGACAACAGGGAGGAGGGAAAGAAAGATGGAGGGTACTACTGATTTCAGATTGTTTCATTTGTTGCTTCTCTTCCCTTTATTGACAGAATTTGGAAATTAAGACTGATACAGCCAAATCATTGGCTGACTCTTTGGACAGAGCTGAATCTCCTGACTTCCCATACCTGAATACTCTGCTAAGGATACTGGCCACTCGCTGTATGATGCAAGCAGTCTACTTCTGTTCTGGGATGGATAATGACTTCCATCACTATGGCTTAGCCTCCCCCATATACACACACTTCACTTCTCCTATCAGAAGATATGCAGACATCATTGTTCATCGGCTGTTAGCGGTGGCTATTGGGGCCGATTGTACTTATCCAGAGTTGACAGACAAACACAAGCTTTCGGATATATGTAAAAACCTCAACTTCCGGCATAAAATGGCTCAGTATGCCCAGCGTGCATCTGTAGCTTTTCATACACAGGTATTTGTTGTTTGTCTATAGTGCTAGGGGTGGGAAATTTTGTTCATTTTGTATTGAATTTCAAAATAAGACTTCTAATAAGATTGTATGTTATTTTACAGTTGTTTTTCAAAAGCAAAGGAATAGTAAGCGAAGAAGCCTATATTCTGTTTGTAAGAAAAAATGCAATTGTGGTGTTAATTCCAAAATACGGCTTAGAAGGTACAGTGTTTTTTGAAGAAAAAGATAAACCAAAGCCACGCCTCACTTACGATGATGAGGTAAGGTATTGCTGATCCTTCTTGTCTTTGGAGGAATGGCAGATTTTCTTTACCAGTTGTCAAACCATAGCTATAAATGATCAAAACTTCTGCATTTATATCATAAGTCTCAAAATACATGCCAGAAACTCTACATTTCATCAACTGAACTTTTGTATCACTCAGAAATGTCATCCTGTTTTCTCTTCCCTCATGCAAAGGCCATCTTTCTTTTCTATTGTAAGAATGTCTTACTGTCGCTCAGGAGGGATTATTACTTTCTCCAGTTTACTTGTAGTGTAACCTCACACATCCTCTACTTCACTGACTTACTAGAATTAAGTTAAGAGAGTTCTCTGTTCCGAATGCATTATCAGGACCATCTTAGTGACAAGATGAAGCGTGCACATAAACACACTGCATTAGGTCAATAGGGGTTTTTTTCAATTGTAAAGGAGCTGCTTATATTGTGGGTCCTTTTATTCTTTGAAAATTTCATACACGGATACAATATATCTGGGTTATATCCACCTGTTATTTCTTTCCTTCAACTCTCTCTAGAACCTATCTCATTTCCCTTCCAACTTTATGTCCTTTTAAACTGGGGAGTAGTTAATATGTTAACATTTAAATTACTGTGGAATGTAAAGTAAAAACAATCGAGATTCAAGTTTAAGAAAAAAATGTCGATTTTTTTTTTCTTTTTTAAGATACCCTCACTCAGAATAGAAGGTACCGTGTTCCATGTGTTTGATAAAGTTAAAGTAAAAATCACATTAGATTCGTCAAATCTTCAACATCAGAAAATCCGTATGGCCCTTGTAGAACCACAGGTGAGACCAAATTTAATGGTATGGAAAAGGTAACACTTTGTGAGTGATCTAGTTGTCCAGTAAAGTTAGGGTCCTAGGTATTCCGAGGATCCTGGTGCACCATCGGATTCCGGGCCTCAGCTTCTAGAGGTCTCAGTGCATACATTCCAGACTCTTCAGTTCTCTTACTATCCCTTTACTTCTGGTTATAGAATAGACAAGTTAAGTATCTATGCTTCACTTAAAGGGCTGGTTTTGCTCATTTTGGTTGTTTTTTTTTTTTTTTTTTTTTTTTTTTTTTTTGAGTCAGGGTTTGTCACTGTGTAGCTCTGGCTGTCCTGAAACTTGCTATCCACCTTTAATTCAGAGACAGCTGCCTCTGCTTCTCAAGTGCTGGGACTAAAGGTGTGTGCTTGTTGTCTGCTGCATCACAGATCCGTTAGGGCAAATTGGACACGAGGAAGAGCTGTTACATTGAAGTTTCTCAGTTGTCTTACTCTGTATGTAGACAAGGCTAGCCTTAAATTTGCAGTGATCTTTCTGCCCATTCTCCCTAAGTACTGATATTGTAGGTGTGCACCTCCATACACTGGAAAGCTCCTGAGCCCCATGGCTTACTTCAGAACCGTGGTTACTTTGGGTGTGTAATTGTAGATGCTACAGCCTTCTAATGCCATCTCCTTCACTGGAAACCTGTTTACAGTTGAAAGTGGTGGTGATAAAGGGGCTGAGGGGAAAGTTACTTATCTGATACTCGTAATTGTGCAATTTTTTTCCCTGTCTACTCTTTTTAGATACCGGGAATAAACATTCCTCCCGAAGTTTCAGACGTGGATCTTAATGGACCAGGAGGAAAGAAGAGGAAACTTGAAAAGTAGCTACATTGACAGAAAACTCAAAGACTGGCTATGTTGACAACAGCAACAAAATTGAAAGCATGCTTACAAGCTCTCTGTGATAGCTGCTTTTAAATACATTTCAATAATTTTAAGAAATTTGCATTTTTATTGAGGTGCTGACTGAATCTATCATGTACTGTGTGTCTATAACTAAGATAATGCAGAAAAATTCATTTGAATATCCATTACTTATTGGTGACAGTAACAACTTCAGAGACTTATGATGATCATTTACATGGAATCCTCATCTTCTCATTGAAAAGCAGATTAATAGTATCTAAGTACTTTAATATACAAAACACCCTGTCGGTTTCTGAGGAAAATAACATTTTAGAAGCAAAGAACAAACCTTTCTGAATCTTGAGCTGTCAGTGTCTGGTATTTACTCTTTTTGCCATTTTAATTTGCCTACTTACATTGTGTTCATATATTGTGAGAAGATCCTGTACTTTACCAGTGGGCCTCAAACAGCTGTGAACATTTCAGGATGATAGGACAAACTGGAGTATCTCGATCTGATTTGGAACACCAATTTCTGTTGTTAACAGGTGTTCATTCATCATCCCTAGTTTTTGTTGCCAATATTTCTCCCAACAACACATTACAGGGAAAGAAGAAAGGTGATACTTTAAATGTCTGCTTGCTTACAGAAACATATAATGACTTATGAATTTTAATTATATCTAGTTATACAGGTGAGAAGGGATTATAGTAGACATTAAAAGGAACAAATGAAGTCTCATTCGGTGTGTCAGATTGCACTTGTCTTGCAAATCCCAGATTACTGATTACATTGGTATTTAATAACTGCTTATTCAGTTTCCAGTCAGGTAGACTAGTTGGTTCTCTACAGTAGAAACAGGCTGACAAACCCCAGGCATATGTGGATAGAGCTACATGCTTTATAAACAGGAATTTGGTATTGATTTTTTTTTTTCCAGTTTGCTGTTACTGTGGGAAAAAATTGTATATGTTAAGGCATCTAAGGAT
Source organism: Micromys minutus (assembly GCF_963924665.1). Lineage (NCBI taxonomy): Eukaryota > Metazoa > Chordata > Mammalia > Rodentia > Muridae > Micromys > Micromys minutus. The sequence continues at coordinate 24,764,060 of NC_137974.1, read as the reverse complement.
CTTGATATATATCTAAAGGAAGACAGTCATACAGTGTGTTTGGTGGAAATAAAAAGGATCAGTGACTTAGAGCAGGAGGCTGCAAACCGGTTTGTAAAGGCCACAGCATTTCAGCTGTGGCCATTTAGGCACATTAAGTATCCACTGATTGTTGCTATTATTTAAATGCAGGGTGGTCCTAGAACTACTTCTCCTTAGAATAGATGATTATGGGAGCACTGAAAACTCAAAAAGCCACCAGATAAGAAGAAAACAACTTTGACCTTCACATTCTAGAGCCTGAAACAAGACTAAACGTTTGAAAGCTAAGGCACAGTTGTAACTTTTTAAGACTGCTATTCCTGTTTAACAGATAAAGCCGAGATCAAGGATGGAGACAAGTTATTTGAGCCTAGGTTATAATTACTACTTTAGAAACCTGACAGCCAGGGAGGCTGCTCCTCTTCAGACTCAGAAATAATAGGTAATAGCTGTTTTTAGATCAACATATTAAACTGGCTAGTCAACTTCCAGTGTTGTATATTCCCCAGCACTGGTGAAGCAGGTGAGGTCACAAGCAGAGTGTGTGTGTGTGTGTGTATAAGTTGGCAATAAACACCAAGTACCATACAGAACAAGGATGAGGATGGCATAATAGTAAGTGAATCTTTATTTTCTAGGACTAATGAATCATTTGAGTATGTTGTTTATAAGAGAGAAGTACAAAATACAAGTCTTTGTTCTCAAACACATTATATCCATCTTTTTCTGATAGATATTTAAAATATATTTTATATAGCTCTTTCCCCAATTTGTTTCTTAGTGCTAAGCTCAAAAGGAGTTCCACTGTCTCCCCATGTTTCTGATTCTCCCATATTCTGTTCATCTCCTACCAAGCCCTAGGAATAGCAGTACATGCTACTGTGGCACCCCATATCCACCCCTACAGATGGTACCATAGTACAGTGCCCAGTAGCACCTTTCTACATTTATAGTCCTCGGAGTGTTAACTAGAGCGGTTATATTAAGTACCAAGTAATTTCCCCACAGAAATGAAATTTTAGTCCATTCTACTTCCTTTTTACATTCAGTAAGTTTTATATCTCAACGTTTTTTTCACACAAGTTTCAAGTAAAAATATATAGTGCATTCAGTTTCATGTCCTAAGAACTGATAAATTCAAGATGACCATTCAGTCTTAACAAGCAGCTCACTGACCCTGGGACTGGAGAGATACAGGTCTGTCATCACTCAAAGCAAATATAAAAATATTTTATTGATTTTAAAAAATAAATGTATTGTTTAACAACTTGGAGCATCCTGTCATAATTTCCTTTGCAGCTTTTCACATTAAGGAGGGAACTAGACACATATGAAGCAAGTACCCCCATCACCATCACATTAACTCGTTGCCCCTTGTGACAGACACATCAGGGGCTACTGAGCGGCAGTCTTTGGTCCTGAGACTGTGGGCTGCACTAAGATAGACTTGTAGTTTTCATCCAACACCTCTGCACTGTGTGATCTTGCTGTGAAAAAGAAAACACCCTCTTTAGTTTAGGACCACTCAAAAATATCACAGGAACTGTTTTTGTAGAAATCTACATGCAGATTTCCTGGTTTGAAAAGGATAGTAAAGATTAAAATGTTTTTGTCTGGGGGCTTTGTTTTTTTCTTTGTTTTCATTTTTTTAGCCTTAGCCCCCAAAGATGGTATTTAAATATTCTGTTTCAAAGGAATCCCTCTCAGGTTTACAGGGTTAACTGCAGTGAGCTGGATCATCATAATCAACTTTGTTAGAGGACATTCGTTGATAACAAAGCAAAATGAAAAGGGAAAATAAGGTAGATTTTCTCACTGAACATTATTGGGAGATTTTGTTGCAGTTGATGTTTATACTGTATAATAAACTATTTAGCAAGAGCATGTCTTGTCTAGTTCCTAAGACAATGGGTTTCAAATGTGAATGTGTAGCTGTAACGATATCAAGGGCCATGAAATGTGTGTGTCAGAAGTGAACTGTATTAGCACATATACTTGAGAGATCTAAAATGATCCTTTTCCTTATGACAACAATCTTTAATGGGCTACTGAGTTTTAAGGGATGCGTTGGGTAAGGAGAACAGGATAAATATCAAAGTGCATGATAAACATCTGACCGTGACATCCTGAGATCATTATTTTGTAAGACTACACAAAAGCTAATTACCGTTGGAGAGGAAGCTAAGTGCAGCACATTATGTAGTTAGAGGCGTCTATAGACTGTGTAGTTAATTAGCTTTTGTTTAGGTTTGAGCTATCTGAACTGTTTCCATATTCATGTAACTTGGCATGCTGTCTAGTGCTTTATCAAGCTGTGTCATCCATACCTTTATGTTAGTAACTTGAGACTTTGTTTCCACTTCAAAGGACTGTGTGACATTTTCTTTGCAGTAGCTTTCTGTCCCAACAATATCAGTGATATTACTTCCACAAGTCTGTGTGTTATAGCCACTGTCCATCTGGAAGGAAGTAAACAAACACCTCATCATAAGATTGCAAACTCACTCATTTTCTAATTAACATCAAAGTTTATATATATAATAACATTGATCGCTATAATCATAAAGTCTTTACACAAAATTGTTTCTCACCTTAATACTTAGCGAGATATATTTCCTGGGAAAAAACTGTAATCTCTTTAGTATCAATAGACAAGTTACTAAGTGCCTTTATTTTCTGCTCTTATAGGATTATGTCAAAAATGAAAATAAATGCTGCAGTTAGTTTCCCCTTCCAGCTTGTTTCCCTAGCTTATCTCTAAATGGCTTGCTTATATGGTTTCTAAATACTGTTTGGAGTATTCAAAAATAATACAAAATTCAAAAGTAATACAAAAAGGCATCTCCAATTGTTCATAGTAGTACATTATAAGAAAATCTGTTATATTTTTAAAACAAACTGGATTGCCCCAAAGGAGTAAGGGATTTGTACCCTTTAAAAAGTTAGTACATATTTCCCTCATCAGGGAGGATCCCTTCCAAGACACTGCAGGCAGTAACTGAAACTACAGGTAATACCAAGACCTATGCCTTATGTTTTTACCTACCTACATATACTGTGGTAAGATTTAACTTACAAATTAGGCATCGGAAAAGATCAATATTAAGTGCAGAACACAGCATCTTAGTGTTAAATATTTTAATTATATTTGTTTGGCTTTAAATTCACAATTTTGCCTCAGGTTCCAGAGTGCTGGGATTAGAGGCATTTGCCATTATATCCAGATTAAAAGTATGTTTATAAAAGTTACAGAATATGGTCTCAAAATACTTTACTGTACTGTTTTTCCATGTCAAAGAACTCTGGCTCTTCTTTGATACACAAATGGCCAGAATCATGAATTTAGTGCTTTTTAGTCAACACAAAGTGTGTAAAAAGCTCTTTATGTACAAGTAATGTGTGAACTCGTGATGAGTCAGAACTGGACGGTTGCTGTGTGAATAATGAGCGGGTAGTAGACAGTGAGCCTTACTCAAAGGACGGTCTGACATCCTGGGCGTCCTGGTGAGGGACAGTTCAGTGCACTACCATAATCAAATAGCATCCATTTTGAAGCAAAGGGTTTATTTTTAAATTTAAACAATTTTGGGCCACAGGTATCTAAAACCACAGAAAGCAGAACTATGTGAGGGGATCTAGCTACTGTACTGTAAAAATACATTAACTGAATAATATTTTTGTCTGTTGTTTCAACACCTTTTAGTTTATAAGTGAGAAAGTTAAGGTTCAGAAAGGTTAAGTTAGTGTCATACAATAATGAGATGAAGATCAGAGACTCACAAGACAGGGTTCATTTCACTTTAACTACATAAGGCTAAGCACTAAACAACCCCCCCACAAACATACACACACTCACTCTTTCTCACACACACTCACACATTCTCTCTCTCTCTCTCTCTCTCTCTCTCTCTCCCTCCCTCCCTCCCTCCCTCCCTCCCTCCCTCCCTCCCTCCCTCCCTCCCTCCCTCCCTCCCTCCCTCCCTCTCTCTCTCTCTCTCTCTCTCTCTCTCTCTCTCTCTCTCTCTCTCTCTCTCTCTCTCTCAGCACAGGGAAGTCTGTATCCTTTGCTCCCCTCATGAACATCTTGAGCAGCCTATGAAGCCATTCTGTCACCATGGTCACAAGAACAGTCTTTGTTTTCATGTCTGTATACCTATTTGCTGGCTTGTGGGAGTCAGACTTCATCAACACAAAACCCTGGAAAAAGTAAAATTTAACAGTATAGCAAGGGAAATCCCTAGTCCTGGTGCATTCAATAGATATTTGATCAAGTGTTAATATCTGATTGCTTACAAAAAGCCTGCCCATTACTCTTCCTTTTTGTATTTATCACTGCCATATAACTGGTTCATAACTCGGTTCTAATACTATCAAGGCAAAAGTGACCCAATAGTACAGGAGAGAACAAGGTGCAAGGGGGGCCTATCTTACTTTGCAGTAAGATTAACAATCCCACAGATAGTGGCTGATCTCATTGTCTCCAGACCGCTATCAACACCAGAACCAATGGTGTGCCAGCCAGACAACACAAACTGTCTTGCCACTCCCTGCTGGTGTTGAGGGGGAACATTAGCAGCCTTTTGAAGTGAAGGCTGAAATGACAAAAACAAGCCAACAGAGCAAATGGCGATGCTCTACTCGGTGTCACTCAGCAGCTGTCTTCCAGAGAACCTGGGTTTGATTTCCCAGCACCCACATGACAGTTCACAGCCACCTGAAAATTCAGAACCACCAAGTACCAGGAAAAGATCCCACTAAGCAAGGAGGAGAAGTGATCATTTGCAGGACGTTTCACGTCTCAAGTTTCATCTTTCTTATCACCGATAACCGAACAATTGTCAATAAAATGATGCTTTTCAGTTTGAAGGGTAATCATCTAAACTCAGAATAGTCACACAGCATCAGGCGCCTGCTTCTTTAATCCACTCTTCCTTAGGAAGCTACCAGAAATTGTTGCAGTGAAATGAGAACCCAGGAAACAGGTGGGGCTACAGGAATTCACAGGACAGGGACAGCAATAGTGTAGTAACAGCCATATACCATAGACAGAAGCCACTGAACTAAGTCAGAAAGCTAGGGAGAAGTGGCTGTGTCTGAAAGAAGTTGGTTCTAAAACTCTCTGCAAAAAGAAAGCATGATACAACCCAAAGGATAAAACTGAGTCCCACACTTCAAGGCATCTAAGAAGGAACTGTGTGGCAATTGTGCAAAGGAAGGCCAACCCATGCAGATGACTACAATTACAGGTATTAAGGTGTTTCCCAGCAACAGCATTTTGTTAATTCCTCCGGAAATGCTCTGCCAACAGAGAAAGTGAAGGAAATAAGAGAAACAATACCTAAAGAGCTAAACTTGACTACTGTGCTTAGGATGCCAAATTAAGCCAAAATATGTAAAGGAAATTGTAATTTTTCTAAAACTCTAAGAATGCAGAAGTCAGGACAGTCACTGTAGACATAAAAATCAGCAAGTATGTATGAAGATGGCACAACGATTCCAACTCTTTACAAAATAACCTAAACAGTTAAGAAGTTAAAAATGAACAAAAGGTTGTGTTACACTTTTCTTTAGAGGACACCGTCTTTTGAGCCTCAGCATGCCCAACTGACCACCGGGGAACAGTAGAGGGAGAATCTGTGAGCCTCTGAGCACACTGAACACTGCAGCGCATAAAAGGACTGTTAACCACGCTGCCAAAGACTCGGATTAGAGAAAAGCTGTCAGAGCCGGTGCTGGTTCTGCTGTTACTCGCTTCAGGGAACTTACTCAGCCTCTGAGGCACAGCTTTCTTGGAAAATTGGAAATGTAGGATTCCATGAAAGAATGTTTACTGTTTCCAAGTATATAAAAAGTTACACATAAATGTGCTCTAAGTTTTCTTTTTCCCCTAAACCACATTAAGGAAAAACAAGCTATCCCAGTTTTAGAATACAATACTGTGCTACTAACATCAGATTCCTAGGGCACAGTTGACTGCTGGGAGTTGTCTGAACAGCACCTGCAGGGACAGCAGGCTGGTTTCGGCTCATTTTTACCATTACCAATGGACGGTGGTTAATAGGAATAAGAAATATGAATAATTAATCCTCCTGGTTTCAGTGGTAATTTTGTTTTTGGATAGACTTTTTTTAAAGACAGGTTCCTACTATGGCCTGGAACTTGCTGGCTTTAAATTCACAACAATCTGCCTTCCTCTGACTCCCAAGTGCTAGCCTTAAAGGTGTGGACCACCATGCTCAGAAGTACTGGTAGTTTTAAAACATCAAATGCTCTAGTCCTTACACTTAGCCTCCTACCATTCCCACAGTGGAGTACCAACCCAGCTTGACAGCCTTACCTGGATAGTACTGCTGTCACAGGGTAGAACACTGCTTTCTGCAAGAGGTGACATGCACATATGAGAGTTTTCAATACTGAAGGCAATTCCACTCATGAAGTCAGTCATGGGTGAATTCCCATTATCCACTGGCTCTTTCATCCAAGTGCTTTCATCTACTGTGTCTACAGGATCGACCATATCCACGGTGTCATTTTCCCTCTCACTTTCAACATCCCCCAGCAGCGCTAGCTCTTTCTCAGAAGTGTTAGACTGACTCTGTGAGACAGACATGGCAGTGACAGCGAGAGGCTCGCCACAAGCCAAAGGCTCACAGTTCAACTGCTCAAGGGGAGCTGCCACAGCATTTGTGCCTAGTGGAGCCACATCTGTGGGGAAAACATTGTTTTCTTCATCTTCACTGTGAGCCTCAAGAGTAAAGGGTATCCGAAGCAGTGAGGACAGATACTGAGGACCACCTCTGAGTCTCCGAGGAGACCAATTTTTAATTGGTGAGCAGCCATCTATATACGGACTCCTGATGCTTGGATTAGCAATCTCAGTAGAACCTGCTCCAGATGAAGCTTCAGGAGAATGAAATGTAAACTTCCTGTGTTCTGAAGGAATAGAGGGAAAAATCATATCACAAAAACACGAAAAACAGAAAAGTAATTTTTACATGGTAATCACATTTCATGCCAAAAACACCCGATGGATTCGGTAACAGTTGTGCTTACTGAAGTGAAACTTTAGTGTTAAAAATAATGGAAAAGGCCAGTGAATACCTCTATAAACTCAAGCTCAGAAATTTTAACAAAACGTTTTATTTCTTATAAATTATTTCTTCATAATTTAACCACATTATACCAAAGCTGTTCATACAAAGAAGATCCCTAACAAGTTGGCTTTTGTACAACTTAACAATGAGGCAAGTGTGTAAAAATTCTATTACTGTAATTTTTATATAAAATACTTATAATAATACCCAAAGGCAAACAAAAACTGGAAAATGGTATTTACAATAATAAAAAGTCTAACAATAATCAAAATGATATAAATACTTCAGCTTAATATTGTTTACAATGAAAAATTCATTTGGTACAACCTTTTATGACAAAATTGTAAAATTCATCAAAGCCTTAAAAATCAGGGCAGAGGCTACTTAGAGCTCTGTAGTAGAGCACTTGCCTGGTCTGTATGAGACCCAAGGATGTACAGCAAGAGGGAAAAAAAGAGCTGCAAAGTATCTCACCCTTCTGATGAAGCTGTACTGGAAATTAACCTGGGCAGTTTTAGTAAGCCAAAATGACACAAGTACAGTAATACATGTATGAAACTGTTCAAAAGCATGCTTTGAGGTAACAATTTCTTTGAGTGACCTGTGAAAATACCTATAATACATACTTTATGGAAAACTAAAGAACCATGCCTAAGTAATGTACAAATGTGTTCATCAACATATTTCATCCAAATTCACAGCTTCCTTTTCTTTGTGTTGTATACATGTGTGTGCCTAAATATGTAAGTACAACCTGTTCAGTCTGTATGGTACATACATAAATACATACACACATACATAAATACACACACACACACACACACACACACACACGCATGTGATTTTAGGGCTCACATTAGCATGTCTATTGGTGCTGTCCCTGTTTAGGACATGTTAAGGCAGCCATGATGTTAAGACTTCATGGGTGTTGGTTCTTACATTTTTAGGACAACTCGGCAGACTCTCTGTTCCTCAAGCACGCCCCTCCTTCTTTTGTTTTTGAGACAGTCTTGGTCTTAAGTCACAGTTCTACTTCTATTAAGAGACAGGAGTACAGCAGGGGCTTGCTGACAGTTTTGGAGGGTTAGTGTGTTATCATGGTAGTATACACGAGGAGGAAGCAGTGTGCCTACATCCCGATCAGCAGGCCCAGAAAGACACTGGACTTGGCACAAGCTTTGAACCTCCATTAAGACCACAACTCCTAATCCTGGTTCATTCAAAGAACCCACTCCCTATGACCATGCATTCAAATATATGAGCCTACGAGGGCCATTTTTACTCAAGCCACAGCAGCCTAACTAGGTAGCTCAGTCTAGCCATGAATCTAAGTATCCCCGGAGTGGCCTTGAATTTATGATCCTTTTGTTAAAAAAAATTTCTACAAGTGTTCATTTCTAACTGCTAAAGAAGCCTTTTCAACGGCCAATGCAGACAGCGTGGATTTTAGCTGTGCATATCATTCTGAGAAGTACCTGAGAGTGGCGTCTTTCCTACTCGAAGTTCAATGGGTGAGAAAGGAGGAGAAGAGACAGCCGACGGACTGGTGCTGACGCTCCCCAAACTGTATTTTTTTGCATTGTTCTGAATGGGGCTGGAAGAAAACTGCCCCTGAGATAAAAAATAAAAATCAAGTCAGTAATCAGTGAATATATTTAATTTCTCTCTGTCATGATTACACTGCATTTTCTTTGTCATCTTCACAACATGCTTATAAACTAGGAGTGCACAAGAAACAGCAAAAGGCACCTTGCAACAAAGACAAGACCATAAAAAAGTTTTGAAATAACATTCAACATAGAAGAAACTGGATTTAAACAAATCACTCATTGTATTTCATGTCAAGTACCTGTCTATGAAAGTATCTCTAGTTTACTCCGTCGGTGCTAGTCCAGTTGTTAAACTGCTCATCTTTTGCTAATTCAGTAAGTAACCCAGGCTGGGATTCCTTGAGACAATCTGCTCACCTGCCTACCTCTAAATACGTAACTCAAGTCTGCTGAAATCACACACACAAACTGAGGAGATTCACAGGAAACACAATGCCCAAGGGTAATATTCCAGGGTGTGATTTGAGTATTTACATCTAAGCATTCTACGACACACTAACCAGACACTTCTTATGGCACATGGTGTCTGCACAGGGTTGCTACACTGTAATGGAGACAAATCCATTGGATAAAACACCTCAAGAGATCCTCGGGCACTGCTGGGAGGACTTCTGGGAGAAGCTGAAGGGAAGGAGTCAGAGATGCTCCCATTCACATCTAAAAAAAGCTTTCTTCTGAGAGATGAAGAACTCAGGTTCCCCGGAGATTGGTCCACAAAGTCATCCGCTCTAAAATAGTCTCCTATATTCACCAATAACAAAAAGAAAACTGATCACTGTAAGAGGTAACTACACTTATAGCACCTGAGTTTTTAAAAAGTCATAAAACATGTTTGAATTTTTTTCAATACATGTGTATAATGCTTAAAATGATATCCTTTATTTCTGAAGTATTTATTTGCTGTTGTTGTTTTGAGTTAGGGCCTTACTATGTAACCCAGGCTGGCCTTGAACTTGTGGCAATCTACCTGTCTCAGCCTGCCAGGAGTGTGCCACCATGCCTAACATTTTATCATTACTGTACCAGCACCATTAAAATGGTTATCATTTGCCGCCCACAGTTTCACTATGATAAAATTTCACTATGATAAAAACACTAACTCAGGTCACATTCAAGAAACAGAAAAATTTAGCTCAGTTTCCCATTTAATGACGACACTACCAACAAATAAAGCCAACAAAATAAAAAACTCTGATTTAAATTATGAAATACGTAAGTCATACAGCATTTACCTAATATAGCTTCCAAATTAAAATCCACAGGAAGAGACAGCAATGTCTGGCAGGCAGCTGAAAATAAGCAAAGAGATTGAAGTGCGCACACGCAGAAGTATGTGAAGGCCGCAGCATGTGTGGCACATGTGTCTCCCAACCAGCCTTCTCCTCAGCACACTCCTGGGAAGACAGCCAGTCCCCGTGCGCTCTATTCTATGCCCCGTCACCTTCCTCTGATTCACTGCCCACAGCTTCCTGATCGGCGCTAACAGCAGATCTGTGAGACCGGTACTTGGAATGGAACAAGACACCAGCAGACACCAGGGGAGTTCTCATATTAACACATCTGCGTTTTCTTTAAATCTTTCCGAAACCAGGAATCAATGGACGATTCGCATTTTATACAAGAAAGCGATACATGATTGCTCTTTTTCTAAAGCGTGGCTGAATGCAATCTGTTCTAACAGAACAGTTTTTAAAAGTCAGTTCTCGGACAGCTTATTCACAAACCAGTGTTTTAATTTGAAATGAATGGTACAATACGAACTCTGTTTACATTACATGTAACTTAATATGCAACATGCTCCTTTCCAGATTCTGTTCATACCTACCATTGCATTTCTGAGAAGGAACACTGGGCTTTTTCCCAACAGGAGTGTCACTATTGCTCTTTAGGCCTGTAAAATATTTTAAATAGAAAAATCACAATTCTGTATTTCTTTAATGAGTTACATTTCCCAGAATAAAGCACTACACACTAGTCTTTCATATTTTAAGAATAAGTATGTAAACTTATAATTTGGATTATTTAACAAAGAAAAATAAAAATAAAAGATGACCATACCAAACAAGAAGGTATCATATAATTTCTAGTTTTTAATAACAGATAATAATATGTGGCTTTGGTATACAATTCATGTTTTGATATGTATATACACTGATGAACGGGCACATAAGGCCAATATATCCCAAACAGACTGTGTCATTTAATTTTCCTAAAATGGGATTAGATAAATTCAATTAAAATATTAGAGTATTTTGACAAAGAAAAAAAAAAAAAACCCTAAAATTTGATGAATAAAATTACGTTCAATTTTTATCAGTCAACAATACATGTTGCAGTGCATGCTTCAATCCCAGAACTTGGGAGGCAGAGACAAGAGGATCTCTGTGTGTTAAAGGACAGCCTGGTCTACATAGAGACACTTCAGAAACCCTGTCTGAAAAAACAAGTTCACGTTTTACAATCTCCTATTTTATAATTTAACAATTTGGTATAAAAGCATTAAGCCGACCAATCCTAACTGAAGGCAAGTGTAAGTGAGTGGGCCGAAGACTGAGTGAAGGTTAGTAACTTAAGTTACTTCTTAAGTACTGTCTGAATGGGCACAATAAACGTAATGTTGGATTTGGTGCTCCCTCCTGCCAAAAAACAATGATTTTAGAATATTAGGCTTCCAACCTCCTCAGAGCATCTGCTGCCATCTGTTTTACTGTTGTGCTCGCTGTGGGAGCAAACACAAAGTGAAGCACCTTACAAGAGGAAAGACTCACCCTAGTGCACATTTCACCAAAGCAGAAACAGGGCAGGGGAAAGAGAGGGAGGGGGAGGGGCAAGATACTCCCAAGGACTTGCCCTAGTGACCTACTTCCTCTAAGGCCTCACTGACCTAACGTTTCCAGGCTCTCCCAAAATAACTGGGAGATGATCACTGCCTGGGAACTAAGCATTATGATAAGTTTCCTCCCATTCTTCTGCACCAAACCCAATGGAGGAAACACAGAATAGCCCTGTCATGTAAACACATTCTAGATCCAGAATGTCTCCTAGTGGCTCATATATGAATGACTTTATCTTCAGCTTAGTGCTATTTAGAAATGTATATACTTTAACGTGTGGCGTTTCACTTGAAGGTCTTACTGGCCAGTAGGGTAGACCCTTGAAGGGTCCACACACAGTCTCTCCTTCCTCTCTTCCATACCTGGCCACAATTAAAACAGGTTCCCTACATGCTGTCCTACCATGATGCATTGTCCTACACAGGCCCAAAGCAGAAAGACCAACCACCTGAGGTCTGAGACCTCCAAAACGAAGCCAAGTTAAAGCTCATGTTTACCTACCATGCACAGGCTCTGGCTTTGGTCCCCAGCATGGCACGCCCTAGGTATGGTGGCCTATCAACAGGAACCTCCGAATTCAACATGTACAGGCAGGAAAATCAAAGTTCAAGCCTTTTTAAAAATATTTATTTATTTATTTTATGTATATGAATACGCTGTAGCTGTCTTCAGACACACCAAAGAAGGGCATCAGATCCTATTACAGATGGTTGTGATCCACCAAATGGTTGCTGGGAATTGAACTCAGGACTTCTGGAAGAGCAGTCAGTGCTCTTAACCACTGAGCCATCTCTCCAGTTCAAGCCTTAAACATGAGACCTCATTTCAAGAAAAAAAAAAAAAAAAAGAAAGAAAGAAAGAAAGAAAGAAAAAAAGAGAAGGAGAAGGGAAAAAAAGAAGAAAGAAAAAAAGAGAGGAGAGAGATGACTCTACAAAGGAAAGCTTCTTCTTTATTATTTTGGTCATGAGATAAAGTCTACTCTCTTTGAAGAACACACTGTTTCTGTTCTCCAAGGGTGATAAAAACATCTTTAAACAGACACCTATGCACACGCACATATAAATACAACTTTATAAAGATACTCTGGAACAAACTCTTGTTGTCTAACTGCTTACAATGGGTGCAGGAGTCCTGAAAGCTAGTCTCATAGCGTTACCTGAAGCAGCACAGCTCTGCAAAGCATCTCTTGATGCTACAATGAGCTGGGCCCCTTAGAAAGACTGTCTTTTCTGCAGTTTTCTGATACTGCCTCACTTTAGCAAAAAACTTTCTCAGAACATAAATTACTACTAAAAACTAAGATTATCTGAAGGTATCATCATCTGTAAGAAAACCTAATACTAAAAAACAGGAATGAGGAGAGGTTACTAGTTATGAAAACGTCACCATGAACACAGAATTTCAAAGCTGTGAGGATAATTCTGTAGCTTAATCCTGTCATTTTCCTAACAGAAAGCCAGAATCAGAAAGGGACTGAATAATAAAGAACACTCTTCTGGTCAATACCCGGACAGCCACAATTCAGGTCTCCGCTCGCTATCCCATGCCACATTTAGTCTATAACAACTGAGAGTAAACACTATGAGATACCGGCTTTAATCCAGGCTCTATCATTCTCACCACCCCAGTAACCCTGATATGTGCTCAAACCTTCCTGAAACTGCCGGGCACTGCCCTTAGAGCGTGCCACCCGGTGTATGCCACCCGGTGTATGTACAGTCGCCGTGGGTCCATAAGGAATGCTCTCCTCACACTAGGAGCACACCTATGCTACAGACAGTGATCAGAAACAAACGATGGTGACAGCAAATATGAGACCCCACTGCCTGTGGGGTTGCTGGCTTGCCCTTCACCCTCTGTACAGTTCACAGACGAACAGTTATGCTATATGCCCCACCCCCCATACCTTCCCATCAACACCCTTCCGCTGTATGTGCAAAAACTGGGCAAATCATCTAAAACCCGGTACCTGAGAATTTTATTTAAAATACCTTCAAAAGTTACTGATAGTGGATTCAACTCTATATTTAAACTATTAACACTGCAGACTTCCTTAGAATTAGTACTCATAATGGTCATTAAAAAAATAATAATAATGCTTTCTAAAGAGAATAGCCAAAAAAAAAAAAAAAAAAAAAAAAAAAACCAAACATATCAAGTTGATATTTACCTGGAAAGATTACTGTGAAGCAGCCTCCTAAATGTGAATGGCTTCTTCACTGTGTTTGCCTACAGTCATGGTTCTGGAGATGCATGCTGAATCCTCACATTTACTTAGTCCCTGGGTTTTCCACACTGAGTACTCACATTTACTGGGATGAAGCTCTGAAGGCTGTTTTCCATCATGATCAGTCCAGGGAGAGGGCACAATGACATCTTTGGTAAAAAACTAGGAAAATCCAAGTTGTACAATTAGGCTTAAACGTCCACATATGGGGAAAACATACCTTCATTGTTTTCAAATAACCATCAAAGGCATCGTCTATACTAACTTAGTAATTTTAAAATGTTAATATTCAACACAACTGACCAAGGTTAAGGGGGAAGAAATGTAATGTATTCATAGAGAGAAATCTTAATACTTTAAATCAACCATTTAAATTTGAAACTTACAAATTAAGCTGAGAGTGGTATTCACATGTAAATTACTTTTGATTTCTCTGCCAATTTGTTTTGGGGTTGGTGACAAATTTGAGCTTACACGTAATAAATGGAGACAAAGGTGTTGGACTCAGCCTGTACTGGCTCTCAAGATCTGAGTCTAAATTTTCAGGAATTTGGATAACCTGTTAAAGCCAATACTCTAAGTATATAAATATACAGTTAAATAAATTATACTGAATCAGTCATTCAAATCATATTGCTTATACATCTTTCTACAATTTCCCGAATCTACATCTTTGAGGTTAGTTTCACTTTGGTATATATGTGGTAGAATCTGTCTTACTGTGGGGTGCAACCGTACTTTAACACTCAGTGATATCATGTTAGAGCTGGAAGCTGACTGTAGACTGAGTACTTATTCTGTGGGTAGCAGCAATCACTAATAACATACTGTGTTTACAGAGAGCCAGCTCGTACTCACGTACCTCTGTGCAATCCGCTCTGCTCAAATGACCCAAAAACATCTACCTATATCTATCTATGTCTTCTGCCTGTCGATCTAGAGCTGCGTCTTTTATTCCTAATGAAGTACTTTCTTTCCCATTCCCTTTGTTTCCTGGGTAGAATGTTTTCTTTTCACTGTTACAGAGAGAACAAAAGCTGGTTTTCTTAACCAAAGCCGTGAGTCTGTAAAGAAATCGGGTGAAATGAAAGGGGATGGAAACTAGATAATGCTGTTGGGAAGTATAGAAGAACTGTAAAGGACCCATAAACTTACAAAGTGTCACACCATTTATACGTACACTCTATATTAACTAGAACCTACATATGTGCATTTAAAATAACAAGAAGAGCACAGACAATTCAAAGTCTGGCAACAATCAGTACCATAAAAGGGAAGAAACACGCAGCAGCATCTTACACAGGAGCAGAAGTGCTCTGGGAGGCAACAAGGTAACGCCCACCCATACTGAAAATCCAGAGCCTCAGCTTCCCTGTCCACTGCAAGAGACACATGAACAGACCACACACTGTAATGATGAACAGAACTTATTATCTACCAACAAGGCATTGTTTATGCACTTACTAATTCAAAAATCTGTGTGGGTGATTATTTGTAAAAATCTGAGAAAGATCAAGAAAAACAAAAGAAAATCAAGATTCAAAGCGAAATGAGGAAGAGCCGGACCAGCATTTTTAAGGATATATGGTATTGTAAATATAAAACTAGTCCCAACTGCACAGGAAAAGCTGCAGCAATTCCCTTCAGGGACTGCTAAAGACAGCTTCTGTTCTTTCTTTACACCTGGCAGGTTTGCTTTTGACCTGTATATATAAACTATGCTCTGCATACACTATAATAAATCCTGACTTTCACTCTGATTTTATTTCCCTAGGTCCCACCCACTGAACTTTCCTTGAGACAACTTCCAGGATTCTAAAAAGAAAAGGTATTTTCCAAAATGCTGGAAAACTACACAAGAGCTACTTAGCAGGAGGAGAATAACTAGAAATTTAAAACTAAACATAAAAAGAAAAACAAGGTCTAACAGGATTAAACATTATACTATCTTCTAAAACAAGGTTATAACCTGAAGTATAAGGGACAGAAAACTTAGGTTAGAAAAGTCAAGGAGGGGCCAGTGTAGCTAAGGAACAGAAAAGTGTAGCAGAGACCAGAGGGCAAACAGGAAGAAAGCTCAAAGGTGCTGCTCTGACATAAATCCTTTCTGAGCAAAGAAAGGGTAATCTTTATACTAGGCTAGGGGAATTAATCCATTTTATAAAATATATTCTAAATCTTACAAATCCTTAAGAGTTAACAACAAAAGACAAAATTATTGTATTTAAACTAGACAGTAGATGACTAAAAATACTCAGCTTCCTTTACACAAACTCCAACTGGAATCGGAAGTCCGTGCTCATCATCTTCTGAAAGCACAGGGAAGACAAACTCAGGCCTTGAGCAGGAAATGATGAATGGAGTAGAGCGCCCAAACCAGGCTGACCTAGGCAGAGAAGCGCTAGGCCAATGACTTCCTTCCAGGAGCACTAAGGGCCTTGTAAAGAGCTTAGAGTGATGCGGGAATAGATGGGGGAGGGGAACACCGAGGACCAGAGGGGAGCTGTGACAGTAAAGGATTAAGTCTTCCTAACAGAGAGGGCACACATGCAGAATTCATTGTCGGCTGGCTTAATGATCATAACAGTGTTCAGTTACCTCTTCAATGGCTTTTTGTCTTTTGTCTTCCACATCTTTATCTATTCTATACAGAGATAAAGAAGAAAAATAACCAGGCCATTATTTCACCTTATTGAACATCAAAAATAATAACCTTTCAAAGAACTAATTTTCCTTCATTGAAAACTGGCAAATCTTAAACTCATTGCAAAGGAAACACTTGTGTCTTCTAGCATTTAGTTCATGGAGGTATTCTGACATTCACATTATCTGTCAGGGTTACTTTCCTCTCAGTCACCTCCGGATGGAAGAAACTTTCTTTTAAAAGACTTGTGTTGATATATCCAAGTTCCTACATGATTCAAATAAAGTGCTTTTAAGCAACAGAAATGAAGTATATCATTTGATAGAAAACAACTGTACAAATTCTTTTTTTTTTCCATTACAGCAATTTCATTATGGTGGTTAATTTTAGGATAAGCATAATTCTGAAAGGAAATTAAGAACCTACTGTTCCAAATAGCTAGGCAAAAACTTTAATTCTAAAATATACTAACAATATAAAATTGTCCAAATAAATATTTTTGTTCTAATGAAATACAGAATTACAACACAAATTTTTCTGCTATAAAATTTAGTATAAAATGTCGGGTCCCAAGCACAAGGCATCCCTTGCCAAGGATGTGGCAATTAGCCTTGTAAGACCTCTTTATCTTGTGCCAGGAGAGAATGGTTGCAGTCCATTCACAAGTTGGTAAATAAAATTTAAAAAATAATTTCAGATTATTTCCCTCAGTAACTGGGAGCCTGTATGAGGGTGTGTATGTTTCAGAAGTTAGAGTTAAATAAAATTTTCAAGTCAGGGAATCATGAGAAAATAAACTATTATGATCTGCATGTCCTAACATGGTGACAGGCCCTGAGACTAAGGTCTCAGTTGCTTTTACTATCGCGGCCATATGATCGCCATATCAAAACAACTATATATGCGTTAATTTTAGTTTATAGTAAGTTTCAATCGACTTTAGCCCATTCTAAATCCTTCGGCAATTTCACCTGAAATATTCAGCCAATTATTGGAATCTGGTAGTTGCTGGAACTGAAACCTCTACAGTGGCAGACAAGGCAAAGTATCACGTCTAGCACATTACTGCACATCACATATGCACACAGACAGCAAGTGCTCTGAATCCCGATGTTTCCTTTATTCTGATACACCTGCGTGAGATACACATACCAAAGGGAGGCCTGAGGGCCCTGGCTAGTTAAGAAGTGTCAGTGGCCACTGCATGTTTCCAAGCATGAATCGACAGTCTGGGGAATGTGTTCACTTCCTTTGGTAGAAGTCCTACAAGCATTCAGTGGACTACTTCAGTAAATTAACATTAGAATAGATTCCCGCTCTCCTTCTATATCAAATCCACCTACTCAAATACACTAACATTCTCGTTTTAAACTCAGCCAGATTAATATGTTTTTGTACAATATATTGCAACTGTGGGCTGCTTGTCCAGTTAGCTTTTCAGGGCAGGAGTAATGTGCAGAGCCTCAGAGCTCACAAAGTATCTCCATGGATGACATCACAGTTGTCTAAATTCAATATACTAAAGAGATGAGGCAAAAGAGTTTGTGGGGGACAAAAAAAAAAAAATTACTCATAAATCCATTTGAGGTTTTTTTTTAATCTTCCCTGTAAAAGGTATTATTTAAAATTTAAAATCCTGCATGCTTTCTCTTCAGCCTATCCCCTTTTGTCTAAGACTTCAGGTGAGTATTGACTGATTATGGGCGAATGGTCATCAGGACATCAGGCAGAGAAATGGAGGAGAAAGGCAGGCAAGTGCCTCCAAGAACATCTCAGCAGATGCATCTATGAATAAATTCTAAAGCCAAAGAGGAAAAGATGCAATTGCTTTGGACTAACAATATACCTATCTTATGACAGAAAATTAAACACTGCAAAGCTGTGCATTTGATTCTTTTTCAAATATTAAAGAAAACAGACTATAAGCACTGCGCAGCCCTTATCGGAAAAGCTGCCTCGTGAGGTAGATGAGAACAAATACCCATAGCCAGACATTATGCAGAGAACTCGGAACATCCATCCTTCCCCTCCTGGGGCTCAGGGGACACTGCAGAAGAGGAGGCACAGACGGTGTAAGAGCACGAGGAGATGGAGGACAACAAGGAGGTCTTCCCTCTGCATCCCTGTGCGCAAAGTGCCTATGAACTCAGATGGAACGGCACGCATGGGCCTGCCTGCTCTGCACCAGCGCCCGTGTATAGATTACGGCTCCCAGTTTGGATCAAGTGGGTGTGATTCCTGTGCCTTCTCTGTGCTCTTTTCCCTGTTTGCTTTGTCCAACGCCAACATATAGGCTTTGTTCCACCACATTATATTACATCATATCATATTATATTATCATTCCTTAGAAGCCTGTGTGTTTTCTAAAGAGAATGGGAAGGGGGTGGGATCCAGGTGGGAGGGGAGGTGGGGAGGAAGTGGAAGGAACAGAAGGAGAAGCCGTAATCAGATTATATGAGGGAAAAAATCTACTTGCAATAAAAGAAAAAAAAATTAGACTGTAAAACAAAGGTTCTTTAAACTCCAAGGAATGATTCCTAGCAATCTGTTAATTAAAAACCTAGCTCTGCTCCACTAGCAAAGTGCATGCTCTCAGGACATCACTGAACAGCACGAACCTGAGGCACACTAGTGTCTGAAAAATGCTCCAGAAGAAGCGCAGACGACACAGGTGGTCTGCACAATTACGGGAAAGACCATCTCTGGACCCCCGAAGTGGCTCAGCAGGTAAAATTACTTGGCATGCACACCGCTCTACCTGAAACCAACCCCGGGACTGAGAATGGAATGAGAGCAACTCCTAAACACCGCTCCCTGAGCAACACACCTGCTCCGTGGCATGCGCACTCACCACTCGAATGTCTGTGTACTCACAGACAGATCTTTTAACTGTGTCAAGGTTGAATGATGTCTCTAAAGCTCTCTACTGCTAGCAAATGCTGCTGCATTCGGTGGGTTTTAATGTGTTAGGTTTTAGACTTCCCTGGTGAGGCAGCAACTGAAAAGAATCTTGTTTTATTCTTAGACACCCATCCAAACATCAGAACAACTACAGAGAAAGGTACCAATGTTAAAGTGCGTTTCCATCTATTTAAGCGCTAGGGAGGCCAAAGTGTTCTGAGGTGTGTGTGTGTGAGTGAGAGGCATGCGTGTATATGTGTTGGTTATACAAGAAACAGATTCTTATACAGACTGTAATTCTCAGTCAAGGTATTTTTCCTGATGTAATTCTTCAGACTTAAAAAGAAAAAAACTTCCACATTAATTTTTTTTCTTTATTGATATATGTACACATATAAATAATAGGCTTTGAGAAGTTTTTATTTTTCTTTACGTAACAGTCTGTTCTTGTATGTACTCAAGTAGGAGAAAGGAAAACTTACTTACCGAGAAAAACTTAGGTAGGAAGCCTGTCGATGAATCTCCTCTGGGTCTATTTCTACAGGATTTATTACAGCCAGCTGATCAATAGACCACCTAAATTTCCCTGGAGTCTTAATAAAATAAATATACATATAAAATCAAACCCAATGTTACCTTCAGATCTGTAGACGGCTATAACCCAATTTAACTGAAAGCATTCTTTCGTTACTGCACACATACCTACGTCCATGCTTGTGCACATGCAGTAAGTGTGTGTGTGTGTGTGTGTGTGTGCGCGCATGCACGTGCACACTAGAAGGCTGGAGGCCAATCTCAGGTATCTTGGCTTTTGAGACAGGGTCATCACTGGCATTGATACCCAATTAGTAATCTAGGCTGGCTAGGCAGGGAGCCCCAAGGATCGGCCTGTCATTACCTCCCCCGCACTAGGATGACAAACACCCACCGCTCCTGTAACATGGATTCTAGGGCTCTAACTCATGTCCGTGTGCTTACACAGCAAATGACAAGCATGCTACCAACTGAGCTATCTTCCCAGCCTCCAACCTTCACCTTTGATTAAGATCAGTCTAATTCAGACAACTTTAAAACAAGCTAAACTTTATCATAATCAGTTAATATGGTAAGCTCAAATAAATGAAAGGACTATATAAACTGTATCTGGTTCATACACAACTTTTCCCTGTCTGCGCTGACATAAAATGCAGAAGAAACAGCCATTTGGTGTCTCAGGGTAACGATGGCTGATAAAACACCATGACCAAAAGCACTGGGGACAAAAGGGCTTACTTGGCTTATACTTCCACATTACTGTTCACCATCACTATTGAAGGAAGTCAGGACAGGAACTCAAAGAGGACAGGAACCTTGAAGCAGGACCTGAGGTAGCCATGGAGGAGTGCTACTTACTGGCTTGCTTTCTTACAGGCCCCAGAACTATTAGCCTATTAATGGAACAATCCACTTAGACTGTGCCCTTCTGTATTAAGTATCAATTAAGAAAATGTCCAACAGGTTTGGCTGTAACACAATCTAATGGACACATCTTCTCGACTGAGTCTGAGACTTGAGCTTAAGTCAAACCAATTAAAAGTAGCCAGCACACCCTGTTTTACAGTTTTTCTAGGTTAAGTGTGGTTAACAAATCAAAAGAACTTTGCCTGTGTAGCAAAGTTAAAAAAGCTACACCAACAGAGCCTTCCCTGATTTCCTAGAGAGCTCACTTGCTAAGTTCCATCCTTCTGATAAACATTAATCATAGCACATGTGGCAGAATTTTGAAATTGCTCATTTACTCCAATAGCACAGGAGTTTGCCCCCTTTTATAGTAACTGCAAACTCTAATAGGGTTAGATGTTTTTAAACGGCTGGACAAAAGAAAACAAAGGTAGCACTATTGTATGACTGAAAAAGAATAGGACATTCAAATTTCAGTATCCGTAATTCCGTATTAGGGTGTGGCATATGTGTCTCCATCATTGTTCTTGGCTACTGGTTTTGGTCTGAGGTGTGTATGAGTAGCTCAACTGTGACCAGATAATTTGCAAAGCCTGTCTGCTGTTGTTTCTGTGCTGGTGTCCGGCAGCTCCTGGATGTCCACCTATCTGCATAAGAGAACTCAGACCAAGTGTGCTGAAAGAACCATTAGAAGATTAGCTGCCACCTTCTTCTTGTATTTATACTTAAAATTATTTCTAGTTACTTCCGCTTAAGCACTAGACAAGAAAAACTTACTGGTAGTTTTGTGGACTTAAAGACAGAAGGACTTGCAAGGGTTTGTTCGTGGAGATTGGAATAATCACTAGGACTTTCAAAGGGATTTAAAACAGGGATCCTTCCGGGAGTTGCTGGTGTTATTTGCATTTTTAATTCGCTGACATCTCCCATAGCCCAGGAAGCAAACTGAAAAGAAATCAGAAGTATACATATTAAATTTACTGAGCACCATGGATATTAATCCTGACAAAATACATTCAACAGCTCACAAAAAGTTCACCCCAAATGGAATCCTCTTGGGGTTAGTTTATAGTTCATAAAGGAGAATCAATCCTGTACGTTTTCTCAGATGATCCTGAAACCAACCCTGGAAGCTGGGGAGGTAACGCACTGCTGCTATCATTTTTTCGAGGAAGCAACGTATGCACGGAAGTTAAGCGGCATATATGAACCAGCCAACCATTTACCATCTATGAGTGAGCGCTGGTCCAATCTGATTACACTAAACACAAGTTTCCAACCAAACGCCGACTTCTAGTTGACGTTTTCTTTTTTCGTGATCTCAAGACTAAACAGTATGAACCTCCTCCGGATACCCAAGTAATTCCATAAAGAACTGTAATATTACTATTGGCACGTTAGTCTTCCTTTGAACAGGATGATTGACAGGGTGGATCCAGGTGGGGATTTAAACTACTTTTTCCTCAAGACCACTCCCCCTCTAGGACCCAAAGGCACGCTGCATTCCTTCCAAAGAGGATTACAGCCGGAGGGGGGGCATAAAAGAAGAAAATAGTTTACTTTTTGGAAGATCAAAGTTGAGCGGGCTCCCTCGGTAACAGCAGAGACGTCACTTCCAGCGACCATTCAGTTTCCAGGCGCCCCTCTCTCTGCTCCCCTTCACACCTAGGCGAGCGCACAGACACGTTGGAGCCAGGAAACCAGAGCGGCCCAACTCGAGACGGGGGTCCAGGCCTGGGGCCGCGGAGGACGCACCTACATTCGTGGGCAACGTGGAAATTCTAGCACCTCCCGCAGAGCCCACCGCAGGCGCCGACTCTTTAACTCCCTCCGTGCTCTCCGGCCAACCAGGGCGCGGGGCGGGGAGAGGCCACCGGCCAATCGCGTCTTGCCGCCGTCCGCGAACCAGCCAATGGCGTCGAGGCGGCGGGGTGAATTCGAACGCCAACTCCTCGCTGTACGTTCCGCGCAAGGGAACGAGGCTCTAAATTCAAATCAACGCGGTCTGGCGTCTGCGCCCTGCGCGAGGGGGCGGGGCTTGGGCGGCGGGGGCGGGGCGGCGTGAGCGCGGCCGCGCGGTGAGACGGCGAGGCCGGGCGGCGGGCGCTCCAGTTCCGGGTCAGGCCTTCTCCCACCGGTCGGGGGCTTCTCCCCATGGCGAGCGGTAGCGGCGCGGGCGCGGGGGCCTCGGCCAACCTGAACGCGGTGAGGGAGACCATGGACGGTGAGTGTGAGTGCGCGTCGCGCTCGTTTTCCCGGGCCTGAGCTTCCCGGCGCCGAGCCCCGGGTGGGGGCGTCGTAGCGGTCCCCGCGTCGACCTCCGCGGTGTCCTGCGAGGGGACCGGGTAGGGACCCGCCGCGACCTCGAAGCTGGCGGCCCCAGAGCGCCGGCCTTCCGCTGCGGCGTAGTTTGGCGCGTGCGGGGCGTTCTGGCCTCGCGTCCGCTGCCTGCGCGCCCAGCCTGGCTCCACGCGACCCCGCCTTCTGCTCCCTGGCGCGTGCTCGTGGCACCGGAGAAGCCTGAGACTGAGGTCCCGGGCGAAAGGGGTCGTGGACCTGCGGTCACCGCTCAGTCCCTGCCGTTTCAGCAAGGAGCCGTTTGTTTCCAGTGTCTGAGCGCGTCTTCCCGTCACCATCTCCCACTCCTTAGACCGGGCGACACGGGTGACCGCTGTTGTGGGTGTGTCCACGCCCGCTGTCAAATAGGTAGAGCGCTCCCACGGGTACACAAATAAGTCTCGGAGTTGCCTTCTCTCTGCTATGGTTCTGCAGCTTCGTACCTCCCGGACCCAACTCTTCGAAAATAACAACTAGCCGTGGTTATTTTCTTTATAAAAACAAAGTCGTGGCTCCGAAGGAGATTGTGGGTATTTAAAATAAGACAGCCAGATAAAGTGTGTATCAAGTGATCAGTTTTGTTTTGTTTTGTTTCTTTTGCGTTAGCTGCCATCCGCTTTGCAAGCATCTTTGTCTTCATCTTACTCGTTTCCATCTACATGTGGTGCAATAAGTCTGTTTTGCCTGTGGCTTTCATGTTTCTAGGGGTTACCTCCTCAGCATCTTAAAAGATAACCTTTAGAAAGTGTCGCCGTGAACGCCCACCTTCTTATCTTGCCCCATCTGATAGAACCTTTGGAATGTCCTGATCTTTGATCACTGCTTTCATTTTTAAAGAATGAAACTGTTAGAAGCTTTTAATTTTTTTCCTCCCGCCTAGTCGGTGTTTGCTACATTGCTCCTTTTCTGTCTCCAGCCTGTTTTGTTTTCATCCTAGATGTTCTGCGGCTTATTGTTTTGTAGAGTAAATTTATGTACACAAGGGTACCATTGTGGGTTTGGTGTTCTGATGTTCTGAGACAGACTCTCGATGTATAGCCTAGAGTGACCTCAAATTCTGAGCCTTCTCTTACTGCCTCTGGACTGTCCATGGAGTGCTAGTTGCACCAGTGTGTCTCCTAGTGTCAGAAGAGGAGAACTGGTCAAGTTCTTGCTGTAAAGTAAAAACCAGAGAAGTTTGTTTGCTTTGATTTTTAATGAATGAGTAAGTTAATTACCATAGGATGCTCACACTTGCTGTTAGTTCAAAGACAAAGGTCTCAAAGGGCACTTTTGTCTTTTTTTTTTTGTATTTAGCTTTCTATAAATTGTTTGCTTTTTTGTTTGTCTATTTTGTTGTTTGCTTTTTATTTTAAAATTCACCTCAATAGCTGAGCAATTCAGTGATCTATCTTTACTTTTTATGTGAACCTGGATACATCTATCCCCTCTCATAATACTTGCATATTGTTACTGAGCTGGCTCTTGAGACCTCTTTCCCATGGCTCCAATTCCTCTCTCCTACAGGAGCCTCTTACTCTCCCAGTCTTCTTCCTCTCAGTGGTGGATATCTCAGCCTGTTCTCTATTCTGCCCAGCTAGTAGATGATCAGCATGTGTGAGGTTTTAGTGCATTTAAGTCATTGTATGAGAACCAGCGTGAGGGGCAGAAAAATGGCTCAGCGGTTAAGAACACTCACTGACTGCTCCAGAGGACCCTGGTTCAATTCCCAGCACCCATATGGCAGCTCACAACTGTAACTCCAACATCTAACAATCTCACACAGACATACACACAGGCAAAAACAGCAATGTACATAAAATAAAAATAAATCAATTTAAGAAAAGAGAATCAACATGAAGTTTCAAAGTTTGAACCCTGTCTCATCCTTTGATAGCAGTTTTCCTTCAAGCTTGGATGTATTTCTCCTAATCATTTTGGTCGTTTCAGATTCCTAGCTGTGACTTAAGCTTTTGCTGTCACTGTTTACTAGGTGAGTGGGACTCACCTGTAAAGTTTTCTTTTCAGTTGCTGAAGCAAGCAGGCATGTAATTAGTTTACACATGCCGTGGGAGGAAATTTGGTTTTCTCAGCCATACATACTCAAAAACAAGACAAGGAAACCTCCATTGATGAAAAAGAGGTTTTCTCTCTAAGGAGCAGAAGGGAACCACAGTGGGGTTTTGAGGGTTCTGAGGAAGCATGCTGCTCTGCCACCTTTCAGGCAGAAATGCACCATCTGCCATCACAGAGGTAGTGAAGCATCATCGGTGTCCTGAGCTAAGATGCTTCTATAACCATTTGTCCAGAGAGCTCCGGTCAGATTGAGAGGGTTGTCAAAGAGCATGTGAGCAAGAGGAGAAGAGTCTCCATCCAAATATCATAAAGTACCATAGGTAGACGAAAAAAGAGAAAGTCATTATAAATAATAGTTAGGAAATATAATGGTGGCAGGGTACCTGGTGGGCCCTGAGAAATCACACTATGCAATAGATCTTGTATAAATAAAGAAGGTTTACTTGGGGGAGGGGAGAGGAGTGAGGGCTTGGAGAATGGGCAGTGGACATAAAAACAGGCCCACAGACAGGAGCAGAGCCTTTAAGTGGGGACAGAAGACAGAAAAGGAGGAGATGGAAACAAAAAAAGACAGAGAGCAAGAAAGACTGAGAAACAAGAGAAATGAAGAGTGAACTGGGTGGTGAGCAGTCTTAGAGATCAGTGCAAAGAGCCTTAGTTAACACATTTAACCACCCAGACACCCACAGTAGGAGGGAACGCAACCCCATACTCTCACAGGGCTGAAAGACAATACCACTCTGCCAGCCAGGGTGGAAATCACAATTTGTACAGCAATGGGTAGTGTATGTGGAAAGGTCTTACTTTAGTAGCATCATCAGCTATTGACTAAGGTGCTTGGATTCTGCCCAACTGATTTGAAGAGTTAGACCTGAAAGAATCCGTTTCCAGGCAACTATATTTATTATAAGCTCAAGAATACTTAAAGAAAAATAAAATGTGTCCTTTACCCATAAAGTAAACTTACAATATCTGGCTTATAATCACTGGGTATATAAAATGGGAAAATTATGAGTTATAATAAAAAAATTTCAAATCATTAAGACAAACAAGAGCACAGGCACTACTGTGTTCCATAATCTAAAACCTAATACTGACATGGGGAGTATATTCTAAGACTCACATTGGACTTTGAGACATGAAAAGTAGGAAGTGAGTGGAAACAGCACCCTGGGATGGCTGTGGACCACCTGGGTCAGAAGCAGCCAGAGCTGACCTACTGGGTCAATGGACGCTGGGGTCTGCAAGTACTTGTGGGCAGTGTGGAGCCACTGAGATAAAAGATATCCACAGTGCCATATGGCTCATTGATACTGGACAGTGCAGGGTAAAAGGTTACCCCATTTCTTTTATTTACCACAACATTATGCAGTTATTTTTTAAGTTTTTAAGAATGAGGCACTATGTTGGGAAGATGGTTTATTAGATAAAATGCCATGCCAGTAAGCCTGACAACCTAGATTTGTTCCCCAGGACCTACATGGTACAAAGAGTGAACTATAAGTGGTTTTCAGACCTCTGCTTGTACACCGTGGTCAAGGGAGCCAAACACATGCATCAGTCAATAAAATTTTTTTTAAAGGCTGAGTGGGAAGCACATGCTGATTTCTTAATTCTGAGGTGCTAAATACTTACTAGATCAGTGCCTTGCTCATCACTGTCAGAGAAGCATCCTCATACAGGAAGTGAGAAAAACTAGAGGCCCACAGCCATATATTATACAGAGCTAGAGACCTTGGAAGACTCAAGTGGGATATTCCCATCAAAACCTTCTTAGAGCCCAGGGAACCTTATTGAAGAAGACTCCAAGAAAACAAGGCCCTCTTAACCAAAAAGAACAAAACTCACGTGAACTCACAGAGATTGAAGCATCAGGCACAGGGCCTGCGTGGATCCGCACCGAGCCGCTGTCTTCCAGTTTAGTGTTTTTTTTTCTTTTTTTTGTTTTGTTTTTTTTTTGTTTTAAGTGGGATTTCTGAATATCCAAATGAGTTGTCTCTGACTACTTCTGGTGCCTTTTTCTGAGCTCTTTTTCTTTTGTTTGTTTTCTAATGCTAATGGAGAAGAAATGAGATGCAGAAAGGAGGGGAGGAACCAGAAGGAGTAGAGGGAGAGAAACAGAAACCAGGAAAGGTTACGAAAATAATCTAGTAAAAGATTTTCTTTTAAAAGGATGAATGAAAAGAGTTGAGTTTCAAGTTATAAAAATCATGTCAAAAGTGTTTTCCACAAATTCTTTAACTTATCTTTTTAACTCTTCAGATTATAATTTGATTACTATGTTTTCTCTCTTCTTCCTTACGTACCATATTCTCCCATAGGCATAAACCTTCCCAGCCCTCCTTCAAGCTCATGATCTCTGGTGTTTGCTAGTTGTTATGGCAAGCATATGTATTTACATAAATATGCCTAAATAAAACCCGTTCAGTCCCTTAAAAAAGAACAAAAGTGCTACATGCTTTTTTATTTTTAGGTGTTTATGCTTTTTAAAAATTATATCTTTTAAAATTATATCTTTAAAAATCGTGTCTATATCTTTTTCAGTTCTGCTTGAGATTTCAAGAATTTTGAATACCGGTTTAGATATGGAAACACTGTCTATTTGTGTGCGGCTTTGTGAACAAGGGATCAACCCGGAAGCCTTGTCATCTGTTATTAAGGAACTTCGCAAGGGTACTGAAGCACTCAAGGTTGGATTTGCATGTTAGTGTGTTATAAATAAAAATACTGTATTTGGAAGTAACTAACTTCTAATGCTATCAGGAGAAAGTCTCAAGAACAGAAGCTACATGTTCAGACCACAAAATTATTGATAAACCATGTTATCTTTTCTTAGAAATTTCTCACTATTTTTAGATTTTTTTGTATTGATTAGAATTGAACCTCCTGCCAAATGTTAAGTTCAAGTTTTAATTCCTGGTACCAATGACTCTAACCATATTTGAAAAGAGGATCTGTATTCATCACAGATTACAGTGATCTCATACTGAGTTAGGGTGGCTTCTAATCCAGCAGTTAGATAAAGGAGATTTGAATGTAGATAAACAGAAAGAACACCACTGAGGACAAGAAGCCTGTGTGGTGGTGAGGTATCTCATCAACCTTGAATATTGGAATTTCACGTGATTGTTGTTAAACTTGTCAATAGTAAAATGGCTTCCCTTTTCTTTCTTCCAAGAAAATGGTACTATATAAAATATATAAGTTGCTTGTTTTTCACATTGTTGTTTGCCAAATAACCTATGATTTTTAAAATTTTCAATCTCTGATATTTATGTCTACTATAAAAAGGTAGACAAAATATACTTACAGAGTAAATATTGATTTAAAGATACAAAAAGGGCTGGGAAAATTGCTCCTTGAAATGCATCCAATAGAAGTCTGCATTCAGGAATGTGTATCCTAGAGCTGTGGGGGTGGGGTAGAGATAGGGTTCCTGGGGCTTACTGGCCAGTTGATGTAGATCAATCAATAAACTCTTCTAAGACCCTGTAAAACTAAGGTAGAGGGTGACTGGAAGACACCTGGTGCTGACTGTAGACAGACAAACAAGTAGATGATTATCACTGCCAACACTTCAGCCCCACTTCCCTCCACAGTCACTCTTCTTGTTCTCTTGCTCTCCCTGCCAGCATCCTGAGTTCTCAGCGGTTAAGACTACTCTTCCAGAGGTCCTGAGTTCAATTCCCAGCACCCACATAGTGTCTCACAACCATCTGTAATGGGATATAGTTCCCTCTTCTGCTTTGTCTGAAAACAGCAACAGTATTCACATGCATAAAGTAAATAAAATAAATCTTTTTTTAAAAAAAGGTAGACATTCATCAGTCTTACTAACTGAACTAGATGTCTAAAAACTACTTTGACTTTAAAAAAGTGTATGCTTCACTTAAATGGAATTTTACAATTTCCACTGGGTTCTTTCCTGTTATGCATATGGTGATCATTTATGTTGAATGCCACTGTAATGTGTTCCTTTTGTGCAAAAATGTTTCCATCCACAAATACACAGTTTCCCCTTTCTGTGCCAAGTAGATACTGAGTTGTGTTACTATGAGTCTTATTAGCGTTATCGTAGTTCATATCTCTTCATATTTGTACATGTGCAGTTGTTTACTTTTAAGTAAATGAATACCATAATACCATAAATACTTTTTTGCAAAAATAAAATAAATAAATAAAAAGAAGCAAAATTACAAATATGTTCACTGTTTCTCTATTGCTGGTATTCTTTATTTGTAGCTTAGTAAGTCTTTTTCATTTTTAATTCTGTCTTTGCACTACAATAAAACAAACCAATGAAGACCTTGGAAAACAAGATATGTATTAACCCATAAAGAAATAGTACATTTTACATAATCTCTATTATATAAATTACTCTTTCTGTTTGTAAAACAGTAAATTAAAAACATCTTGATACTACAACAGAAAATAAAAACCATTATATTTTTTTAACAATAAAACTAATTGATTTGTGCTGTGCTGTAGCTAGCTGTTTGTTAAATATGGTATAGTATTGGCTGTCTTAACCGTGGAATCTTCAATAATGGATCTTGCTCTCTCCTTCTAGGCTGCTGAAAACACAAGCTGACTTCCAGAGAATTCCTGATGAGCTATGTCAAGCTTGGCAAGAAAATGTGAAGATTCCAGTGTAATCAACATACAGAGTGACAGTGATGCATGCTGCGTAGAAAATGCTTTCTTTTTTAACAGAATTATAAAACCACTGCTGAGCGAGTCAGTGGGAAGTGGCTTAAGAGAGAACAAGCACGTGTGTTTCCATCACATCACGTGTGTTTACATCATGTCTTGTTAATGACCCCAACTTCATGGTGCTGCCGCGCTCTTATTCACGTATTCCTTATTTATGGCTCTGCTAGTCAAGGCTTTTCAAGACAGCATCTATCAGACATCAGTATCTGTCAGACATGCACAGCCGCTGTGCCTGGTGACACAGGGTCACAACATGAGATGTGCAGCAGTTAGGACTTGTTGACATTTCTATTATAAACCTTAATTTTGAATTGTTTAGGCATAAAACCTGTGGCTGTATGTTCCACTGAGCTGCAGAGCAATGGGATTTGAGCTGCCTACCGTTTGTGAAGTTTGCTTTTCTGTGTTTCACATCTTGTTTTTAAAAATAGGATCAAAAACATGACCTCTAATTATCTCCTTAACAGAATATTTAGTTCTTTATGTAGTTTTTGGCAGCTAAAAGTGTAAAGAAGATCATTTTTTTCCTTTTTTAATTATCATTTTTATTGGATATTCTCTATATTTCTATTTCAAGTGTTATCCCCATCCCCCATGCGTTCTTTCCCCTCCCCCTCTCCTAGCTTCCATGAAGATGCTCCCACTCCCAACTACCTACTCCCACCTCATCGACCTGGCATTCTCCTACACTGGGGGAAATGAGCCTTCACTGGACTAAAGGCCTTTTCTTCCATTGATGCCAGACAAGGCCATCCTCTGCTGCATGTGCAGCTGGAGCCATGGATTCCTCCATGTGTGCTCATTAGTTGGAGCTCTGGGGGCTTGGTTGATTGATAATGTTCTTCCTATGGGGTTGCAAACTCTTTTAGCTCCTTCAGTCATTTCTCTAGCTCCACCATTGGGGTCCCAGAGCTCAGTCCGATGGATAGCTGCAAGCATCCTCATCTGTATCAGTATGGCTCTGGCAGAGCCTCTGCAGGGGGCATTCATATCAGGCTCCTATCAGTAAGCAAAAGAAGATAATTCTTATAGTGCCTAAAACTTAGAACTTTTAGAAACTTGGGTTTTGAAAAGAAATGCCAGGATTTGATTTAGCATATTTGTAGTTTGAACCACTTAAATCTAATGAGAACGGCTGACATTGCTGCTCTTGGAGAATGCTATACCCAGATAAAGATCTGCAAAATAACTCAGAGAGTGAAAACAGCAAGCATGCGAAATTCCCTTAATTTTATTGCATAAAATCAATAAGCTTACTAGTGAATCTTGAGTAGATATGAAGTCACTATACAGGTGGTATATTTCAACAAATTAATTCATATTTTCTGAAGAAGTAGTATTTCAGTTGTTCAACAAAAAGTAATGAACTATATACCAGTGAGCTTAAGTATTATTTGCAGATTTTTTTCTGTGATTATTTTTACCATTAAAGCTTTATCTCATCAAAATAATGGCCAAAGATAAATTCAAAAATGTTATGATGGTATTGGTTCTGTTCTTATTTCAAAACTTCAGTGGAATATTTTCACAAGCCTAGTATGTATTTAATCTGAATATTTTGATTCTTAAACTTTAAGTTTGATTCCATGCCAAACCTTTTTTTTTTAAATTTCAGACAAGCAAAGGTGATTTTAAAACCATTTTGTAATTAAGTACTGCTTCCTCTGTGCTCTTGAAGTAATCTCCTCTGTTGATCATAGCCCCTGCTCTCAGAAGGCTGAAGCAGAAGAATTGTGAATCCCAGGCCATCATGAGCTACATAGTCAACATAGTGAGACTGACCCTAACAGTTAAGGTCTTGGCTTGTCGCTATTTTGACTTTTTTTGATGTATGACATCTTTACTAAGTAAATTGAAAGGTCTATTACAGGCATCTCTTCCAAGTTGGGAGACAGTAAGACCATGTAAGAATCATTTGATTAGTGATATGAATATATTGTGTATTTTTTTAGAATCAAAAAGTACTTTCTCAAATTTCACAATTTGTATGTACTTCTAGACCATAGAATTGGTAATTTTATTTATGACTGTAGATTATGTTATGTGTGAAACAAAGTAGAAAATATGTCAAGGAAGGTTATGTTTATAGAGATCTTCCTCATTGTGCCACATTTTTAATTGTAAACATTTTTAATGAGTACATAAGTAATATTTAATAAACCAGTGGTACATGTTTGTTGCCAGTGACAAAAATAAAATCATTTTGTTATTGGCATGTTCTTTTGATATACTGTATATTTCTGTGAGTTCAGTTCTGTTTTTGAAGGTAGAATAAATATGAAGGGATTTACTCTGTATGAAAATGTTGATGGCTATATAATATACATTATATAATTACATCCTAACCCTTGAGTAGGGGTGAAATTTTTTTTTCCTGATATTGAGAGATAATAATTATATTAGTATTATTTGGCTTCAAAACTAAGTTGACAATTCAAATAAATGTAATATTGTTTTGTTCTTGTATATTTTAGCAGAGAGTTGTAAAATTTATTTGCATGTTCAAATATATGTGAACATTTCCCAATAACTGAACCAAATGTTTTAAACATTTAATTAAGAACCCAATTCCTTGTCCTCTCAGACTGAAAGAGCATTTAATTCCACATCCCTTCTACCAACCCAGCCATTTTTCTTCATACTGTCTATTAACTTAATTCTAGGAATCTTCTATAAGTTGAATTATATAATCTCTTTCCATTGTTGTATATTATTTCATATATCACTTGTCAAATATGCATTGTAATGAATATCTGTGCTGTGTTTTCCTTGTCTACACACTGGCCATGGGGGTTGTTGGGAATGATGCTGTGAACACCAGTGTCTTCAGATTCTTGCTTTGTAGCCTTCTGGGTGTATACAACAAAATGGAAGGGCAGACTAAATTAAGGACAGACTTGAGAGTGTTAGGATAGCACTGTAGGACTAAGTGCTTAACTTAGGATGATAGATCTCAGAAACATTAGAAAACGCTGGAATTCCGTGGAGAGTCATAGGGGAATGCACTAATGTAACTGACTGGGTTTCTGAACCTAGGGACACCAAATGGAAATCAAATTTTAACAAAACCTCTCTAAGGAAAGATATTAGCATATGTGTTAGGCATTATCCTTGCTGACCCTCTGAAGGCTCTCGACTGTGTTTTTCATTGTAGTATGTTTATGGTTATTTGCAAGTTATCGTTAGTTCCTGTCTGCCTGGGGGGGGGGATACAAGTGTAGGGATTTTGCTTTATTTTGTTCATTAATAGTCTAACTGTATTTTGAGCAATATGTAACATAGAGTAAGTACTCAGTAAATACATGTCAGACTGAATAGATAAACTGGACATCTAAAACTGAATCTACCATGTGCTTAATTTTTTTTTAATGTACAGAGAAATTGCTACCTACAAAGCACAAGCCTTAGAGACACATCTAGTTGTTTAATCCTTAGCCTTCCAGTAACTGCAAGAAGTAGCATCTTCAGCTTGGGATACATAACTTTTATGAGACAAGGTGGTATCTTAACAGGTAGCTAAAATATGGGTATAAGAGTCAAGATGGAAGCCTGGATGAGCTGGCTGGAGAGCCTCTCACTTAGAAACCAGCCCTCTCCTGGCTGAGCAGGAGTGATGGGACAGTGAAAGGAGCCCCGGGTCAGGTGCCCAAGCTGTAGTTGAGGTACTGAAGGAGGTCACACAGATGGGTGCTGACCTCTCAGAGATGCCTCTGATGAACCAGCTGTGATGGTCACCTGATGAATTTCTGTAGCATCTCAGATCATCCCTGCTTCTGCCTTGAGTTAGGTTAACAAAAGCTGCACCTGGGGGTACAAGTATGTTCTGTCACTTGGGAGACTGAAGCACGAGGAGAGCAAAACTGAAATGCACTTTCAAACTTATTATTATAGGATTTAAAGTGTTCATTTAAAAGGGGCAACTCACCCTCAAATGGCAGCCTCAGTTTGCTAAATGACAATAATGTCCATGAGAATAGAGCAGAACAAAGCCTTTATGGAGGTGTATTTGTCAGGGTCTTCTAGAGGCACAGAACTTATGGTAGTCTCTATACAGTAAACTTATGTTGGTGACTTAAGAGTCTGTAGTTCAATTCCTCAACAGTGGTTGGCAGCAGCTAAGAATGGAAGTCCAAGGATCTAGCAGATGCTCAGTCCCACAAGGTAGCAGGCAGAGAGGGAGAGGGGGAGGAAGAGAGAAAGAGAGCCTTCTTTTACTAATGTCCTTATGTAGGTCTCCAACAGAAGGTGTGTCCCACCACACCTGGATCTTAGACTTGCATTGTCCCAGATCTTGAGCTCAAATATCTCCTTGCCTTAGTGTCCTAAGATTGTAACCTCTGTGCCTCAAGAGGTGAGCCTTCCAATTCTGAATTGTGGTTCATTCCAAATAGAGTCAAGTTGACAACCAGGAATAGCCACTACAGGAGGTTTTCCTGATAATTATACTTTCAGGAAGTAATACTTGAAAACTTTCACCTGTTTTTAAAGGTGGGCTTTTCTACTCAAATGGCCTTTTTTATTGTCACAGTTATGACTTATACTTGAATTTGCTGAACATGATCCATTGGGATATCCAAGTCATATATAAAAAAATCTGACTTAATTTAAACCATCATGCTGGTCTAAAATGGCATCCACTTTATTATGCCATTCGGCAAGATATGGATACTTGACTGCCTTGCAGTGGGATATAATTTCAGATTACTTTTTGTTTTGTTTTGAAACAAGCATTGTTTCTGGATTTTAACATTGCATATTTTATTTATCTTTTATTGGATGTACTTTATTTACATTTCAAATGCTGTCTTTCTTGGTTTCCCCTCCATAAATTCCCTATTCAAACCCAGCTTTCCCTGCTTTTATGGGGTTGCCCCCTTAACCAACCATCCCCTCCCACCTCCCTGCCCTGACATTCCTCTACACTGGGGCATGGAGCCATGGCAGGACCATGGGCTTCTCTTCCCATTGGTGCCCCACAAGGGCAACCCGTGCTATACATGCAGTTGAAGCCATGGGTATTCTTTGGATAGTTTAGTCCCTGGGAGCTCTGGTTGGTTGGTATTGTTCTGATGGTGTTGCAAACCCCTTCAGGTCCTTCAATCCTTCCTCTAATTCCTCCATTAGGGACCCCATTCTCAGTTAAATGGTTGGTTGTGAGCATCCACATCTGTATTTGTCATGATCTGGCAGTGCCTCTCAGAAGACAGCTATACCATGCTCCTGTCAGCATGTACTTCTTGGCATCAGCAATATTGTTTGGGTTTGGTAGCTGTATATGGGCTAGATCCCCAGGTGGGGCAGTCTCTGGATGGCCTTTGCTTCAGTCTCTGCTTCAAATCTTGTCAACTTAACTCCTCCTGTGAATATATTTGTTCCTCCGAAGAAGAAGGACTGAAGCATCTGTACTTTGGTCTTCCTTCTATCTGAGCTTCATGTAGTCTGGGAATTGTATCTTGAGTAATCCGAGCTTTTGGCTATTATCCGCTTATCAGCGAGTGTTTAACATGTGTGTTCTTTTGTGATTTGGTTACCTCACTCAGGATGATTTTTTTTTTTTTTTGGTTACATCCATTTGTCTAGAATTTTATGAAGTCATTGTCTTTAATAGTTGAGTAGTACTCCACTGTGTAAATGTAGCACATTGTCTGTATCCATTCCTCTGTTGAATGACATCTGGGTTCTTTTCGGGTGCGAGCTATTATAAATAAGACTGTTTTGAACATGGTGGAACATGTGCCCTTGTTACATGTTGAAGCATCATTTGGGTATATGCCCAAGAGTTATATATCTGGGTCCTCAGGTAGTACTATGTCCAATTTTCTGAGGAACCTCTGGACTGGTTTCCAACGTGGTTGTATCAGCTTACAATCCCATCAACATTGAGGAGTGTTACTTTCTCCACATCCTGGACAGCATCTGCTGTCACCTGAGTTTTTGATCTTAGCCATTCTAAGTGGTGTGAGGTGGAATCTCAGGGTTGTTTTGATTTGCATTTGCCAGATGACTAAGTATATCGAACATTCCTTTAAATGCTTCTCAGCCATTCAGTATTCCTCAGTTGAGATTTCTTTGTTTAGCTCTGTCTCCCATTTTTTAATAAGGTTATTTGATTCTCTAGAGTCAAACTTCTTGAGTTCTTTGTATATTTTGGATATTAGCCCTCTATTGGATATAGGATTGACAAAGATCTTTCCCCAATCTGTTGGTTGTTGTTTTGTTCTAATGACAGTGTTCTTTGCCTTACAGAAGCTTTGCAATTTTATTTTAAATTATATTAAAAAAATAGCATTTGTCTATTCTTGATCTTGGAGCATAAGCCACTAGTGTTCTCTTCAGGAAATTTTCCTGTTTATATATGTTTCAGGTTCTTCCCCAAGTTCTCTTCTATTAGTTTAAGTGTATCTGGTTTTATGTGGAGGTCCTTAATCCACTTGGACTTGAGCTTTGTACAGGGCAATAAACATGGATATATTTGCATTCTTCTACATGCTGACCTCCAGCTGGACCAGCACCATTTGTTGAAAATGCTCTTTTTCCCCACTGGATAGTTTTAGCTTCTTTCTCAAAGATCAACAGACCATAGGTACATGCATTCATTTCTGAGTCTTCAGTTTTATTCCATTTATTTACCTGCCTGTCTCTGTACTAATACCATACAGGTTTTTTTTTTTTTTTAAATCAAGATTGCTCTGAAATACAGCTTCAGGTTAGGGATGGGGATTTCTTTTATTGTTCAGAATAGTTTTTGCTATCCTGGTTTTATGTTATTCTAAATGAATTTTGCAAATTGCTCTAACTCTATGAAGAATTGAGTTGGAATTTTGATGGGGATTGCATTAAATCTGTAGATTGCTTTTGGCACGATAGCCATTTTTACTATATTAATCCTGCCAATCCATGAGCATGGGAGATCTACCATCTTCTGAGATGTTCAGTTTCTCTCTTCAGAGACTTAATTTTTTTTTTTTTTTTTTTTTTTTTTTTTGGTCATATAGATCTTTAACTTGCTTGGTTAGAGTCACACCAAGGTATTTTATATTATTTGGGACTATTGTGAAGGGTGTAGTTTCCCTAATTTCTTTCTCAGCCTGTTTATCATTTGAGTAGAGGAAGGTTACTGATTTGTTTGAGTTAATTTTATATTCAGCTGCTTTGCTGACGATGTTGTTTATCAGCTGTAGGAGTTCTCTGGTGGAATTTTTGGGAATCACTTAAGTATAATAGCATATCATCTGCAAATACTGATATTTTGACTTCTTCCTTTCCAATTTGTGTCCCTTTGACTTCTTTTTGTTGTCTAATTGTTCTGGCTAGTACTTCAAGTACCATATTGAATAGGTAGGGAGGGAATGGGAAGCCTTTTCTAATCCCTGATTTTAGTGGGATTGCTTCAAGTTTCTTACCATTTAGTTTGATGTTGGCTATTGGTTTGCTTTTACTATGTTTAGGTATGAGTCTTGAATTACTGATCTTTCCAAGACTTTTAACATGAAGGGCTGTTGAATTTTGTCAAATGCTTTCTCAGCATCTAATGAGATTATCATGTGTCTTTATATTTTTAAGTTTGTTTATATAGTAAATTACATTGATGGATTTTTGTGTATTGAACCATTCCTGCATCCACAGGATAAAACCTACATGATCATGGTGGCTAATCATTCTGATGTGTTCTTGGATTCGGTTTTTGAGAATTTTATTTTGTATTTGGCATTGTTATTCATAAAAGATATTGTTCTGACTTTTTCTTTGTTGGGTCTTCGTATGGTTTAGGTATAAGCGTAATTGTGGCTTCATAGAAGGAATTGGGTGGTATTTCTTCTGTTTCTATTTTGTGGAATAGTTTGAAGAGTATTGGTGTTAGGTCTTTGACGGTCTGATAGAATTCTACATTAAACCTATCTGGTCCTGGGCTTTTGTTGGTTGGGAGACTTTTGATGACTGCTTCAATTTCATTAATGGATGTGGGACTGTTTAGATATTTTATCAGATCCTGATTTAATTTTGCTATCTGGTATCTGTCTAGAAAATTGTCTATTTCATCCAGATTTTCAAGTTTTGTTGAGTATAGGCCTTTGTAGTGGAATCTGATAATTTTTTTGGATCATCTTCATTTTCTGTTGTCATGCCTCCTATTTTATTTCTTTTTTTGTGAATTTGGATTCTGTCTCTGTGCTCTCTGGTTAGTCTGGCTTAGTGTTTATCTTGTTTATTTTCTCATAGAACCAGCTCCTGTTTTTTTGTTAGTTTGTTTGTTTGTTTGTTTTGATTCATTGGATAGTTCTTTTTGTTTCTACTTGGTTGATTTCAGCGCTGAGTTTGACTGCTTTGTGCTGTCTACTCCTCCTGGGTGATTTGCTTCCTTTTGTTCTGGAACTTTTAGGTGTGTTATCAAGCTGCTAGTATATGCTGTCTCCAGTTTCTTTTTAGAGGTACACAGAGCTATGAGTTTTTCTCTTAGCACTGCTTTCATTGTGACCCATAAGTTTGGGTATATTGTGCCTTCATTTTCATTAAATTCTAAAACATCTTTAATTTCTTTTTTTATTTCCTTCCTTGACCACGTTATCATTGAGTAGAGCATTATTCAGCTTCTTTGAGTATGTAGGCTTTCTGTCATTTTTGTTGTTATTGAAGACCATAGTTCATGGTGATGTGATAGGATGCACTGGAATTATTTGTATTTTCTTGTATCCATTGAAGCCTGTTTTGTGACTTCATTATATGGTCAATTTTGGAAAAGGTAACATGAGGTACTAAGAAGAAGGAATATTGATTTAGGA
Source organism: Micromys minutus (assembly GCF_963924665.1). Lineage (NCBI taxonomy): Eukaryota > Metazoa > Chordata > Mammalia > Rodentia > Muridae > Micromys > Micromys minutus. The sequence goes on along the minus strand of NC_137974.1, from coordinate 24,725,403 downwards.
TTTAATGTTCTATAGATGTCTGTTAAATCTATTTGGTTCATAACTTCTGTTAGTTTCACTGTGTCTCTGTTCAGTTTCTGTTTCTATGATCTGTCCATTGGTGAGAGCTAGGTGTTAAAGTCTTCCACTATTATTGTGTGAGGTGCAATATGTGCTTTTAGCTTCAATAAAGTTTCATTTATGAATATAGGTGCCCTTGTATTTGGAGCATAGATATTCAGAATTGAGATTTTTATCTTAGTGGATTTTTTCTTTGACTAGTATGGAATGTTCTTATTTTTTATTGATAACTTTTGGTTGAAAGTTGATTTTATTCAATATTAGAATGGCTACGCTAGCTTGTTTCTTAGAACCATTTGCTTGGAAATTTGTTTTCCAGCCTTTTAGTCTCTGAGGTAGTGTCTGTCTTTATCACTAAGGTGTGTTTCCTGTATGCATCAAAATATTGGGTTCTCCTTATGTATCCAGTCTGTTAGTCTATGGGTTTTTTTTGTTGTTGTTGTTTTGTTTTTTTGTTTTTTTTTTAATTGGGGAATTGAATTCATTGATGTTGAAAGTTATTAGGGACCAGTGATTGTAGTTTCCTTTTATTTTTGTTGTTAGAGGTGGAATTATGTTTGTGTGGCTGTCTTCTTTTGGTTTAGTTGAAAGAAGATTTACTATCTTGCTTTTTCTAGGGTGTAGTTTCCCTCCTTGTGTTGGAGTTTTCCATTGATTATCCTTTGTAAGGGTGGATTTGTGGAAAGATATTGTGTAAGCTTGGTTTTGTTATGCAATATCTTGGTTTCTCCATCTATGTTAATTGAGAGTTTTGCTGAATATAGTATCCTGGACTGGCATTTGTGTTCTCTTAGGATCTGTATGACATCTGCCCAGGATCTTCTAGCTTTCATAGTCTCTGTTGAGTCTGGTATGATTCTGATAAGTCTGCATTTGTATGTTACTTGACCTTTTTCTTTTACTGCTTTTAATATTCTTTCTTTGTTTTGTAAATTTTGTGTTTTGACTATTATGTGATGGGAGGAATTTCTTTTCTGGTCCAATCGATTTGGAGTTCTTTAAGTTTCTTGTATATTTATGGGCATTTCTTTTTTTAGGTTAGGGAAGTTTTTTATAATTTTGTTGAAGGTATTTACTGTGCCTTTAAGTTGGGAATTTTCATTCTCTTCTATGCCTATTATTTTCAGGTTTGATCTTTCCATTGTGTCCTGGATTTTCTGTATGTTTTGGGTTGGGAGCATTTTACATTTTTCATTTTCTTTGACTATTGTATCAATGTTTTCTATGGTATTTTCTGCCCCTGAGATTCTCTTCTGTCTCTTGTATTCTGTTGGTGATGCTTGCTTTATGACTCCTGGTCTCTTTCTTAGGTTTATCTCCAAGGTTGTCTCCCTTTGTGTTTTTTAAATTTTATTTCCATTTTTAGATTCTGAATTTTTTTTTTCAATTCCTTCACCTGTTTGACTTTTGTGTTTCCTGTTTAAGGGCTTCTACTTGTTTACCTGTGTTGTCCTGTATTTCTTTAAGGGAGTTACTTATGACCTTCTTAAAGTCCTCTAACATCATGAGTTGTGATTTTAAACCAGAATCATGCTTTTCCAGAGTGTTGGGGTATCTTAGACTTGCTGTGGTGCAGGAACTGGGTTCTGATGATGACAAGTGGCTTTGGTTTCTATTGCTTAAGTTCTTGGACTTGCCTCTCACCATCTATTTATTTCTGTTGTTAGCTGGTCTTGCTGATTCTGACAGTGGCTTGACTCTACTGTGCTCTCAGTTGTTTCTGCACTTCTGGGGGACCAGCTCTCTCCCAGCAGGGTCTGGGTATAGAGAACTGTAGCACAGGGTCAGCTCCGAGTGCAGGCAGAAACTGGAAGTGGTTTCTTTAATTCTCAACTGCATTTGTTAATCAAAATGCCTGTTTTTAGTCCAGGGAAGGAAGACAAGGACAATAGTGGTAACTAACTTGTTCATGAAGAGCCAATAGGACATTTTGAAAGGTAGAGACCCACAATTCAGATCCCTAGCACTCATGAAAAAGCCAGGGTGATGATGTGCTCCTGTACCTTATTATAAGGGATGAAGGTGAGCAGAACTGGGCTTGGGAGCCTCCTAGTCTGCCTGTCTAGTTCTAAGGGCACTCCCCTTTGGGAGACAAAGGCTCAGAAAATATGACAGAGGCTAACATCTGATGCCATCTGGCTCCGAATCCATGTGTACAGCAAGGCTACCAGATACTTGTGTTCACACATGCACCAAAACATGAGCAGTACAGAGCCAAGTTGTGTCTAAATGTTATCAGAAGGATGAGAAGAGGATTGCACAGTTAATCCCTTTACAAGATGGTTTTATTCTTTAAGTGCCCTTCCCTTGCTGCTATCTTTGGTGTCCTGTTTACAATTTTATGTCTCAAGGATGGTCTCATTTATGCCGGTCTGGTTTTAGGGTCACAAAAATTATAATATGGGTATTCTGTCAAAGTCTGTAGGATGAAGCTCACAGTGTTATGAGAATTCATTGGAGATGATAAGTCTCTGTTACTTCCATAGCATGACACGTGACACATTTTAGGAACTAAATGGGAAATTCTAGGTTTTGTGTGAATGGAACTATTGTAGCAACTCAGTTTCAGGAGTAGCCTAGTGTTTTAGTGCAATAGCCCGTGCACATTTTTCTCCATGCAATCAGACTGTGGAGCTTCAATTTTATAGGATCTTTTTCACAAACACACAAAATGAATTTAAATATAAGCATATGCTGTGTTTGTACAGTGAAGGCGAAGACACCATACTAACAAAAATGGGAGATTAATATGTAGCTAAATTTTAGTGTGGAGGCTTGCATAGCTAATTAGAGAGAGGGGTCCATGGGGATGGGAATGTGTTGAGAGAAAAATAAAGATGATGAATAAATTTAAAGTCTCTTTTCCACATAAAAAGAGCCCATTGTTCTCAGTTGCCTCTGATGGACCCGACGGGAATCAGTGATCTTTGTTCTTGTTGAACACGGAGAACTATCGTGTAAGTGAAGCAAACAGCTGCTAAATGAAAGCTCGCCTGGAAGTTCAGCGATAGAGCGCTGTGGTAGAGTGTGGTCAGGGAGAGCGCTCTATCTAAAGTTTTATTTAAGCCCTTGGATAAACATCTCCGCTTTCATCTGCTTTACCTGATAGAAGTAGGAAGAGTTTTGCCAATCAAGACAGGATTAAGAAAGCAAGAAGAGGTAGAGAAGGAGAGACTTGGGCTCACCCACAAAAGTGCTTTAAAGTCCCTCAGATGCCTCATGGCTGAAGTTCTTTTACACTGAACTTCTTGCACTAGACCCTCAGGCTCACGTCTTAGGACGTAGGCAGGCAAGGCAATTAGCATGACGTCAGTACAGAAAAAGTTGATGTGATAATATGACCCATCAGCTGACACGTTGATGAGTTTGGAAAGCTTTGAGAATATGTGTGGGGTTTTTAGTTAACGTGATACCTTGGGTAGCCCAAGGTGGGAGATGGTGCTGTCTCATCAGGGATTTCTCAAGTCCTGTCTCCTCTCAGCTTTCCTCTCAGTTTTACATGTGTGGCTCACGGCCAACAGTCAGTACCAAGATGTTTCCCATCAGACATTTCTCCTCACTAGGAAAAGGGCATCCGATTCCACTGGACTCAGCTCAGCCGGACCCAACACTCTCCCGAGCCATCCAGTCTACAGTCAGCCTGGCTCGTGATCCGTGAGTCATATAAACGAGACAGAGCACTATTCTCTTCATACAAACTGCATAGCTATTACCTTCCCACTTCAGATGCAATCCTGCCCCTTTCTGTTTAGTCCACTTCGTGCTGTTCTTGCACCACAGTGGATTCTAGACAAATACCCTGTACCGGAAATAAGGCAGGTGGGAACAAAGAGCGGTTACCACATGCTTCTCGGAAATCAACCGGAGTGGCCCTTTCTTATTATCCTAATGCATCTAATTTAGTAGAGTGGTTAAATTAGCAAGTCCCATCATCAGAACAGGGATGATTTTTCTAGCGTCACCCAGAAAAAATAGTTTTATTCCTATAAGATCTGAAGCATATATGTAAGTATAATAAGGCAAATGTGATTGTATATAGCTTTCATCAGCCAAACAATGGGCATCAGGGAGTACATTTGTAATCCCAGCATTTGGAAGGTGGAGGCAGTTCAGGGCTATCTTTGGCTACGTAGTTCAAGACCAGTCTAGGGTACATGAGACTGCTCCAGTCATATTCAGATCAATGGGAACATTGACTTCTAAAAAATCAATCGTCCCTTAAAGGTGACCCACTCTCATAGGAATAATGCATATGCGTAATATGCATTAATGTTTAATAAAATCATGTGTATGATTAGTAATACTAAATGAGGCAATCATGCTCCTATGAGTTGTTTCTGCTGCTGTTATTGCTAATATATTTTCAATCTGATCCAGACAAACACATTGTTAGCTGATGTTGCTGTTTTTATTTTAGGTTTTTGCTTCTTTGTGTTGATGTAACTCTTTAGCTCTCTAATCACACAGACTTGGGAAACTTAGAAGGAGTGCCTCCCAAAAGGTTTATATGGAAGACACAAGGTAACTTTATCCTCTGCATTTTCCATTGAGTAGTTATGAACGTCAAGAGGGCAAGGCTTGTGCTTAGTGACTACCATATGGTAATTTCCCAGTGCGTGTGTGTTGGTTTCTATAGCCTGTGAAATATTACTAATACAACTATATAGATAACCTAAGACATAGATGCATCATGGAATAAATACATGCACAAGTCCCTTTTTGGAATATCTTGTAAGAAAAAAATTACACTTAGCTTATGAGCTAGACTGTTGACTGTCATTACCGGTCCTCTTCTGAGGAACAGAACTGGTGGAATTTGTTTTGGGGAAGTCATTTTAATGTTTGTGCAGTGAATAGCCATGAGACAGTCTCCCACCACTGCACTGTGCAAGTGTGTTTTAAGGATAATGTCTCCAAGACAAAAGCAGACAAGTTTTCTATCAGCTTTTGTTTTAGGGTTTCCGTTGCTGCAATGAAACACCATGGCCAAAAAGCAAGTTGGGGAAGAAAGGGTTTATTTGGCTTACACTTCCACAGCACTGTTTGTCAAGGAAGGAAGTCAGGACTGAAATGCAAATAGGGCAGGAGGTAATGCAGAAGCCTTGCGGGGATATAGTTTACTGACTTGCTCCCCTTGGCTTGCTCAGCCTGATTTCTTAGAGAACCCAGGACCACAATTCCGAGGATGGCACCACTCACAATGGGCTGGGCCAATCAATCACTACTTAAGAAAATGTCCTACAGGCTTGCCTACAGTTCAGTCTTATGAAGACATTTTCTTAGTCAAGGTTTCCTTTTTTCAGATCACTCTAGTTTGTATCAAGTTAACATAAAACTATCGAGCACAGTCGATCCCTTGTGAACTTGGCACACAAACACATCATCGTTAAACCCCAACCGTTTGTTTCTCAGTCATCCCTCAAGATTAAAAAACACAAATAACTTTAAATGTCACACAGTCTTCAAAAACATAAACACATTAAACATTTCAGTCCCTTTAAAATATAGTGTCTTAAAAACACAAACATAATCTCTTTTAAATGTTCAAAGGTCTTGGGCCACTTCTCCAGCTCTGCTCTCTGCAGCACATGGTTTGTCTTCTACATTCTTGCAGACTCCACTACTACTGCCATCTTGGGTGGTCATCTCATGGTACTGAAATCTCCAAAATGCTGGTGTCTTCAGCTGCAACTGGGCTTCACTTTCACCCATAGCTTCTTCCAGGTTCCCTTCATGGTGCCAAGCCTCAACTGTTCTTCATGACCCCTTCAGTCCTGGGCCTTCAACTCTGAAGCTGTACCTTCACCAATGACCTCTCCTAAGCCTCCCACAATACCAAACGTAGCTGCTGTCCACAGTCCCTTCTTGCCTTCAAAACCACCTGGGTGGCTCTCACTCTATCAAGTTCTGCTGCCAGGACAAGGAACAACCTTGGCCACCTCTGTAACGCAGCTTCTATGTTCTGACTCTCAAGAAACACTTCCCAGATTTCACCTCAGCAATGCTGGCCTCTTCTTAATCACCACTAATTTCTTAGCTCCAGCTGACCAGCAGCAGTTGTTCCAGTAAAGCAAATGGTGCTGATCTTGTGTTAATCGTGGTTAATTCTTCAGCCACTGGTAACCAGAACAACAGACTCAGTTCAAAATTAACAAATGGTCTTTACACTTCCCTCTAAAACTTCACAAGCCAGGTTCTGTTGTCTGCATTCTCCTCAACATTGTTATCTTCCAAGCTCCTCCAGAACAACTCACTAATCTCTTAATCTCAATGGCTTTTCCAGCCCCAAGTGCCAAAGTTATCTTAAAAGAAACATGGTCAGACCTGTCACAGCAATACCTCACTGCTGGTACCATCTTGTCGTAGGAGTTCTTTTGCCGTGATGAAAAAAAGCAAGTTGGGAGGAAAGGGTTTGTTTGGCTTTTGCTTCCAGAGCACTGTTCACCATGAAAGGAAGTCAGGGCTGTGACGAAAACAGGGCAGGAACGTGGAGGCAGGAGGTGCTACAGAGGTCATGGAACTGTACTGCTTACTGTCTTATCCCCCATGGCTCACTCGGCCTGACTTCTTAGAGAACCCAGGGATGGCACAACCCACAATGGGCCCAGCCCTCCATCGATCACTAATGACCTACTAGGCTTGTCTGAAACCTGATCTTAGAGGTAGTCTCTTAACTGAGGTTCCCTCCTCTCAGATGACTTTAGCTTGTGTCAAGTTGACATAATGCTATCCAGCACAGCCTCCATTGGAGAACTGGGGTTTCCCTTAGCTGGGGAATTCTGAGCTCTTATATAACTTGTAGCAAGTGCAAAAATCTCAGGGCTGATTTTTGACCATTTCTAATGGACTGGAGGATGAAAGGAAAAACATAGCCAAGAAGCTGGCGATGTTAGCTGGGCTGTAATGACATGCTTTGTCTCTGATGCAGAAGTCTCAGTTCCCGTCCGTCTCTATGATGATGTGGCTGGCTCCATGTCTGTAATGTCTTAGCTGCCAAGGAAGGGAAATCTTAGACTTTTCCATTCCTGAAAAGACCCTCTGTCTTTGGGAAACTTTTTTTTTCTTTTCCTTTTCTTTCATTATTAATCAATGATGTTTTATGCTGGTTAGGTTTTGTAAACTGGACAGGAGCGGGAGTCATCTGGAGGAGGGAACTTCAGCTGAGGAATCACTCCATCAGATGGTCCTATAAGTGCATTTGTGCGCATTTTCTTGGTTAACAATTGACATGGGAGGGCCCAGCCCACTGTGGGCAGTGCCAAGCCTGGGCAGGTGGTCTTGGGTGGTATATGAAAGCAAACTGACCAGGTCATGGGAAGATGCCAGTAGAGAGTATTTCTCTTGGTCTCTGCGTCAATTTCCACCTTCCAGCTTCTGCTATTGGGGAAACTTTTTCTTACCGCCCCACTTTACAGCTAAGAACTTTGGCAAAAAACACAGCTCCATGAGTAACGTATTTGTAAGTATTTTTATTGTTTCACACTTGATTATATTCCCTCAGGGGATATATTTGTGTTTCTTTATAAACATCGAACTTCCCCCCCCCCCCCCGGAACTAGAAATCAGCTCTAATTTCATTAATTCAACAAAAATATATTCAATGTATATTTAAGTGTACGATAGCAATCAGGATATTTATGCAATTACTTCTTTAAATGGTGTGTATACTTATTAAGCATGAACATAACATCTAGTATTTCTTTTGTATCCTTTATAATCGTTTTCAAGGCAAGTCGGCAAACACTTACTTACATCTGCTGTATGCAGGTGGTTTGTTAAATGCTGGGTATATAAATGAATAAAGAGACGTCCCACTCAGAACTCATGAAGAGAGTTCATGTCGTCTGAGGAGGGAGAACAGGAAGAGAAGGAAGGATTGACTGGATGGAAATATGGAGGATGGCCTTTGTCATTGCTCAGATTTTAATTTATTTTATTATATTTTCAGCATCACGTAATACACAGTAGACACTTTTACAAAGGTGATTAGGGTGGATAGATAATTCAAATTTGAAAGCTGGTCATATCCTAGCTATGAACCTAATGCATATACTCCAAGGTGGCCACTGAAGACTCGCTTTTCATGTTTTCCGTATTAGAAACAATTACTATTGAGCTCTGATTCTATGTATTTAAAAAAGATATGCCCAACAAGTGTGTTCAAGTAAAGGACTGTATTGTCAGCACATGGCATAGCATCACACCACAGGCGAGGAATGCGTGCAGTGTGGGGGACGGGCAGATGGCTCAGTAGGTATAGCATTTGCTGTGCAAAGTATGAAAACATTAGGAAGCTGGTTGCAACAGCAGGAGCCGGTAGTCCTAGGGCTGATGAGGCTGATTTAGAGTTCTTAGGGTTCCCTGACCAGATGAATTGGCTCTCCAGCTGAACTGGTAGTCTCCAGGTTCAGCAAGAGACCCAGTCTCAAGAAATAATATAGAACTTCATAAAGGAAGACATTTAACAATGACCTTTAGCCTCTACATGCTGTATACAAAGTACAAATCTCCTATTTTAAATAAAAACATGTTCAATATATGTCCCTATCCTTATGAAGCTCACAGGCAAGTAAGACAGATGTTGAAAAATTTCAAAATGAGCGGATGGTATTAAAAAGAAATTGAGTTTCAATTAACAAACCGAGAATTCATGCCACTAGGGACCAAGGGGATGTCTGGCAAGGGGATTGTGGTTGAGCTGGCATCCAGAGAATGTCCACAGGCAGAAAAACAGAAGGTGGAAAGAAGGTTCCTTTGGTGCCCTTAAAAAATATTAAGCACTTGCTGGAGCAAAGTTATTACAGAGGAAAGGTAAAAAACAGGAGAAAGAGAAAGGAAAGGGGACAACGGTATTGTTTTTAATGCTTACACTGCTTTAATCTGAAAAGGGAGCCTCTGATTTTAAAAAAAAAGTATTCTCTGGCTGCCCCTCTGTCTCTCCACTGTGAGCGCATGCGAGTGCGTGCTCGTGTGCATGTCTGTGTGTGTGTGTGTGTGTGTGTGTGTGTGTGTGTGTGTGCTCGCGCGCGCATGGTAGGGGACAATGCACGGAGTTCTTCCATCATAGGTCCCAGGGATGGTTGTCAGGCCTGAGTAGCAAGCATATTTATTTGATATGCTGATCCCTCTCAAAAGCTCAAGATCGTGTACTTTTTACCACCATCATTATTTGAGACAGGATCTTGGTATGTAGCTCTGGCTGGCCCAGAATTAGCTATATAGATCAGGCTGGCCTCCCAATGGTAAGTCTAACAAAGAACAAAGTGAGAAGGGTCTTCAATGCCAACTTGGTGGTGTGAACTCTAGTCTGTGGACAGAGGCTTCAATGAATGATGCAATCAGACTCCGGAGAGGAGGGTGTTCTTGGCAGCAGTGGAAGGACAGATCTGAACTGTCTAGAAAAACTGTCAGAGACAGCCTCCCGGGGAAGAGATGGGCTGGAAGAAAAGAGAGGCAGATAAACAGAGAGAACAGAGACATGGGATGAGGCTGGAAAAGATTCAGCAGAACTCAGCTGACTTGATGTGAGTGATGTTTGGGAAGAGAACTCTGAACCTTCTGTTCTGGAGAGAGCTAATGATAGCAAACAGCTCTGGAGAGTATAAAATACCCTTAGCTGAGAATATCTCACAGCCTTGCATAACAAACCAATCTCTGATGAAAATTTTAATTTTTAATTTTGTTATAATTTCAGGGAACATTAATTTATTATAATCACAGACAACATTAGTTGGACTAAGTAGGATATACATACACACACATATATACATATACACATACATACACATATATATGTGTATACACACACACACACACACACATATATATATATGTATGTATGTATGTATATACCAAGTATGGTGGCATATACCTTTAATCCCAGCACTTGGGAGGCAAATGCAGGTGAATCTCTGGTCTACATAGCAAGTTCCAAGCCATCCAGGGATACACAGTAATACTCTTTCTCGATATATATCATAGATATATCCTATGAAATGATATATGTGGGATATATCACAAAATGATGCATATGTATATAATATGTCACAATATGATATATATGTGATACATAACAATTACAAAAAAGAGAACATGACTTTGAGATAGGGAAGTGGGAAAGAAGACACTCGAAGTGTTAGGGAAGGGGAAAAGAAATCACAACAAATACCAACCAAAGAGCACACATGGGCTGGACCTAGGCTTCCCGTAGCAGATGTGCAGCTTGACCATCATGTGTGTCCTGAACAACTGGAGTGGGGACTGTCCCAAAAACTATTGCTGGTGTGTGGGGTGTGTTCTTCTAGTTGGACTGCCTTGTCCGACCTCAGTGGGAGAGGAAGCGCCTAGCCTAACGGACTTGAAGTGCTAGGGTACCGGAATTCCAAGGGGGACCAGTACCTACTCAGAGAAGGGGATCTGAGAGGGGGAAAGGGTTGTGGGGGGGTGACTGGGAGGGGGTCATTGAGCAGGATGTAAAATAAATAAATAAGTTTTTAAAATAATGAGAAAATTAGATAAGTGGTCACTACTGTATTTTTCAGTTTATTATTTTTTCTATTTAATGTATATGGTATAACTTACATTATTTTATGCCACTGAGCACTAGGACTAAGGCAAGCTCCCAGAAAGTTCATGCCTTAGGAACATTGACCCTCCTGCTGCTGCCATCAACAATCTATAGCCTTGCATCTAGGGGTAAGGCCTGTGTGCTCCACCCCCCACCCACTCATGTTGGAAGGTTGAATGGTATGGTCTTGTGCAGGTTTTACGCAGGCAGCCATATTGTTGGCAGTTCAGGTACAACTTCCTTGTATGTGCCGAAGACACTGTTTTGCAGGCATTCTTCTGATCCATTTAGGATCGTTCTATCTCCTCTTTCACAGTGTGAGCCTTGTGTGCAGAAGTTGTATTATCGATGTTATGCCATTTGAAGAGAGACCATTTAGTGTCACTTATTCCCTGTGCTTTGACCAGTCATTGATCTTTGCAAAACGAAGCTTCTTTGATGAGTATAGGGTTGGCACAGAGGACAGAAGAAGGTGTCAGATCCCTTCCAGTTGGAATTACAGGTCACAAGCTGCCTCTTGTATGCTGGAAGCCATGGGTCTTTTGGAAGAGCATGGAATGTTCTTAACCAACAAGTCACCTCTCTGGCCCCAACAATCAATATTTAAAAGGCAGTCAGATACTATATCAGTTTAGGGAAGTGGAGATAGTAGGTTTTTCTCTAAGGTCTGGTGCTTCTCTAGCCACAAGTTCTTTGCTAGGTTTATAGTGCTGGGTCCCATTGATAAGGCACAGTCCAACTAAGCAGTGTGTAAGTTCAACCAGATGGCCACTACTTATCCCTGTGATAAGGCCTCTGTGGTGCCACTGGACATATCTTCCTGGGTTGGTCATTATTGTAGTCTGCAGGACTTACAGCTGCGTAGGACTGCTGACAACCTCTCTCCTTTGGTGGCCTTCTTAGCACATTTTGACTCTATGAAAGCTAACTATTATTGAGGACTCCCAACATCATTTCTGCAAGTCTTTTGAGAAAGTGGTTGGTATCTTCAGCAATAAGGTCTTATGATCATATTCTAGAAAACAACCAAGAGCGATCATAAGAGCGTAGATTACTTCTGGGGTCTCTTTAACTCCTCATGATCAATTTGAAGGGAGGGATCCCTCTCTCGGCACTGTTCTGTTTATGGTAGTCTGTGGCTTCTGGGAGGAGTTTATGTCTTTTTACTTTATTTATTAAATGATTTATTCTATATCCATGTGTGTCTGTGCACGCGCACACACTCAACATGAGTGTGGAGGTCAGAGGACCACGTTCAGGAGTGAGTTCTTGCCTTCTGCCATAGGGGTCCTAGGAATTGAGGTCACCAGGCTTGGATGCAAACACCTTTACCTTCTGAAGCTGCTTGACAGGCCATTCCACTTTAGAACTCTGTACTCTGGTGCTCACACCCACACACGCGCAAATAACTATGTACTTCAGTTGTAATATTAAAAATATTAAATATTTGCCTTAGTGGAGTAGAGGGTTTTTTTTTTTTCCTCTTCGTTTTCCTTTCCTTTTGTCTCTTCTCCCTCATCCCCTCCACCCCTGGTGGGACTCTGGATTCACATTAGCACTTCCTAGATGGTAGACCGTTCCTATCACAGAGCTATATCCCCAGCACTGACTTTGTGCTTCATTTTGGTACAGGGTCTCACTAAGTTGCCTGGGCTGTTTTGTATTTACTCTGGAACTAGCAATCTTCATGCCTCCCTTCCCCGAGAACTGCCCAGCACCGCAGTTTAAGATAGAAGCCCTCAAATCACCTTTCTCTCAAGTGTTCAAGCCACTGTTTACGGGGTGAGGGCATCTAAAGAACTAGAAGAGACCGGAAACCTTGGTTGACAAGCAGCTGCATGAAGCCATACCTTAAGTGGAGTCAGGAGCTCCGGTGGATTTTTAGAGACAGCCAGAAGCATCCTGCACGTTTTTCTTTAAGCCAACCCTCTTGTGGCTCTCGGGAGGGCCGCTTTACTCACATATGGTCTGTTCACAGAACTAGTCTGGGAGACAGCAGCACCCCGTTTTGCTGTCTTGCAGTTTCAAACAAGCCTTTTCTAAACACAGTACAATTTGAAAATGTAAATGGTGGGTCCTCATAGATCTCACTTCTCCACTAGATGGCAGAACAGGCTCGTAATGGAGACTGCTTTGCCCTCTCATCAACTCTGCAGACATTTCCTTCGTTAATAAGGGAAGATGTATTTTATTTCAGTTTGAACAGTAGAATATGATTATAAGACAACCGATTATTCTATAACAGACTTAATCACATTAAGCCTCAGATTAAAAAGAAAAACTTTAAATTAGCCTGTGTTTATTTAAGCATTCGTATGTTCACACATCTCAACTGAGACATAAGAGAAGGGATAGCAATGGCTTTAGACACAGGGTCATCTCTTTCCGTGTAGACCTTTAAATAAAAGGTGGTAATTAAATGGGCTTTTCAATGAATTTTGAGATGTTTTTTTATATTATACATGCTTAGAATTGGATACATAATTGAACTAAACCAACTGTAGGCTATAAGTATATAGAGCAACTGCATTAATAATAGAAGCATCAACAATTAATAATACAGGCAACAATATCCTGATTTAAAAAGAGCAACGACAGAACCGGTTATAACCTCAAAATGAGCTTTTTTTTTCCTTTTAAAAAACTGGAATCAGAACCATGTGTGCCAGGCAAACACAACCTGAGAATCAACTGAGGCATATAGGTTTTTTTCTTATTGTATTGATAATACTAACTTTTAAATCCTGTGTTTTTGAATTATTATAACTCATCAATAACATTTTAAAGAAACTTATAATTAGAGCACCTAACTAAACTCTTGAGTTACCTAGAGGTTTTACCCTCATGATGGTATCAATGCAGCCAAGACAAAATTTTATTGTGTGCACTTGCAAAGTGTTAAATGGTTAAAAGTGAGTCAGGTCAGAGAGGGTTGGGGAGTATCCGCAGAGCTTGTTGCCATACCGTCAGGTTAGAAAATATAAACTACCGCAAAGCTTCCTACTTTATCTCATTTAAAATGTCTATATATTTACTATTATGTGGCTGCTCATGCATGGATGTGTGTGTGTGTGTGTGTGTGTGTGTGTGTGTGTGTGTGTGTGTGTAACACTATGCAAAAGGAGGGCATTGGATGTTCTATTTTGTTTTTGGTTACTGTGATAAACTTCATGACCAAAGCCAATTTCAAGTAGGAGGGAAGAGTTTTATTTTGACTTGCTGGTTACAGTTTATCATCAAGGGAAGCCAAGGCAGGAACCAGGAGGCAGAGTGTGAACCCTAGAGCACGGAGGATCCTACTCTCTGGCTTGTTTACTCTGGCTTCCTCAGATACCTTTTGTCTCTACTTGAGGCATACTTGGCTAGAAATGACACCACCCAAGGTGGACTGGGCCCTCCTGTGTCAACTAGCAATTAAGAAAATGCCCCATTGGCTTTCCCATAAGCCAATTCCAGGGAGGTGAGCCTTCCCAGGTAACTCTAGCTTGTGTCAAGGTGACAAAACCAAGGACAGAGGAAAGCTGGGGGCTGGGGGTGCTGGTTCTCTCCTCCTACCTTCATGTAGGTTCTGGAGACTGAGATTAAGTTACCAGGCTGGCAACAAGGGCCTTAAGGAGCTGAGTCTCTTACTGCACCCAGACTGTTGTTTCTGTTGTTGTTACTGTTTATCTTAGAATCAACTTTCAGAAACTAAAAGGTGTGCTGCTGGCAGAAGAGAAAGGAAAGGAAAGCCAGGAAAGAAGGAAGAGTCTGTGATAATATTGAGTGCAGCCAATCACTTGTACAGTCCATGAAACTTTGGGTATTTGCTCCAATCAGGCTCAAGTAGTGGGAGTTGGGGCAGGGTGCTTCTCTCTCGAAAACTCAGAGTGTATGTGGGAGCAGGAGATTGGGATGAGCAGATGGGAAAAGGCAGAGATCTTGATAATGATGATGATGCTTGTGAACGTGTGTGATGTTGACCACATGATGGTATTACCTCAGGGCACCCCTCCCAGCCTTATCTGGCTGCTTTATGACCAACAAAACAAGCAAGCCTCTAAAAACACGCGAGCAATTCTCAGTCTTCAGGAGCTTAGGAGACGTCTTCTGGTGCTATGAGAGGGAAGGAGGCAGTCACATTGGTAGTGACCCCAAGTGGTTTGCTATTTGTGTGAAGTAAGGAAGTTACATCCAGTCCCAGGGTTCCGAGCTCACAAAGCTTTATGCTATGCCTGTATGGCTAGGCCATTTTATCTTGTTGGGAACCAAGGTGAGTCAACAATTTTCAGGGAATAATCCTGTCATATGCAACAGTCAATACGTTTCCAGAGCAATGATATTTTTGAGTAAATTCTCCTCTCTGGTATATTGACAGAAGACTAGTTTCATATCTGTTTCTTTGTACAGGAAACTCAGGTTAAGAAAGAAAAAAAGTGAACATTCACTGATCAGGAAACATTACATTGGATTTACTGGAACATCCCCTAGTAGAGTCACATTTTAGAAAGAGTTCGAAGTCCTGCAGCCTATGAAATGTGGAGTTCTGGTTAGTCACTTTACATGTCTGGGTTATCTTTCTTGAGATCTCTCATCATGGAGAGTTAACTTCCTCTACACCTCTGTAGAAGCGATAGCAAATCATCATTCATGAAGCAGCACCATCACACCCAGCTGGCTCCATCTTCTCTCTCCTTTCTTATTTTTCTTTCAGAGCAGGAGTGGAAGTCAGGGTGGTTTCCTGTACACCGGGCAGGCACACTACCCCCTGAGCTACATCCTCTAACGCTGTCAGCTCAGCTCTGCTTACTTCCTCAGCCTTAATTAAAGACCTAAGCATCTGGGCTTTCTGCAAAAGCTTTTGAAAAAACAACCTGAATGGCTTCTCTAGGCGGCAGGAATGGATGGGTCTCCTCTGCTGATTCAGTGCTGATACTCTGTCTCCAGCTGGATGAATGGGTTTGGTCTAAAGCCCAGGCAGACAGTATAGTGGGGCCGCAGAGCACACAGCCCCGTGGATCAACGCTCAGCACACCTCTAATGGGCTCAGCCTGATGACAGCAGTGACGAATACCATGGCAATTTCCCCGATAAGATTGTATCCGAATCAGGACTACATTTCCTTCGGAGTTGCTGAGGACATTATTATTCTTTGGAGAGGAATTCTGAGGAGGAAATAGCTGATTTAAATGCCTGCTGTCAGTTGCCAAAGAAATTGTTACAAAATACTGTTATAATGACATGGAAAACTGCCTGCTGGTTTGGATTCCACTTTGTGTGTGTGTGTGTGTGTGTGTGTGTGTATGTGTGTGTGTGTGTGTGTGTGTGTGTATGTGTGTGTGTGTGTGCCTCTCTCATTCATCGTCAAAGGGTCCCCTCTTTAGCTAGCTAGGGACATGACTTCTGCATACTAGGAACTGACTCCAAAGTCAGTTTTGTTTATGTGTTCTGTTGTCTTTACCCAGCCAGCCATTTCTTGTGCCCTTTTAAACTCTCCCATGGCATTTCAAGAGTGTATTATGGTGCAGGAATACCAGCACCGTTAGCCTGTATACTAAATTATTCAACAAGTGCTTGTTGAGTATGTGGTATTTTTCTGAATGTAAGATAATCCAATGCACTGGCTAGTTTTATGTCAACTTGACACAACTGTAGTTATCTGAGCCTCCATAAGATATGGCTGCAGGCAAGCCAGTAAGACCTTTATTTAATTAGTGATTTGAGAGGGGAAAGCCCAATGTGGGTGGAGCCATCTCTAGGCTGTGCTTCTGGGTTAAGTAAGCTGATGAAACCATGCATGAGGAGCAAGCCATTGGGCAGCTTCTGTATTAACTCCTGCCTTCCCATTCCTGCCCTATTTGAGTTTCTGCTTTAGTTGCTTCAGATGGTGAACTGTTATTTGAAAGTGTAAGGCAATACCCACCCCCCGTGACCTTTGGTTTGGGCATTTCATCCCAGCAACACAATCCCCAAGACACACAATATGGTGGTGTCCTTGAGGTAGCTCTCTGGAATGAAGCTACCTGAATTTTAACCTTGTCTCCAGCAGGATGACCAGTTTTGTAACTTCAGACAAATTCATACTAGTGTAAGGGGTCCAATAACTCATGGGGATGAAGCAAGTTAGTTTTAATAATAGTTCATAGTAAGTATGTGTTAAAATACTCATTACATCTGCAAAGAAGACAGATTTTATATCTGAGGTATAAGAAAACACCTGTGTGTGGGTGGTACACTCCTTTAATTCCAGTGCTTAGAAAACAGAAGTAGGCAGATCTCTCTGAGTTCAAGGCCGGCCTAGTCTATGCAGCAAATTCCAAGACAGCCGAAGCTAAATGTAGAAACACCATAGAGAAAAACAGAAACAAAACAAAACAAAAAATGACTTGGAACGGGAGAGATGGCTCAGTGGTTAGGAGCATATGATGCTGAGGACCTGAGTTTGATTCTCAGCACCCACAGCAGACTGACAGCTTACAACTGCCTGACACTCCAGCTCCAGAGGGATCTGATGCCTCAGATCTCTATGGGCATTTGCCTTCCCATACACATAATTAAAAATAATTCTCAATATCAAACCAGACAGTATACCCCATAGGCTCTGATTTGGATACAATCTTATCCAGGAAATTGCCAAGGTCATCGTGCTGAGCCCATTACAGGTGTGCTGAGCGTAGATCCACAGGGTTGTGTGCTCTGACACCCCACTACATGCTCTTTCTGGGCTTAAGCCGGAAGAACAAAATCATAAGCAGCAAATAAAAAACTTGAGTCCAAATAAATAAATGATTGACAAATTGAACAATGTAAAAGCAAACCACTTGTATGTCTGACAGAATGTTGGTATCCTGCCTGTAGGACATTTGGTGAAATGCGTGTCCGTGAAAAATAGAAGACCTTCAGAGTCTACTGAAAAATGTCATTAAAGTTTTCTAGACTCAAAGTTGCTTCTAAGGAAGGCTCATAGGACAGCCATGTGTTGGGAGGGATAGATACTAAAGACCAGTGAGTCTTAGGATACTGGCAAGGTCAAGAGGAAGCTTACAGTCAGCTTCCTTGGGAATGCCATGGATGAGAGAATTATGAACATTCACTAGGCCCAATAAAAACATGACCATGACAGATTTTCTGAGGTTCTAAGCCTGTATATATTGTCAAGAGGGGGATTAACAACTCAAGACAATCTGGCATAGAAACAAATTTGGAAGGAAGTTAGTTTCTGAACCCATGCGCTTAAGACATTTAAGTAGGAACAGGGAAGGTTAACAGCGGTGAGAAACTCAGGTTTGGAGCTCTACTGTACAGCAAATCAGCTTGTCTCTAAGCTAAAAGAAGCTAAGGGTCGGAATACAAATCAAACCACTGAAATCCCTTTTTGAATAGAGTCTAGCTCTGAAGACCTTGCAGCAAAGGACTTGTGGAAACTCCCAATTCCCAAGTTCCATTCTTGGCTACTTAATCAGAATGTTGAGATAAAAATGGAAATTACATTGTTAGCTAGCAGTGGATATTGTCTGTGTCCTCACAGTGTGAGGGACAGAATGGCTCTCTTTGGGCTCTAATTGCTTCTAACCTACTGGAGAACCCATCTCTTAAAACTATCACCTTGGCCAGGGTGGGAATTTAGCATATGGTTTTTGAGGGATCACAAACATCGTGTCCCTGGCACCTACTTACACCAAGGAATCCATCATTGTTTTGAAAAGGATTTCTCTTGGGAGCCTAGGCTGATCTCAATTCACAATTGCTCTGCCTCTGCCTTCCAAGTGTTGGGATGACAGGCAGGTACCAACATGCCCAAGATGTTTCATTTTCCTTCCCTTTCCTGTTCTTCCACACATTCCCTTCCTCTTCACTTCAGTCCTCTTTTTCTCTTGTTTTGAGGACGGAACCCAGAACCTTGACCATGTTAGGCAAGCATTCTACCAATAGAACTGCACTGCAAACTCACAAAATCCTTAATCCAAGCAAAGAAATTAACAGATGTGTATGTGCTTAGGGGAGGCTAGGGATAGGGATTTGCTACTTTGTTCTCTCTTTTCAGATTGTCTTGATATAATTATAACCTGGTTGTTCTCCATACATATCTGTGTCTAAGGCACATTTACATTTCCTTACAACTAATACTCTGCAGATTGAATGGAAATGATCTATCGGTAGACCAGCTGGCTTTGCAGCTCACTCCTCACTATTTTCATTTCCTGTCTCCATGGCTGTTGGATCTCTGGGAACCTGCCTTTCCCTGTGCTTCCCTAACCAAAAGAGATTAGCTGTGGACCAAAATCAATGTGATCAGTAGCCATTTTGTGATGTCTCAACTTTTCTCTGTAAATGAATATATTTGTTACATATTATCCTATTTTAGAAATATGGATTTTTTCCCTTTGGCAACTAAATATTCTACAGATATGATTTTAAGGGTCTTTTGTTGTTATTTATTTGTTTGTTATTTTAGTGTATGATTGAAAGGATAAAATAACACATGTACTACCTAGTCATTGCAGACATCCAATGCTTTGGAAAGACATGATTAGAAGTTTTTGAATCTCACTAGAATGGTGTAGAGATTTTTATTAAAATGTAACAACGTTTTAACGTTTTCTCACTTTTAGATTGTTAGTAGATTGCTTTTGTACATGCTTATCTCCCTGTGTTAAAATCAACGTGGTATTCTTTTTCATTGTCAAAAGCTCCTTCATTTGATCACATATAAACACTACTTTTATCTGGTGTGATTTTGTATGTCAACCTGATTGAGTTAATTGGCTGCCCAAATTAACTGTTGACTTGACTTCCTCTTATTTATAAATAAATGTTTGTAAGTGTAGATATCACATGAATAATGTGGATTAGCATCCAGATACTTTATCAAACAGAAGTCTAAGTATTGCTTAAGGCATTTTTCTTTTGAATGAGAAACCTCTAGATAAAGTGGAATATCCTTTACTTGAGCGGGCCTTATCTAATCAGCTAATGGCCTGAAAAGAAAAGAACCCTTTCCGCAAATAGTGAAGTGAAAAAGTTGTCCTTTGGAATGGTCATCAGACTGAAGACTCTGGTACCTTCTGCATCTCCCTCACCACCATGACTTCTATTTTTCTGAAGAATCTTGTCTGATAAAATGAATTACAGAAACACTTTGAACCTGAAAGAGGCCATGATATAAGATATTTTAATAAGTCTAGCTGGTTAATTTAATGTACTAAATATCTCCAGTCAAAATAGAATCTAACCACATTCATCCTCGTTCTAATGTTTTCTGATATAAAATGAACCAGAATTAGAGACTTAGTAATAGTTGCTTTAAGCAAGGTTCCAAAACATTATGTGTATTAAACTTGACAACTCTAGTTTACCTTCTTTAATGATCTTGTTGACTTTAAGTATTACAGTATGAGTTGTCGCCAATGTTAGGAATACTGTGTTTTCCTTCCTACACTTGCTTTATAGTGATTGGTTAATTAAACCCTGAAAGCTCTGGTGTTAAGAAGAGGGAGCCCATGGCTCACTGACTTCTGCAATTGAATTAGGTTTTTACAGTAACCTCATATTGTTTCAAGGAAGAAAGCAAGAAGAATGACATTTGAAATCTTGGGAGGAGCAGGAGCAGGTATGAGTTAATTGCTTGCCTTGGAATTTTGCCAAAAGACAGATGTTAATAACTTTTTCCATAAAAAGCGCCAAGAATGCTCTTTAATGAAATCCACTATTGTGAATTTTGACTCCCTGCTCCATCAGAAAGGGATGCTGCCGTCAATAGGATCCACTTGCATGTTAAATACTAATCCACAGTCTCCCAAGCTGATTTCTAGATCCTTGCAAGCAATAGCAATGCATGCAGATGTGTTGTCTAGTCGTTCAAGTGAAAGATGAGGAACGCAGAGCCCAAACAACTATTCTGGTATTTTTTTTTACAGAGAATACTTTCCTAGGCTAGCCCAGGTATTGGTTCTCTACTATCTCCTGCTGATAGAAAAAAAGGTGTGCAGGGGGAAGAAGGGAGAAGAGGAGGAGGAAGAGGAGGTGGAGGAGGAAGAGGAGGAGGTTGGTGCTTCTAGTCATGTGGATGCTTTCCTTTCCCCACATGTGTCTGAAGGCTAGGCTTTCGTCTCTACCAGACTTTTTTTCCTTAGCCTTTGGACTCAGATTATCACTTTCAGACCTTCTATTTGCCATCATTTCATACCAGGTACCCTAAAAAATTAAACATTACTAGCTGGATGAAATTTTGGAAGGCAAAGGCAGCTGTATCTCTGACTTTGAGGCCAGCCTGGTCTACCTATCTACTGCAATAATATTCACAATAATGATGCGCTAAAACAGTTTGGACAGCTTGAGTTGGTATACTAAGATACCAGTGACTGGGCAGTTTGAAGCACAGGAACTTATTTTTCATAGTACTAAAGGCTGGGACACATAATTTTAAGGTGCAGGCATATTAAGTTCCTGTTTGGGTCCTTCTTGAGTAACAAGTAGATGTTTTCTGGCTGTATACAGAAAGGGAGCATGGACAAGAATCTCTTGTATCTCTACTTGTCAGTGGACCAATGCCATTCAAAGTTTCCACATTCGTGGCCTAACTGCCTTTCAAAGGCACTGTCAGCATCTAAGCTTTGGGCTTAGAGAAACAAATATTCCATCCACAGCAACAGCATACCCTCAGATTTAGTGGCAAAAATATTAATAATTTTTTATTAACAGATCTGCATATTGGTAGCAGCTTGTCTTTTATAGGCCCTGTATATAGGTTTAACATATGTTTATTCTGTGTCCTGATCCTCCTGGAATCAGTGACATCCATGCTTAGCCCTGTGGATCTTATTATGTGGTGGAGGGTTAGTGTCCACTTGCATTGTGTTATCCTTGTGATAGATCACTAAAATGTAAGAAGAAGCCAAATTGACGGAGCATATTCAAGATTGCTGTTCATGGTAGGTGTTATCATTCTATGAATCTAGTAGATCCTTTGGCCAAGTTCAATATCTAGAAGCCAGAGAAGTTTATTTTCTATACAATGAGAAGAGAAGAGAGTATTTGCTGAATAGTCATTTGCATACCTTTGTGGGGCTAGGAGAGCCATGTAGCTGTGGGGAACAGGCCTGGAGCAAGAGTGGAGTCAAGGTGTGTCCAAACCCTGGAAATCTCACCCTGAGAGCTATAGGAGTAGGTTTGCTCCCAGTCCTACACCTGGCCTGCATATCCCAGGTTCATAGCTTTGTTCCCATCCCCCTGAGGATGTGACATAGCTGGTAATCAGGTTAAACTTCCTCTCCCTTTATGAGGTCATGTCCAGCAGCATCTGGGATTCCTCCTTATGCAAATGAGGCATCCTCAGCACGCTGACGCTGGCCAATGCTGTACTCTTATCCTGATAACCCCTACTCACCCCCTACAAAGTTTTAAATTGCCTTTGTTCCCCCCATTAAACCAGCTGTCTCCATGAAGCCTGTCTCAATGGTCTCCCTTGTCATTATACTCACCCCCTGAGCTCTCCACCCCCCAGTCCTTTCTGCTTTGCCCCCCTGCTTGGGATCTACTGGTTTTGACCACAGATCAGTTACCCAGCTACGGGAAGAGAAGCAGAGCCTGAACAACAGACCTTGTGAATGCACAGCTAAATTTCAGTCATCAGCAACGTTCTCATGTTCCATAGAAATGGTACTAAGAGCAAGCAGCTACCAGAAGGGGACAGGGGAAGTAGGTGTTCATGACCTATACAGAAAACGGCACAGTTTCTCAAGGACAGACGGAGCCTTGGGAAAATTCCAGCTCTTACTATGAACTTCTATTGCAAGGGTGGAGGAGAGTGAGAAAACGGGACAAAGAAGATGAGGAGAGAAGAGATTAGTAATCAGCACAGAGGTAAGACTAAATCAAATTGCAGGCTTATATACAGGGTGTGACAAGAACTCAGGCACTGGAGTTCGTACCTTTAGTGCCAGTGCTCAGGAGGAAGAGGAAGGAAAATGGGAAGTTTAAAGCAATCTTGTGTTCTATAATTGGACTCTGTTTCAAAAGAGGGGTGGGGCATAGTGTAGGAGGGGTAGTTTACGGTATTAAGCAGTCAGTCCATAATTATGGTCCCACATGTTATTATTAGCTGTCAGACATTTGCTCTTTCTGTGACTCTGTGCTGTGAATTATATGCACATAAATTCTGCTGTAAAACAATGAACAAATTCAGCCAAAAGCCAGCATCTTGTTTATTAGGCAATTTGGCAAACACGATAAAACTACATACTTGAAGAAAAATGCACAACATAGGAAAAGGCCGTGATTAAAACAGAAACATGCATCATAATGAGTACGTTTAAGTAAGCAGTCACTGATGACATCGGTAATGGGAGAAATTCTGTATTTTAACTAAAATTTAAATTTTCCAGCGATTTGTCCGTTTTGACCGAATTGTGTGTTTTTAGAAAGAAAATAGTAAAGGCAAGTTGAGATTAAAACAAAAGTTACTATATCGCTCTAGGGCAGACCCTCTTATTTCTAGGAGACTGAGGCAGATCACAGCCCCTTTGACATCGCTGGTCACCTCTCAGCTCCATCATGGCGGCTACACAATGGGCTGGGCTCACACCACTTAGGCAGAATTGATTGCTCAGTGTAGATACCGTCTTAGTCTTGACATTTAATCTCCCCATTCTCTAATATTACTTCCTTCTATCTGATAAAAAACAAGTTTAAAAGCTCAGAATTCCTTACTTCTATTGAGCCAGAAAAATCGTCTCTTTTAGTGGCATTTAACTGCTGAGCTCTGATTTCCATAAATGGAATATAGTGGTATTTGCTTATCTCTAATCAGAGACCAGCTCCTTCCATAAATACCCTAGATGACCTAAAGCTATTTTTAAAAACAGTACCAATGATAACGAGGGGGGACAGCTTTTCCGCCATTTCACGCACACATTTTCACAGACAGGTCTCACAGATGGCTTGCTTAGCAGGCGAGGAGAGGACTTAACCCAGAGCTCCCAGCTTCCTCTCTGCCCAAAAGCTCTTTTCTTCCGTATTTCCATTTCGCACCTGCGCAGTATGGCAGTAGAGAACAGCTCTGGCCCCAGCCAATGTGAGCGTGAATTGAACGTGTGTAGTTCCAGATTGCCTTTCTCTATGTAATCTGCTATAACAGAATGCTAGGGCTTTGCTGGTAGTTATTTTCCCCAGACATTTATTTCTCCCAGGTCTAGAGCCTGGAAGCTTGGGAACAGGATGATTGGTGGCACCACTGTGTTCTGGCAAGGGTCTTTACTAGGCTACACACAGCCAACTTACTTGGTGCTTCTTCATGCAGCAGGGGTAAAAAAGCTCATGGCCATTTACAAGGACAGTCTGGCTGTTTAAGAAGGCTCACTCAATGGTTTTTCTTTTTTTTTTTTTTTTTTTTTTTTTTGTTTTTTTTGTTTTTTTTTGGCCTTTGTTTTTCTTGAACTTCATTCATATAGTCTGTGAGTTGTTTGTGGGGTGTTCAGAGCTTTCTGGGGTTATATCCAATTATCAGTGACTGCATATTATGTCTGTTCTTTTGTGACTGAGTTATCTCACTCAGGATGATATTCTCTAGATGCATCCATTTTCTTAAGAATTTCATAAAGTCATTGTTTCTGATAGCTGAGTAGTACTCCATTGTGTAAATGTACCACAATTTTTGTATCCATTCATCTACTGAAGGACATCTGGGTTCTTTCCAGGTTCTGGCTATTATAAATAGGGCTGCTATGAACATTGTGGTGCATGTGACTTTGTTGTATTTTGGAGCTTTCTCAGGGTTATATGCCCAGAAGTGGAATAACTGGGTCTTCAGGTAGTACAATGTACAATTTTCTGAAAATTCCCAGACTGATTTTCAGAGTGATTGTACCAGTTTAAAATTCCACCAGCAGTGGAGAAGTGTTCCTCTTTCTCCTCATCCTCGCCAGCATCTGCTGTCATCTGAATTTTTGATCTTAGCCATTCTGACTGGTGTGAGGTGGAATCTTAGGGTTGTTTTGATTTGCATTTCCCTGATGACTAAGGATGTCGAGCACTTCCTTAGATGCTTCTCAGCCATTCAATATTCCTCAATTGAGAACTTTTTGTTTAGCTCTGTACCCCATTTTTTAATAGATTGTTTGATTCTCTGGTTTCTAACTTCTTGAGTTCTTTGTATACCTTGGATATTAGGCCTCTATCAGATGTGAGGTTGGTAAAGATCTTTTCCCACTCTGTTGGCTGCCATTTTGTTTTCTTGACAGTATCCTTAGCCTTACAGAAACTTTGCAATCTCACTAAGTCACATTTGTTAATCATTGACCTTAGAGCCATTGATGTTCTGTTCAGGAAATTTTCTCTTGTTTCTTAGAAACCTATGTGTTCTAAGGTTTTCCCTAATTTGTCTTCTAATACTTTCAGTGTACCTGGTTTAATGTGTAGATCTCTGATCCACTTGCACTTAGGCATTGTACAAGGAGGTAAGAAAGGGTCTATTTTCATTCTTCTACATGCTGAGTGCCAGTTGGACCAACACCATTTATTGAAGAGGCTGTCCTTTTTCCATTGACTGTTTACAGCTCCTTTGTCAAAAACCAAGTGACCATATATGTGAGGGCTCATTTCTTGATTTTCTATTCTATTCCAAGTGCCTATCTCTGTACCAGTACCACGCAGTTTTTAGCACAATTGTCTTGTAATATAGCTTGGGGTCAGGGATAGTGATTCCTGTAGATGTTTTCTTGTTGTTGAGGATGGATTTCGCTATTCTAGGTCTTTTGTTATCCAGATGAAATTGCACATTGCTCTTTTCAACTCTATGAAGAATTGGGTTCAAATTTTGATGGGGATTGTATTGAATCTGTAGATTGCTTGGTAAGATGCCCATTTTTATAATGTTGGTCCTTCCAATCCATGAGCATGAGAGATACTTTCATTTTCTGAGATCTTCCTTGATTTCCTTCTTCAGAGATTTGAAGTTCTTGTCATACAGGTCCTACACTTGCTTAGTTAGAGTCACACCAAGATATTTCATATTGATTGTTTCTATTGTGAAGGGTATCTTTTCTCTAATTTCTTTCTCCACATGTTTGTCCTTTGAGTAGAGGAAGGCTACTGATTTGTTTGAGTTAATTTTGTATCCAGCCACTTTGCTGAACTTGTTTATCAGCTGGAGGAGTTCTCTGGTGGAATTTGTGGGGTCACTTATGTAAACTATCATGTTATCTGCAAACAGTGATGATTTTACTTCTTCTTTTCCAATTTCTATCCCTTCGATTTCCTTTTGCTGTCTAATTGCTCTGGACAGGACTTCCAGTACTATGTTGAATAGGTAGGGGGAGAGTGGGCAGCCTTGTCCAGTCCCTGATTTTAGTGGGATTGCTTCAAGTTTCTCACCATTAAGTTTGATGTTGGCTGTTGGTTTGCTGTATATTGCTTTTATTATGTTTAGGTATGGGCCTTGGATTCCTGTTCTTTCCAAGACTTTTAACATGAAAGGTTGTTGAATTTTGTCAAATGCTTTCTCAGCATCTAGTGAGATGACCATGTGTTTTTTTTTTTCTTTGAGTTTGTTTGTATGGTGGATTACATTGATGGATTTCCATATATTAAACCATCCCTGCATCCCAGGGATGAAGCCTACTTGATCATGGTGAATGATCATTTTGATGTGTTTTTGGATTCGGTTTGGAAGGATTTTGTTGAGTATTTTTGCATCAGTGCTCATAAGTGAGATTGGTCTGAAGTTCTCTTTCCTTGTAGGGTCTTTGTGTGGTTTAGGAACGAGAGTTATTGTGGCCTGGAAAAATGAGTTAGGTAGTAATCCATCTGACTCTATTTTGTAGAATAGTTTGGAGAGTATTGGTATTAGGTCGTCAATAAATGTCTGATAGAATTCCACACTGAACCCATCTGGACCTGGGCTTTTTTTTGGTTGGGAGGCTTTTGATGACTGTTTCTATTTCTTTAGGTGTTATGGGATTATTTAGTATGCTTAATCTTTACACACCAAGAAACCTTTGACTATTTCTAGGTTACGTCTTGTTTTACATGTAGTTTATGCTCATTGTGACTAGTAAGATTTTAATGCATACTATCAAACCTTTAAAAAATCAAGTACTGACAGCAACGTATTCATATACTTTTATGCAAAAATGCTTTTAAAATTTGTACGTTTATCTTTGTCTTTTAAAATAAAGTTTTTCAATTAAAAAAAAAAAAGAAGAGGGCTCACTCAAGATTTAATCGTGTCCCAAAGCCCTTGGCTTTCAGTGCCATTACACCGGGGTAGAGATTCAAAATATAAAATGGGGGTAGGGTGGGGGTGGGCACAAGCATTCAGTCTATAGCATATTCTTAGCTCTCTTTTGTCCACTTTATGGATAGAACACAGATGTTGACATTGCTTTAGCTCTTTTCCCAATTAGAGGTGTGTGTGTGTGTGTGTGTGTGTGTGTGTGTGTGTGTGTGTGTGTAAATGGGACACTCTAATGTCCTGATTATATAGACTGGACCAGAACTGGCTTTCTGAAGGCATATTTATTGTCTTGAGTGTTTTCCCACTAGATTAGTTTCTTCACTCTAAAGAACAAGGGATTAGGCTACAAACCAGTTGCAAGTCAAAGCGCAACAAGGAAGAGGGGAGGTGAGGACCCAAGAATCATTGTTTATCTTGCTTTCTTTCCTTTGCTGATGGAACCAGTACTAACTGGGTGCATGTTTTGCTGTGGGCACAAAGGTGAGAGGATGTTTTATTTGTTCTTGGTGAGTTTAGAAAACACATGAAGGACAAAGAGTCTGGAACTGCCACAAAGGAGGTAGCACATTCTAGTTCGTAGCGATCTGATTTCTCGATAAGACTTGGAGATCAAACTCCCTATATTTGCAGAAGTTTTAAGACTTATACCACAGTATGTTTGTTTTGGTGATAACTAGTCACTTTCTCACTGAATTTGAGGCTCACCCCATGGGAGGGAATAAGTACCTGGTACTGACTACCCTGGTCAAAAGCCTATAACCAGGCCTAAGGAGGGAACATATTCCCAATACTTTCCTAATCTACCTTTGAAATTGTCTTAGTCAGGGTCATGGACCACCCGGGACAGAAGCAGCAAGGGTGGAGTGAACCGCCCGGGTCTGTGAATACTTGGAGGCAGTGTGGAGCCACTAAGATAAAGATACATTGCAGTGTCATGTGGTCCTACAGGAGCTGACACTAGTGCCGGATAAAAGATTCTTATTTAATATTTACCAAAACACATGTGATCATAGTATGTTATGTATGACACTGCCAAATGGTAAAGAATGAATAGTGTAGAGGCAGCAGGCAAGGAAAGCAGCATGAGCGAAGACTCCGAATCTTGTTTATTTTCATATTGCACTTTATGTCTCTCTCTGGCCTGTCACACTCCTTCTTCATAAGACTAAAGAGACACAGAGAAAGCAAATGCCTAGCACACACAGATGAACCTGCAACCTAAGAAGGCTGAGTGTCAAACATGGAAGCACATTAGACTTGCCCTCTCCCTTACTTTCTTCCAGTTTATAACCAGAGTTCAAGATTTTTGTGGACAACAGAGAAAGCAAGTTGCTCCCACCATTACTCTTGGAGATCCATCTTTTATCCACAGTGAACTACAATTTCCTTTCTAGAAAACTGTACTGCAGACACACAGTCTAGTAAACTAGATGGTAGATACTCTACAATTATTACAACATGGATTCTTCTCTTACAGCTGATATTCTTGAAGGGCTTCCCTGGTTTCCTACTGAAAATACTGCTTATTTTGATACAATGTATGATCATTTGTAAGTAAAGTGCTATCAAGGTAATTCTGCTTACATTAAACTTTTACATAGGTTAGAAAGAGTAAGTAGAATATAATAATTAGCAATAATTAACTGAGTACTATGTTCAAGCTACTATGCTAAGGGTTGTTTGGGTGTTAGATCATGTGATCATTATAACATTTTAGAGTAGCATAGCTTAATATAACAACACCCATATTATAAAAGACACAAACGGTGTGTACACGTTTAAGTAACTTGAAAATGGTAAATACTGAACTGGAATTAGAACGCATGCAAGCCAGACTGAGGAGTTGGTGCTCGCAAGTTCTGCACTTGATAATGTCTTCATCAAGAGATAATTTTTCAAATTATAGGCTATCTGAAAGAATAGTGTCTTAGAGCTTATGGTGCTTATGTGAAAGCGCAGAGTGGTGATAAAATAATATATTCATTAAAAACAAAGTAGGAAGAACAAGTTCCAGTAGACACGGTTAGAATTAGATATTAAATATTCCTAAATTCTCAGATGAAATACTTGTCTTTGTGTGTTGTTATATCTTATGTAATAACCACTAATAATATTGTGACTTTCTCATCGAAACTCCAATGATTAAAAGGTTTCTTTCCAATTGATTTATGCATATTCATCATCCATTGCTTTCTAGACGTTCATTTATCTCAATTTGTTCCAGAATTGTATGAATGCTTACTAAACACATTAGCATTATGTTTAGGAACTATGCAGAATAATTGCATCAAATATATTCCAGTTTTCAAGGTCTGGATATATAATAAGCATATAAAATGGACACATGGATACAAAGGGATACAGACATTTTGAAAGACAATGTGGAAGTTTCTCATCAAAACGAGCACACAGTACAATCCAGGGATCTCACTGCTTTTAATCTACCTGAAGAAGACTGGTTTCAACTTTGATCACACTTTCCTAACAGATGGCTTCAGATCTTTGAGTCGTATTCTGTCATCAAACGAGTTATAAAACAAATCAGAGATTTTAGATTTGGTGGTTGTGGATAATGGCTTGTGTTTTAAATTTTATGAATTCTCTTTAAATTAAAATTTTAGAAATAAAAAGTATGACTACTCTGTTTAACCTCTAAAAAAATGTTTTTGAGACAGAGACTTAGGGAATTAAGACTGGTCTCAAACTCACTATGTGACCAAGGATAACTTCTCCTCATCATTGGTACTAGATTTACATGAGTGTGGTTTGATGTCCGGTTTGTGAGGGTGGGTGATGATCGAAGCCTGTGCTTCATGAATGTTATACAAGACATCTACCAACTGTGCCACATCCCAAGCCCTATTCTCTAACCATTTGCTATACAATTTGTGGATACATAGTCACAGTGACAATCTGTTAGGCATTTTCACTCCAGAGCTGATTACCTGGTTAGTAATCAGCTCAGATACTGATATACAATGTCCTGTGTAGACCACAGGGAAGAGGAAGAAGAGAGCAGCACGTGACGCTTTCTCTGTGCTTCTCAGCTTCACTGTGGGAGAGAGGAGTCCTTGAAAGGGGTGAATGACCACCGTAATGTTTTCTCTATGCATATTGTTAAGTCTGAGTTTGAGAGTAAAAAATTTTTCTCTGGGGCTGGATGTGACTCCTGGTGGAGTACCTGGCTAATATGTACGAGGTCTGCCCTTCCATTGTTAGGAATGGCAGTAATAATCATAACAACGAAAAGATAAATTTTCAATGACATCTTGACAAACATTCATATTTTATGTCACATGTCACCTATTTAGTGGTTCTAAAGGATTAGAAGAGACAGGGATAGGTATCGCTGTCTCTAGAGTTCACATGTATAAAAGTAGCTGATATCACCAGTCCTACTGTAGTAAAATGTCTCTACATTTAGCATTGTATGGGACGCATTCACAGTTAAGCTTGCATTACTGTTAAGGGAAATCAAAGAGAAGAAACAAGAAGAGAGAAAAGATTCATGTATCCAGTCTAACCCTCCAAATTTAAAAAGAAAGCACACAGGGGCTGTGTTGGCTGTTGCATTAACTTACCTGTTTAATGCTAGAACTGTTTCCAGGTAGGAATTATTTAAACACCTCTGCCTGAGGGAAATGCTTTTTGAAAAATCCTTAACAAATCTACAAAATAAAGATTTAAAGGGTGAAATTAATACTTGACATATTTGCTGCCATTTACATTATTTCTGTGGCCCTTGAACACTATGCACACTAGATTATTTTTTCCTAAGAACACTTCAACCCTCCCTCCCCCATGAGGCAGATCTTACTTTGTTACCCTGACTGGGCTGGAACTTGCTGTGTTGACTAGACTGGTCTTGAACTCACAGAAATCTGTCTTCTGGGTGCTGGGATTCAAGGCAAGTACCACCATGCCTGGCTTCTAAGCAAATAATTTTCTGTATTTTGTTATTATAGTAGGTTATGATTCTGGCTTCATAGACCAAAGGAAGTGTGGTTATAGTAACAATTTATTTGTATAGTGAAGTTCTGTGAGACTTATTTCCCTGCCTGCTCTAAGTACAACTATGGTGAAATTGAACAAACTATTGTCCACTTAATGAGGCCACATTTGGAGACATACTCTCTAAGAGTGAGCAGCTTTGAAGTTAAGTTTTATATACAGCAAGAGAACTTGATTGTTTTCTTAGAGAATCTGGCCATTGCTTCTCATGTTGCTGATTTTGCATTTTTTTTCCTATTCTTTTTCTTCACAGTAATAAGTTACCGATTCAGCATCTAATAATTATTTTCATGACACAGCCATGAATTCCTCTTCTTTACAGAGCTTCAAGTGCTCATGGGAAAAGTTCAGAAATTAAGCAAAACAAAAACTAAGACATTATGGCGAATCAATAGTCCTGCCCTCCAAGGTACCTCTGGCTAACATTTGTCATCTTTCTTAACAAATGTCTACATAGATACACATGTGCTCATGTGTACACACACATACATGAATAGTCATTTTTTAATAAAAAGAAAAAATATTGATTTAGCTGTTTCTCCAAAGTTATATGATTGTCTACAAATAAATTGCTCCTATGACAGCTCAAATGAGTGCTTTGTTTTTAAGGAGAAGATTGTTCATGTAGATGTCAATAGTTTAAAAATCCCAATAATATTAAAACTTGGATGACAAAAATGTAAATTTCAGTATATTTTCCCTAACCACACTCCTGTCCTCTGGAGGAAACTGGTAATGTTTTACCAAAAATGTCTCATCTGAATGTCTAATCAAGACTTAACATTCAGTTATAGAGAACCTGGGGGACAGAGGGATTAGTTATTCACCACCAGCAGCTAAGTGACCCAGAAGTGGGACATTCCAGGAGGTACTGACAGTCACAGGAAATACAGCCAGCTCGGGGTGAAAGGAAACAGAAGTTGCCCAATCATATACCCAGTCCTCAGAGACCACCACTGCAGTGGAGGGGCAGTCTCCATAGGCCTCCTGTACACAAATAATGTGCCCTCAAACCATAATTCGGACCATGCTTTCTGCACTGTTTTGTAACCTGCTCCTCCCCCCACCACTGGACAATAAGTTTTTCCTTCTTATGTTTTAAACCCTTAACTGTTATATATTATTCCTCATTATATTTAAACTATGATTTTTCTTTCACCAAGGAACATATTTGCTTCTTATTTTTTTTATAGTATAAATTAGCTGTAATGGCCATCTGCATCTGACTATACTTGTAAAAATTCACTGGATGAATCACAAAAATTAGAACTGGCAAGTCAAGGAGAGAGAATATATTTAAAGCTATGTGACTGTATTTATTTCTTTCTATATTTAATTTATGTTCTCCATATATATCGTAAATATTTCCTCTGATTATAGTTTGTTCATAAATTTGCCAGAAATTAGCCTTTACTAAATAAAAGCTGTAAGTACATTCGTTCAATCATTCAACCATGTCCTCTCTCCTGCTTTGTATCACTATCTCCTGTCCTTCCTTCCTTCTTCCTTCCTTCCTTCCTTCCTTCCTTCCTTCCTTCCTTCCTTCCTTCCTTCCTTTCTTCCTTCTAGATTTTTCTCTTGAGAGCATTCTTTATAACTTGAATTTTTTTTAAATCACTGACTGTATATCCTGTATATTTTAGCATTTTATTTTCCTATTTAAGAAGAAAAAGAACTTTCTAAGAAATTGTAGGATGATGTCATTGTACAGGAAGGCAGGTTCAGAATAAGGCGAAGCCTATCATTGGCTGAGAAGGAAGGGTGGGCGGGGGGAAAAGTCTAGGTAGGAGGAGGAGAAGCGGGAGAGTAAAGATGTAGACAACGGAGGAGGATAATCCAGATCCAGGTGGACAAGGTCAATTTTATCTTGTCTAGGAGGGCAGTTTATATCTTTATTAGTTGGCAGTGAATTTATTGTGTGGATGTATTGTGGACTGAGAATTTAACATTAATCTGATTGATAAATCACAAGCTTCTGGAACGTTGTTTTTAACAGCCTACAGGGGATGTGAGCAGGGTTCCCAGCCAGCAGAGAGACAGCTGCTGGAGCGGCCCGCCCACCGGGTGGAGAGAGAATGCGTGGGAATTGGTAGCCACCCATCTATTCAATATTTACCACAACATAAAATGGCCTTATTTTCTGTTCTTTGTCTGAAGTTTTTTGGTTTTATTTGTTAAATTTCTGAAATTTTGCTCTGAATTCCATTGTACCTTTGTAGACCTTTTTTGAGTCTTCCAAAGGTTCTTCAGCTGAACGCTCATTTAAGTTGTTCCTTTTAATTTTCCTTTTAAATTTTTTATTGGTTATTTGATTTATTTTCATTTCAAGTTTTATCCCCCTTCCCAGGTTTCCCTTCACAAGTCTCCATCTTCTCCCTCTCCCCCTGCCTCTATGAGGGTGCTCCCTCACCTGCCCACTCATTCCTGCCTCAGTGCCCTAGCATTCCCCTTATCCCGACTCACTGACCCTCCCAGTGATGCCAGATAAGGCCATCCTCTGCTACATATCCAGCTGGAGCCATGGGTCTCCCATGTGTACTCATTGGTTGGTGGTTTCATCCCTGGGAGCTTTGAGGAGATGTCTGGTTGGTTGACACTGTTGTTCTTCCTATGGGGTTGTAAACCCCTTCTACTCCTTCAGTCCTTGCCCTAACTTCTCCTTTGGTGTCCCTGTTCTCACTCCGATGTTTGGCTGCCTGCATCTGCATCTCTGACAGAGCCTCTCAGGGGACAGCCATACCAGGCTCCTGTCAGCATGTACTTCTTGAGTGTCATGGCCATTTCTACGGCTTTGTTTTCAAACTGCATCTTTAGAGTGTCTCATGAGTTCTGACGCATGAAACTTTTCTTTATTATTTCTGTTAGGGAATATTAATTATGCAAAACAATGGGCTTCATGATGACATTTGCAAACATGCACATCTGGACCATCACCAACCTCCTTGACCTCATCTCTCCATCCCCTTCCTAGAAGTCTCCCTTCTCCTTCCGTGTCACCCCCTTTTTTATTCCCCTGCACACGAGAGAAAGCATGGCGTTTATTTTTAAGACCCTGGCTTATTTGTGTTAACGCAGTGATCGATTCACTTTCCTGAAAATGGCACCGTTTTGTATCTTACCGCTGAGTGGTATTTCACCATGTTATTGTATGACATTTCCTTACCCA
This sequence comes from Micromys minutus, assembly GCF_963924665.1. Lineage (NCBI taxonomy): Eukaryota > Metazoa > Chordata > Mammalia > Rodentia > Muridae > Micromys > Micromys minutus. Next base: position 24,691,389 of record NC_137974.1, on the reverse strand, counting down.
GTGACCTCTCTTCAGGCATCTAATGGAGCAATAAGCACAGTGTGTAGGTTCTTCTGTTGTGTCATGGCTTTGGTTTCTTTGGTTATACCCTGAGGCTTGGAATAGTTGGGTCAAGTGGAAGTTTTGCTTTTAATCTCTTGAGGGAACTCCATACTGTTTTCCATAGTGAGTAGACTACTAAATTACATTCCCACCAACAATGGGTAAGGGTTTCTTCCCATTGACATTATAGCTTGCATTTATTTTATTTTTGTGAGAGGTAGGGTGGAAGGAATGCATGCCTGTGTGTGAGTTCATGCCTACAGATGTATATGTGAATCATGGAGGTTAAGGTCAGGTGTCTTTCTCACAGTCTATTTGGAGACAAATGTCTCACTGTGCTTGGTGTTCACCAGTGGGGCTGATTATCTGGCTGGTGGGTCCTGGGACCTGTCTGTCTCTGCCCTTTGCCCCGCTTTCCTTGGGGAAGGGGATGCAAATGCAGGTTTCTATGACCAGCTTTATGTTGGTACTGGGAATCTGAAGTCTTCATACTTGTGCAGCAGGCACTTTAACAACTAAGACAAGTCCCCAGCCCTGCCTTCGTACTCTTGATATCTATCTGACTGCTCTGAAATATCAATATAGATTTAATTTGCATTTTCCTGGCAGCTAAAGATGTCAAACATTTTTCTTTCTACATACTTATTGGCTACTTGTGCTTCCTTTGAGAAGTGGCTGCTTAGTTAACTTTCCATTTGACTGACTGGATAACGTGTGTGTGTGTGTGTGTGTGTGTGCACATTTTAAGTGTTCTATATACTCTGCATATTAAGCCCTGTTGGAAGAATTACTGGGAGAGATTTTAGTTTCATTCTATAGGCTGTCTTGTCACTCTGTGTTTCCCTTGCCTTTGGCATTTGGGTTCGATGCAACTGAATAGCTTTTGCTATTATTTCTTGAAGTATCAAAATCTTATTTACAAAATCACTGCCTGTGTCTATACATTAAAATGTTTCCTTGATGCTTTCCTCTCAGTTTCAAAGGTGAGGTGTTACATTAAGGCCTTCATCTCACCTCCAGCAGCTTGTGGACCAGGTAAAGCATAAACGTGCAGATCTAGCTTCCCTAGAACTGTTTGTCAAAGACCATCTTTAGTCAACATATGCTTTGGACTGTAGCTCTCTGGGTTTTTATATGGTGTATCTACTCTAGTTCATTGGTCTCTGAGTCTGTTTTTATGACATCATCATGATGGCTTTCTTCCTATAGCTTTGTAGTATAAGTTGAGATCACATATTGTGATGTCTGGGTTGTTTGGGGATTCTCATGTTGGACCATTTGACCAACAATTCAGTAGATGTAATCCAGTTCTAAAACTGGGAGCTTCATTTGGTGACAAGAGATGTTCAGAAATGGTTGTCTTCCCTATTATTTGGTGAATTTATTTACATATTCATATATCTATATATTTTAAGAAGCTTCTACTGCTCTGCAGTAGTTTTCTATACAACCTTCAAATAGCCCTTAATTTTAGTACTCTCTCCCTGTATTCCCACCATCGCCCCTCTTCCCTCCTCAGCAGCACTTGTCCTCCTATTTCAGCCCATCCATCACTATCGATTCTAGGGAAATCTATCTCTCCTCTGACCCATTCCCTCACCCTATACCTAATCTCTGTGGTTCTACAGTTTATAATTTGGTTACTATTGACTTAACAGCTAATATCCATATGTAAGCAAACACATATGGTATTTGTCTTTCTGGGACTGGATTGCCTGGCTCAGAGTGATTTTTTTCTAGTTCTATCCATTTACATGTAACTTCCATGATTTCATTATTTTTAAGTGGATGAGTTATGTTTCATTGTCTAAATGTAGCACATTCTCTTTATCCATTCATTTGTGGAGGGATATCTAGGTTGTTTCCATCTCGTGGCTATTGTGAATAAAGCAGCAATGAATGTGAATAAACAACTGGCTATGGTAGATGAAGTGTCCTTTGAGTGTATGCACAAGAGTGGTAACTTGTTAGGCTTACTACTGCTGTAATGACCAAAAACAATACGGGGAAGAAAGGTCTTGCTTTACTTTACACGCAGTTCCAAAATAACAGTGGACTATTAAAAGTGGTGATGGCAGGTACTGAAGAAGGGAGGGAACTTGGAGGCAAGAGCCAATGCAGAGGCCATGAAGTAGTGCTGCCTACTAACTTACTCTTCATGGCTTGCCCAGCCCCTTTCTTACAGAAGCCAGGACCACCAGCCTAGGGATGGCACCACCCCTAATGGACCCAGCCCTTCTCCAAAATCATCAATTAAAAAATGGCTTACAAAGGCTGTGTTTGTGGAACAGCTGCACAGGCTCTTTTCCATCTGTACCAGCAGAGAGCCTGGGGCATAGGCCCGGTGAGGTTGCACAGTAAGTTCTCAGAGAGCAGAAAGTGCTTTTCTGTGCTCTCTGGAAAAGAATCCTTTCCAGCCCACAGTGAGGGCCGGGCCTCTGTCAGTGGGAATCAGGATAGCCTGTAAAGGCTGTGCTTGCGGACTACCCACACAGGCTCTTTTGCACCTGGACCAGCAGAGAGCCTGGGGCACAAGCCCGGTGAGGTTGCTAAGGGAGTTCTCAGAGAGCAGAAAGTTCTGTGCTCTATGAAAAAGGATACTTTCTGGCCTAGAGAAAGAACCAGGTCTCCACCAGTATGACTAAGGACCTGTGGGCAAAGGGCTTAGCTCACAGAACAGCCTCATAAGAGCTCCCATACCTGAGCCCACAAAGACAGAACTGAGTCACTGCCATCAAAACTCACTGCTTGCCCACAAAAACCTGAACGCTCAGAAGCAATTTTCTTCCTGAGCCCACAGGCCCTCAGATCCATAGGAAAGACAGGCACCAGTCAGTGACAACAAGATCACCTATAATCACAGATAACAAGATGGCAAGAGGAAAGCAAAAGAACTTAAGCAATGGAAATCAAGACAACCTGGTAACTTCAGAACCCAGCTGTCCCACCACAGCAAGCAGTGGATTGTCAAACACACCAGAAAAATGAGATTTAGACTTGAAATCATACTTCATGATGATGATGGAGATCTTCGAGAAGCATGTGAATAATTCCCTTAAACAATTACAAGAGAACCAGGAGAAATCACTCAAAGAACTATGGGAAAACACAACAAAGCAGATGATGGAATTGAAAACAGTAATAGAAACAATAAAGAAAACACTAAAAGGGACAACCCTGGAGATAGAAAACCTAAAAAAAGAAATCAGGAATCAAAGATGCAAGCATCAGCAACAGACAACAAGAGATGGAAGAGAGAATCTCAGGGGATGAAGACAACATAGAAAACATAGACAAAACAATCAGAGAAGATGCAAAAACCAAAAAGCTCCTAACCCAAAATGTTCAGGAGATCCAGGACACAATGAGAAGACCAAACCTAAGGATAATAGGTGTAGAAGAGGGCAAAGATTATCAACTAAAAGGCACAGTAAATATCTTCAACAAAATCGTAGAAGAAAACTTCCCTACCCTAAAGAATGAGATGACCATGTGCATAAAAGAAGCCTAAAGAACCCCAAATAGAGTGGACCAGAAAAGAAATTCTTCCCAACACATGATAGTCAAAACAGCAAATGCTCAAAATAAAGAAAGAATACTAAAGGCAGACCAATCAGAATTACACCTGACTTCTCAACAGAGACTATGAAAGCTAGAAGATCTAGAACAGGCATCATACAGACTCTAAGAGAACACAAATGCCAGCCCAGCAAAACTCTCAATTATCATAGATAGAGAGACCAAGATATTCCAGGACAAAATAAATTTACACAGTATCTGAACACAAATCTAGCCCTACAAAGGATAATAGATGGAAAGTCCAACACAAGGAGGGAAACTAAACTCTGGGAAAAGCAAGAAAATAATTAAGCAAGGAAAGTAAAAGAAGAAAGAAACACAAACATAATTCTACCTCTAACAACAAAAATAACAGGAAACAATTACTATTTCTTAATATCTTTTAACATAAAGAAACTAAATTCCAGAGAGATCCAGGGACACAGGCCTGGTGAGACAGCATTCTGAGTAGGTGGGGTACAGAAAGGTCTGTGTCGAGCAAGCAGAAAGTGCGCCCCTAACCCCCTAATTGGTTCAGGGAAGCAGGTACCCTGCTTTAGGGTGTCTGTTTCCAGCTGGCTGCCTGTGCCTGCAGGACAGGCACTCAGGCCATCTGCCACCAGGTACAGCAGAGATCCAGAGACACAGGCCTGGTGAGACAGCATTCTGGACACATAAACAAAACCCGGAATTTTTCTGCATACAGGAAACTCATCTCAGAGACAAAGACAGACACTATCTCAGAGTAAAAGGTTGGGAAAAAAACCTTCCAAACAAACGGCCCCAAGAAGCAAGCTGGAGTGGCCATTCTAAAATCGAATAAAGTAGATTTTCAACCAAAAGTTATCAAAAAAGATAAGGAAGGACACTTTTTACTCATTACAGGGGAAATTTGTCAGGAGGAACTCTCAATCCTTAACATATATGCTCCAAATAAAAAAGCACCCTACTAAAGCTCAAAAAATACATTGCACCCCACACAATAAGAGTGGGAGATTTCAACACCCCATTTTCACCAGTGAACAGATCATGGAAACAGAAACTGAACAAGGAAACAGTAAGACTAGCAGAGGTTATGAACCAATTGGAATTAACAGACATCTACAGAACATATCATCCTTAAACAAAAGAATACACCTTCTTCTCAGGACCTCACAGCACCTTTTCCAAAACTGACCATATAATCAGTCAGAAAACAAGCCTCAATAGATATAAGAAGATTGAAATACTCCCATGCATCCTATCAGATCACCATGGTCTAAGGGCTGGTCTTTAATAACAACAAAGACAACAAAAAGCCCATATACACATGGAAACTAAACAATGCTCTATTAAATGATAGCAAGGTCAAAGAAGAAATAAAGAAATAAATTAAGGATTTTCTATAATTCAATGAAAACGAAAACACAACATACCCAAACCTATGGGATGCAATGAAAGCAGTACTGAGAGGAAAACTCACAGCTCTGAGTGCTTTCAAAAAGAAACTGGAGAAAGCATACATCAGCAACTTGCCAATACAGTTGAAAGCTCTAGAACAAAAGGAAGCAGATACACCCAGGAGGAATAGACAGCAAGAAATAATTAAACTTAGAGCAGAAATTGACCAAATAGCAACAAAAAGAATCATTCAAAGAATCAACAAAATCAAGAGCTAGTTCTCTGAGAAAATTAACAAGATTGATAAACCCTTAGCCAGACTAACTAGAGGGCAAAGAGAGAGTATCCAAATTAACAAAATCAGAAATGAAAGTGGAGACATAATTACTGATACTGAGGAAATTCAAGAAACCATCAGATCCTACTACAAAAGCCAATACTCAACAAGGCTGGAAACTCTGGAGGAAATGGATGAATTCCTAGACAGATACCAGATACTAAAGTTAAACCAGTACCAGGTAAGCCATCTAAATAATCCCATAACACCTAAAGAAAGAGAAGCATTCATCAAAAGCCTCCCAACCAAAAAAAGCCCAGGTTCAGATGGGTTCAGTGCAAAATCTTATCAGTCATTTATTGACTACCTAATACCCATACTCTCTAAACTATTCCACAAAATAGAATCAGATGGAACAGCACCTATCTCATATTTTGAGGCCACAATAACCCTCATTCCTAAACCACACAAAGATCATACATGGTAAGAGAACTTCAGAACAATCTCACTTATGAACAATGATGCAAAAATACTCAACAAAATTCTTGTAAACCGAATCCAAGAACGCATCAAAATGATCATTCACCATGATCAAGTAGGCTCCATCCCTGGGATGCAGGGATGGTTTAATATATGGAAATCCATCAATGTAATCCACTATATAAAGAAGCTCAAAGAAAAATCTACATGGTCATCTCACTAGATGCTGAGAAAGCATTTAACCAAATTCAACACCCCTTCATGTTAAAAGTCTTGGAAAGAACAGGAATCCAAGGCCCATACCTAAACATAATAAAAGCAATATATAACAAACCACCAGCCAACATCAAACTGTGATATTATTTCAGACAGTGAGTAAAACAAATCAAGATCCTTAACAACATGAAAACATCTGTGGGAATCACCATCCCTGACCTCAAGCTATATTACAAGGCAATTGTGCTAAAAACTGCATGGTACTGGTACAGAGATGGGCACATGGATCAATGGAATAGAATAGAAGATCCAGAAATGAGCCCTCACATATATGGCCACTTGATTTTTGACGAAGGAGCTGTAAACATTCAATGGAAAATGGACAGCCTTTTCAACAAATGGTGTTGGTATAACTGGCACTCAGCTTGTAGAAGAATGAAAATAGGCCCTTTCTTACCTCCTTGTACAAAGCTCAAGTGTAAGTGGATCAAAAATCTCCACATTAAACCAGATACACTGAAACTATTAGATGAGAAAGTAGGGAAAACCTTAGAACACATAGGCACAGGAGAAAATTTCCTGAACAGAACACCAACAGCTGGTGCTCTAATGTCAAATATTCACAAATGGGACTTAATGAGATTGCAAAGGTTCTGTAAGGCTAAGGACACTGTCAAGAAAACAAAACGGCAGCCAACAGAGTGGGAAAAGATTTTTACCAACCCCACATCAGATAGAGGTCTAATATCCAAGGTATACAAAGTACTCAAGAAGCTAGACACCAGAGAATCAAACAACCCTATTAAAAATGGGGTACAGAGCTAAACAAAAAGTTCTCAATTGAGGGATATTGAATGGCTGAGAAGCATCTAAGGAAGTGCTCAACATCCGTAGCCATCAGGGAAATGCAAATCAAAACAACCCTGAGATTCCATCTCACACCATTCAGATTGGCTAAGATCAAAAATTCAGATGACAACAGATGCTGGCAAGGATGCAGAGAAAGAGAAACACTTTTTATCATGTTCACCGTATATATCTGATTATATGCTAAGGTCTTTGATCCAATTGAAGTTGAGTTTTGTGCAAGGTGATAAGTATGGATTTATTTGGATTATTGTACATGAGGCTGTCCATTTGATTAGCACTATTTGTTGAGGATTCTGTCTTTTTCCCCCCAGTATATATTCAAGGGTTCTTTATCAAAAATTAGTTTTTCATAGATGTATTATTTATGTTGAGGTCTTCAATTCTGCTCTATTGATTGATGTGTCTGGTTTTGTGCTAATACTGTGATTTAAAAAATTATTGTTATGCCGATGTCATGCTGTTTTTATCTCAACAGTCATGGAGAACTATTTGAAATCAGGGAAGGCAACACCTCTATCAGTTTTTTTCTTTTTTCTTTTCAAGATTGTTTCAGCTGTCCTGTTTTATTTGTTTTGGATTTTTTTTTCCATATGAAGTCTAGTATTGCCTCAAGGTCTGTTAAGAATTGTGTTGGCATTTTGAAGGGGATTGTATTGAATCTGTAAATTTGGTAGGATGACCAGTTTTAATATGTTATATCCTATTGATCTGTGTTCTTCTGATTTCTTTCTTAATTTTCTTCTTCAAAGACTTGAAGTTCTTCTTCCTGTTTATACCTGTGCCTGGAGCTGACCCTGTGCCAGAGCTCTTTATGCCCAGACACCACTTGGAGAGAGCTGGTCCCCCAGAAGTGCTGACACACCTGAGAGCACAGGTAAGACCACCATTTCTGTGCTGAGGGACCCACCCAGAGCCTTCAGGACACAGGAACTGAGAAGCAGTTTGGGACAGGATTCTTCCCGTATCTGTCAGACCCCGCTGGGAGAGAGCTGGTCCCCCAGTAGTGCTGACACACAGGATTACGGGAGGGTCAAGCTATTGTCAGAATCAAAAAGATAAGCTAACATCAGAGATAAACAGATGGCAAGAGGCAAATCCAAGAACCTAAGACACAGAAACCAAGGCCACTTGGCATCATCAGAACCCAGTTTTCCCACCACAGTAAGTCCTGGATACCCCAACACACTGGAAAAGCAAGATTCTGATTTAAAAATCACAACTCATGATGATGTTAGAGTACTTGAAGAAGGTTATAAAGAGGAATGAATACAGAAAATGTGGTACATTTACACAATGGAGATCTACTCAGCTATTAAAAATAATGACTTCATGAAATTCTTAGGCAAATGGATGGAACTAGAAAGTTTCATCCTGAGTGAGATAAACCAATCACAAAAAAACACACATGGTGTGCACTCACTGATAAGTGCATAATAGCCCAAAAGCTCGGATTACCCAAGATACAATTCATAGACCACATGAAGCTCAAGAAGAAGGAAGACCAAAGTGCAGATGCTTTAGTCCTTCTTAGAAGGGGTAACAAAAATATTCACAGGAGGAAATACAGAGACAAAGTTTGAAGCAAATACTGAAGGAAAGGCTGTCCAGAGACTGCCCCACTTGGAGATCCAGCCCATATTCAACCACCAAACCCAGAAAATATTGCTGATGCCAAGAAGTAAATGCTGACAGGAGCCTGATAGAGCTGTTTTCTGAGAGGCTGTGCCAGATCATGACAAATACAGAGGCGGGTGCTCACAGTCAACCACTGAACTGAGAACAGGGTCCCTAATGGAGGAGTTAGAGAAAGGATTGAAGGAGCTGAACCAGGGACTAAAGCATTCTCCAAAGAGTACACATGGAGGGACCCATGACTCTAACTGCATATGTAACAAAGGACAGCTTGTTGGGCATCAATGGGAAGAGAAGCCTTTGGTCTTGCCAAGGCTTGATGCCCCAGTGTAGGGGATGTCAGGGCGGGGAGGTAGGAGGGTGTGGGTGGGTGGATGGCGACGCACCTTCACAGAAGCAGCAGGACAGGATGGGTGGTTTCCAGAGAGGAAACTGGGAAAGGGGATACCATTTGAAATCTAAATTAAAAAATCCAATTAAAAAACATAAAAATGATTAAAAAAAGACTTCATGTTATTACATAAGCCTTTTTGTTGCTTGGTTAGAGTTATCCCAAGATATTATACATTATTTAAAGCTATTGTGAAAGTTGTTGTTTCCTGATCTATTTATTTAGTTTTGTTTGCTACAATTTTTCTGTGCAGTTTTGGCTATCCTGGAACTTGCACTGTACATCCAGCTGGCCTTGAACTTAGATATTTATCTGCCTTCTCCCCTAAAAGTACTGGGATTAAAGGCATGTGCCAACACTGACTGGCTATATCCTGATTTCTTTCTCATTTTCTTTGTCATTTGTATATAGGAGGGATGCTGATTTTTATTTTGTTTTTTTTTTTAAGCTAATCTTGTATGTAGCAACTTTGTTGAAAGTGTTCATCATCTGTAGGCATTCCCTTGTGGAATTTCAGGGTACATGTATCTATCATATTATCTGCAAACAACAATACTTTGACTTCTTCCTTTCTTATTTGTATTCCCTTGATCTTCTTCAGTTGTCTTATTGCTCTAGCTAGAACCTCAAGGACTAGATTGAGTAGCTATGAAAGAGTGGGCAGCCTTGTCTTGTTCTTGATTTTAGTGGAATTGCTTTGAGTTTCTTTCCACTTAGATTTATGTTGGCTATAGGCCTGCTGTAAATTGCCATTATTGTGTTTAGGTATCTCCTTTGTATCCTTAATATCTCTGGACATTAGTTATGAAGGGTGTTGGATTTTATCAAAGTTTTTTTTTCTTTCAACTAATGAGATTTACCTATTTTTCTGAGATGAAGCTTACTTGATCATGGTGGATGATCTTTTTAATGTGTTCTTGGATTTAGTTTGCAAGTATTTTATTATTTTTGCATCTATGGTCATAAGAGAAACTAGTGTATAATCCCACCTCCCCCCCCCCTTTTTGTCAAGTATTTATGTGGTTTCTGTATCAAGGTGACTGGTCTTATAAAATGAATTTTTTTCTATTTTTATTTTGTGGGATAATTGAAGAAGTATTGGTGTTAGCTATCCTTTTTTTTAACACAAAAGTTTGGTAGAATTTTGCACTAAAACCATTTGGCTGTGGGATTTTGGTTGGGAGACTTTTAATGACTATTTTTGTTTCTCAAGGGGTTATATGTCTAATTAAACTATTTATCTTATCTTAATTTACTTTTGGTAAGTGGTACCTATTGAGAAAATGATATATATTTTTGACTCTCCAATTTGGCAGAATACATGTTTTTAAAGAATTTCCTTATGATTCTTTGTATTTCTTTGGTGTCTGTTCATCTGCATTGGCTATATGTTCCTCTTTTCATTTTATATTTTTAATTTTAGTCATTTTAAGTATTCTCTCTGTCCTTTAGTCAGATGAGGGTTTATCTATCTTGTCGATTTCCTCAACTAACTCTTGTTTCATTGGTTCTTTTCATTGTTCTCTGTTTCTCTTGTATTGATTTTTATCCCTCAATTTGATAATTTCTTGCTATCCACTCCTCTTGCATATGATTATTTCTTTTTGTTCTAGAGCTCTTGGGTGTGGTGATAAGTTGCTGTATGAGATTCCTCCTTTCTTTTTTTTTTTAATGTAGGCTCAGTGCTATGAACTTTCCTGCTTTCAGTGTCTCCTAAGTTTGAGTATATTGTGTATTCATTTTTATTGAGTTCTAGAAAATCTTTAATTTCATTTTTTAAATTTCTGTCTTGATTCATTCATTAACCACTAAGAGCTGTTCTGTTCCCATGAGTTTATAAGCTTTCTGTTGTTTCTGTTACTGTTGATATTCATCTCTGAAACTGTAAGCCAGCTCCAATGAAACATTTTCCATTGCTAGAGCTGAATTTGTCATGATGTCTTTTCACAGCAATAGAACCCTAAGACTGTTTTTGTTGTTGTTGTTGTTGGTGGTGGGTGGGTGTGCTTTACTTCATTTTGTTTTGTTTTGGTGATATTTACTTTCTGTGTTTTCATGGGTGTCTTTAGCCTTAACCTTAAATTGGAGTTTTCCTTCTAGTACCTTCTTTAGGGATGGATTTGTAGAAAGACAAACAGATACTGTTAAATTTGACTTTATCATGGAATATCTCATTTTCTCAATCTATGGCAATTGAAAGTTTCTCTGGATATAGTAGTCTTTACTGGTATCTGTAGTCTCTTAGAGTCTATAGAATATCTATCCAGGCTCTTCTGGCTTTTAGACTTCTTCTGCTGAGAAGTCAAGTATTAATCTAAGAAGTATGACTTTCTATATTACTTGGTCTTTTCCCCTTGAATTATTTTTTTTATTCTTTATATTTAGTACTTTGATTATTATGTACAAAAGGGACTTTCTTTTATGGTCCAGTCTGTTTGGTATTCTGTATGCTTCTTGTACTTAGATAGGTATTTCCTCTCAGGTTAGGGACATTTTCTTCTTTGACATTGCTGAAAATATTTTTTGTGCCTTTGACCTTGATATTTTTCTCTTTCCTCTATTCTTGTTATTTTTAGATTTAGTCTTTTCAGAGTGCCTCAGATTTCCTGGATGTGATGTTTGTGTCAGTATAATTTTAGATTTAACATTTTCTCTTTGACTAGGGTAACCATTTCTTCTATTGTGTTTTCTATGCTTGAGATTCTTTCTTCTATCTCTTGCATTCTGTCAGTGAGGTTTGCTTCTGAAGTTACTGTTTGAGTTTCTAAAATTTTAATTTCTAGATTCCCCTTAGTTTGGGTTTTCTTTATTGATTCTATTTCCACATTCATGTCTAAACTAACTGTTTCATCTAATTTATTCCACTTATCTGTGTGTGTTTTCTGGATTTTTTAAAAAAGGAATTATTCATTTCCTCTTTAAGAACCTCTAAAGTATTCATAATGTCTATTTTGATTATTATGTGACAAAGAGACTTTCTTTTGCACATCTAATGTATATTGTATTTCTCAAGTTCTGCTATGGTAGGATTGTTGCTTTGATGGAATCATATTGTTCCGGTTGTTATTATGTTTTTCCCCTGGTGTCTAAGTATCTGGCTTTGGGAAGATTGTAATTCTATGTGCTGACATCTGGTCTTGTCTTTGTTCGGTAGATATTCTCTTCCTTGGCTTCTGTTACTTTTTCTGGTTCTTTGGAGAGTGTGGTTGCTATGAATTACCTGGTCTGGGATACTTCTGAGATCCTTACAAATGGAGTCAGTGGAGTCTGAATGTGTTCCTTGATATTGAGAACTGACACTTAGTGATGGAGATGGGCTAGAAGTCAGGGGTCAGGGGACTGAGGGAATCCATAGGAGAGAGGGAAGAAGGATGCTCTCTCAGGATTCACTTAGTCCTGTGGGAATCAAGGCAGATAGTGAGGAGAGAACATAGCAGCTGGTCTGCTACAGAGCTGGGGGTGAGAGAGACTAGGGACTTAGAGTTGGAGGAGAGAAGAGGGGGACCGATGACCTGAAGCTTACCTACCTGCTTTGCTGACCTACTTGCCTCTCTCAGGCTTGGTTGGTGGGTTCCCAAGGAATGCCTGCTGGAGTTGTGGGTTGGGATAGATTGATGACTAGTTCTTTTCATCTGTCAGTCTGTCTGTCTGCCTTCTTTCCTTGCTTCCTTGCTTCCTTGCTTCCTTGCTTCCTTGCTTCCTTGCTTCCTTCCTTCCTTCCTTCCTTCCTTCCTTCCTTCCTTCTTTCTTTCTTTCTTTCTTTCTTTCTTTCTTTCTTTCTTTCTTTCTTTCTTTCTTTCTTTCTTCCTTTTCCTGTTGAGTCAAGGTTTTTCTGTGTAGCCCTGTCTTTCCTGAAACTCACTCTGTAAACCAGGTCACCCCCAAACTCAAAGAACTGCTTGCCTCTGCTTCTCAAGTGCTGGGATTAAAGATTTGAGCCACCATACCTAGACTAAACATTGAGTTTTATGACAGACTTTGATCAAATCTATTGAGGTGATCATGTTTTTCACTGATCCTATTTTTCTGTTATATTATATTGATTATTTTGTATGTTGAACAATGTTTGCAGCTCTTGAGTAAAGCCAACTTGACCATGGTGTATGGTCTTTTAAAAAAATTATTGTTTTGTTTTATATGTGTGCCACATATGCTCAGATACCCAAGGAATCTAGAAAGATGTGTCAGGACCCCTGGAGCTAAAGTTTTAGGCATTAAGCAGTTGTGAGCCACCTAATGTTGGTTCTAGGAACCAAACTATGATCTTCTAGAAGAGTATAAAGAGCTTTTAACCACTGAGCCCCTTGTGTGGCATTTTGGATGTGCTATTGAATTCAGTTGGAAAATATTTCACTGAAGTTTTTTGTCTATGCTCACCAAATACTTTTATTTTTTATTGCATTCTTATATGACTCTTACATTGGGGGGGGGGGGTAATATTTGGTTCCTAGGACAAATTTTGAAGTGTTTGTTCCCTTGATTTTTTGTGGAATAGTTTAAGAACTGTTGGTATTAATTCTTTTTTCAAAGTTTAGTGAAATTGTATAGTTAATACATCTGGCTGAGCTTTTCTCTGTTTAAAGATTTTTAAATGCGACTTCCATCTCATTGCTTTCTACTGTTATTATCTTGTATAATATGCTCCTTGCTCAATAATGTGATGCCCTTAACGTCTTATTTGGAACAGAATTTACCATCAGATAATTTCTGAAATTTTGGATTAATGAATGTTTATATATCAATTTAGTATTTATTTTAAATTTTATTTTCTTTTTAGTCAACAGGTAAGACAGAATTTTTTTTTTTTTTTTTTTTGCTTTTATGGTTTCACTGAAATTTGACTCACTAATTTATGAATAATTTTTACAAAGAATAGAAAGAAATAAAAAATTCTATTGTATTTATGAATATGAATATTTATTTATGTAACTCTTATTTCTTATGTTATTTAAATTGTACATTAATTTCTTGGCTAACTTTTAATTATAAGAAACACAGAAATTAAAAGGATACCTTGAATAAACGTATTCATTAACATTCTTATCACTGACAAATCCAAAAATAACTTCTTGGGATGATCGTCCTCAAATTGTATGAAGGTTTGTTTTCAGCTGTTAATTCTGTACCAGCGGAGAGCAAAGCACTGGCAGGATTTTGCTATTGTCATTTCTGTGGCTCATCACTGAGTTTTCTGTATTGTAAATGTTTGTTCTTCCTCACCTGTCTAAAGGCAATCTAAGAGATACCAGGCGTTGTCTCCTTGCTGATTGGTTGTAGGCAAAACCTGGCAACGAATCCCTGGGGTTTGAAGACAAGGGTGCAATTTCTGGGAAGAAAGAGTGAAGCAAACAGCCATGGCAGAATCTAAAAGGGACCTGGGGAACAGACATAGACCAGACTAGAGCAGGGAACTGTAAGAGCTAGCTAGCTAGCCATGTGGCAGGAAGAGTAGCTAGGAGACTGCCTCAGCAAAAGGCTTCATCTTTCAACTATGTAGAACTCTCCATGTCTCACTGAACCACTGGCAGAATCCACAGAAAGTCCTGCAATAGTAACTCAATTATATAACCAAAAATACATTCTTTGAAGACACTAAGTTTATGGTTGCTATGCCCCTTTGTACAGAATCCTGATTCCCCTAATTTGCTTGGCTTACATTTCATAAATTACACTTAGAGTGTCTGGAAACCTAGAGCTTTCTACACCATTTGCAGGAAGCTTGGCTATGTCCTTTCTCTTAGCCCAGGTGGTTTGAGTTTCTTGCAGGCAGCTTGGCTGGTCTGAGCATGTCTCTCAGACTTTACTTTTTATACATGTTTTTGGAGGGAGTCACCTGCTGCATCCTGGTGCATCTGCTCAGTTTCAAGGACTTCCTGGAGCTTTTGAGTTGTTTTTCTTCCTGAGTTTTAGGGTGATTATTGTTATTACTTTTATTATTATTAACAAAAGTAAGCATTTTGTCTCCATTTAGAACCTTCTAGGTCTTAATGAGTTCCTACCAAAGAAGAAATATTTTGTATCAGAGGAAATTGGAAAATTACTACAAACTACCACTTCCCCAGCCCAGGCAGAGAAACAGAGAAGTAGTAATAGTCTAAAAAGAAATGGGCTGATTTTTTAAAAATACAAGGTCTTTGAACTCACTATGTAGAACAGTGAATTTGCCTTGCTTCTTCAACCTCTGTGTGCTGGAGCTGTGTAATTAATATACAGCTGTGTATTCCTGGACTGATAGACAGACATACATTACATGCTCGGCCACTTGCTTCTATCTTTTTTTTCAGTGATTCACTTTTTTCTTTATCAGATGAAGTCTAGGCATAGGTTAGTTTTGAACTTGCATGTCAGCTGAAATGACAGGCTTTGAACTCTTGATCCTTCCGTCTCTTCTTCCCATGCTTCAGGCTTATAGACATGTGCCATCATACGCAGCTAAAACATTTTGTAACAATACACACACACACACACACACACACACACACACACACACACACACACACAAACACACACACAGTGTTTGTCACTGAGCACTGAATCGCTATGAAAGTCCATTATCTTTCATGATAAACTAAAACGCAAAGCTAAATTACGAAGCTGCATTATTAAGAGTTAGCATTTATTTCAAAGGCTGAATTATTTATAACTCTAAAAGGCCTACCAATCAAAATGGAAGTGGGAAATAGAAACTGATGAATTTTCAAGGAACAATGGCAGTTGAAAGCTTACCCTTCATAACTGCCATGAGAGATCAAAGTTTTAAAAATCTTTCTGAACAGTTGGCTTGGGGTTGTAAGTAGGAAGGGAACCAGCAGTCTAATAGCATGGAACTGAGCTCTGTGGACTTTGTAATGGAAATTGCACTACAACTCAATTTGCTTTTTCTGGATAACTTCCCAGTTTTATTTTGTTTGATAGGAAGTAACATTTTTCCTAATGCTAACAAAGCCCTTTGTATTTTTTCTTTACTAGCAAAGATAATAATAAATACATGTTGAAGGAGTTTATTGCTTTAAAGATCTTATGGATAGGAAACATGTGGACCCTTATAACGATCCCCTGATGCATTTGGGTACATTTTGGTAACTTTTCTACTTTCGGTAAACTTGAGAGAACTCAAATATCAACAATATTTTAATTTATAAAAATAATTTTAGTTTTGTCCAACCACTTTAAGGTTTTTTTCTTGAAAAACAAAAGAAAAGAAAACAAACACCCCCCCCCCACTTCCCAAACTTGGTGCTTTATCTCCAAGTAAAAAATTATGCTTGTCAGTTATGAAAATATCTTAATTTCTTTGGAAGTTCACTTTAAATATCCCATTTGGAAATAATTAAAGCCTCATTAGAATTAAATAAAATTTAAAAGCGCTATCACATTGAGAAACGGAAGACTAAAAGCTACCCTGCCTTCGGCCAGTGCTCCAGATTAAAATAAGAATATAATTGGGAAAAAAAATGTGAGAAACTCTATTTGGTGTGTCCAAAAGAGTAACATCAAGAAGTTTCCAGTTGCAGTAAAATGGACCTTGCTTCTGACTGTTGCTCTTTGTGTGTGCTGTAAGTACCAAGTTAGTTAGCTAGCCCTCCTGTGTTTTTCTATCCCTCTCTCCCTTCCTCTGATCTTTGAAGTATGTCGCTCTTTCATTCTGCCGTTCAACAGACTGACATTCGAAAGCTTTGTTCAGACAGTTTAATTTAATCACTGCCACTGGTCCAACAAGATGATAAAATCCCATGTGCTGTACAACATCCAACATCCAGCTCCCTGTTATCTGATACCGTTTGAAGCTTCTCTCATGAATGCAGGCTGATAGCACAAGAACTCCAAACATGTCATAAACAATATATTAATGTCCCAGTTGGAATTCCATTAGAATAAGAAGTTGATGAAGTTCAGGGCATTCGAGTTGGGCCAAGGTAATAAGATGTAATTTGGACTAATCTTCTCAAAGAGTGTCCTGTGTTTGGGGCTGACAGTCTGCTATCACACGAAAAAGCAATTGCTTGTTGACTGCACTACAGACTTTTGAATCAAGGTCTTTGTGTTTCATGCACTTTCTAGGTGCCTCAACTTGAAGACAATCTGCCTCTTTGTTTGAATGGAAAGGCATTGAAATGATAAACAATAAAACAAGCAGTGAGCCCTTTAATGAATATTACTCATCTAGATCGGAATTTCTGGAAACCCAAGGCAGAAGTTAAAAGGTGAAACACAACCAAGCATTTATTATTTGAAGTGTCTCTTCTGATGATAATGTCTTTAAGTTTTGCTAGTTTAAAATAAATGAAAATTACCACAAGTGTCTTAGGAATAGGAGCTTGATCAATATATAAAATTTAAAACTAGTTGGCAGAAGATGAAATTGTACTTTTGTAATTTAGTATCTCTGAAGCATTTAGGTTCTTTAGCATTAAAAACCGTCTTTGACATGTGAGAGATTTATAGACACGATTAACGTAAATGCTGCTCACTGAAGAAAAGGTTGAGGAATCAAAACCTTTGCTGATGATACCACCTAATAAATATGACTATGAGACATGTATTTAGTACTTACTGTGCCAAGAAACTGTTTTGGGAATTTTGCTTATTTGGATTCTTTAAATTTGAAAAGAATTCATTTAGTTACAGAGGACACAAAGACACTCTAATTTACTCAATGTCCTTTAACTGTTGGTAGAAATGGATTCAGATCCAGGTAATTGATTGGCTCTTTGTTCAAAGCAATTCCATGTTCTATTGTCCTCGAGAAGGATCAGGTTTATATGATGATATAAAAGATTCTATTTTGGTGAACACTGCAAGTTGGGCTTGTTTAGACTATGTGAGAGTGATCTGATGTAATCACACTCATCTTATTGGTGGTTTGTGGCTTGCTGACATTACTCCTTCCTTTCTTTCTTCATTTATTCAGAGACTGGAAGGACCTCTTAGACCTCATAGTACCTTTAGTACCTGTCCTTCATGCTCTGAGTGTTCCACTGGTAACCAAGATGGTGGTTTCTATATCCCCAGCCTGTGGAGTGGCACTAATAGAAGGCATGGCCTTGTTGGAGTAGGTGTGTCACTGTGAGTGTGGGCTATAAGACCCTCATTCTAGCTAGCTGGAAGTCATATTCTGCTAGCAGCCTTCAGATGAAGATGGAAAACTCTCAGCTCCTCCTGTACCATGCCTGCCTGGATGCTGCCATGCACTGATGGTAATGGACTGAACCTCTGAACCTGTAAGCCAGCCCTGATTACATGTTGTCCTCATAAGTGTTGCATTGGTCATGGTGTCTGTTCACAGCAGTAAAACCCTAACTAAGACAACCAGAATCTGGTATTTACATTTAATTTTTTTTTTTTTTTTTTAGAAACTTCATTCTAATGAGCTTTCTTTCCTTCACCCAAGGAAAAGAGTAAAATTTTATGATGAAACAGGAACTTCGTGTAAGTATATATCAATGGAAGGAACAAAATTTCGACCCTCTTAAAGCTTTGTCATCTTGGTGACAAAGATGGCTAGCTATGAACATCATGGATAAATAATTTGGTGTGTGTTAGAAGGTGATAAATAGTATGAGGGAAGGGCAAGGCAAAATAGTTATGACTATTTATGCTTATCTATTCATTTGGTTCTCTGAAGCAGTGTTTTATGTAGCTCAGGCTACCCTTGAACTGATTTTCCTATCCTTACTTTCTGCCTTAGGGTTTTACTGCTGTGAACAGACACCATGACCAAGGCGAGTTTTATAAGGACAATATTTAATTGGGGCTTGCCATACAGGTTCAGAGGTTCAGTCCATTGTCATCAAGGTGAGATCCAGGGAGGTATGGTACAGGCTGAGTTGAGAAGTCTACATCTTTATCTGAAAGATAAATATTATGCTAGCAGAATATTGACTTCCAGGCAGCTAGGATGAGAGTCTTATAACCCAAACCCAAAGTGACACACCTACTCCAACAGGGCCACATCTTCTAATCCTGCTACTCACCGGGCCAAGCATATACAAACCACCACATCTTCTACGTGCTCAGAGTACATGTAGGTACCACCATGCCTAGCACTGGTCAGTCTCTTACAGTTCAGACATTCTAGTGCACACCCGGGGAATCTCACTGTGGTTTTAGCTTTTGATCGCTTCATGACGAATAATAGTTGATGTGTTTTCATAAGCCTATTTGTGATGAATGTGTAGTTTTTGAAGATTGTTTAAAATTCTGCTTAAAAAGTAAATGCGTTCTTACTGTTTTAAGACTTATCTGTCAGACACAAGCCTTTAGCAAATGTGAGCTTTCCGAGTATTTTCTTCACGTCTCTTTTGGCTTTTCTGTCACCCAGCAGTGTCTTTCAAAGAATAAGTGATTTTAATTTTGATGAAGTCCAACTTGTTGTATTTTTCTTTTATTCTCTATGTGTTTAGTGTCAAATATAGTCTGGCTTGAAGCCACAAAGATTCTTTTGAGGTTTTGGTTTTTGTTTGAGACAGGGTTGTACTGTATTTCTCTGGCTGTCCTAGAATTTACTATGTAGATCAGGCTGGCCTTGAACCTGTAGAAAGTCACTTGCCTCTGCCTCCTGAAAGCTGAGGTTTAGAGTTGTGTGCCACGGTGCCTGGCTAACATCACAAAGACTTTGTTTGACTTGATTTAGGACACAACAAAACATCTGGCTTTCCCTTTTAGGTTTACTTTCTCTTTAAAACTAGATGTTTCATTTGGTGATAAAAGGTTTTCTTTTTTTTTGATTTTTTAATACTTCTTTATTGAGGTATGCTTTACATAAAATGAAGCAAACTTACACTCAAATTTCACCACCCGGATTTTCACACCTGTAGATCTTATGGACTCCATCCAGGTCCAGTTATGTCACAACCCCAGTGTTTCTGTGATTCCTTCCCTTGATTCCCTTCATCATAAACAGCCTTGGCTTATCATAAATGACATACATGGAGGTCGTGAACCACATGCTGTGTTACAAGAGAGAGAAAGCACTACCTGAGACATACTTCTTAACTGAATTAAACTGTTAACATTTTGCTCTCTCCTTTTGATTTCATTTGGTGTGGGGGAGGGGCAATTTAGAACCATCTGGGCATAACTTCAACCTTAGCTCTTTATACACATTTTCTTGTGTGTAGTTTCTAAAACTAAAGACCTTTGCCAACAGCATCACAACTATCAAATAACTACATTAAATGTGGCAAAAATACTTTTCTTTTGCCTGTGTTTAAGTGATAAAAGGCTTTCTAATATGAATAACTATTCGGCTTAGATATTCCCCATGAAATGCTCAATAAAGCAAGATAAGGCTAGGCCTTTATTTATTTTAAATTTTTACTGTGATACTGGCAAACAATTCTAAAAATAGCTCTTGACCACTGACTGTCAGCCACTCTGTTTAACATCTCCTCTCTGTACATCTCATGGCCCAACCCCCACAGTGGTCACACAGCATGTTCCCAGAATGTATGACCCAGAGGGGGGAGTTCTTACTGGCCAAGGAAGTCCTGGATTGTAAGCACTGGTGTAGCAGCTCCCCTTAAGTTAATGTTTTGACAGTGGCCTGGCTGCGTTACTAGCATTGCAAGAGTTGACTTGGGAGCAAATGTAGAATTTGAAGGAAGAACAGGAAAAAGAAGTCACTTCAGACAATCAGGCTGAGTTTTTGTAAGATTCCTGTTTTTTCTACACCGCAGCTACTGTAAACTTCATTAGGCAAACGGTAAGTTCTTAATTCCTTGACTTCTCATAAAGAATGAACAGTAGAACTGGCCTAGAAGGAACATGGTTCTTATTTGCCATGTATTCTCCTCCCCGGAATCTAAGACTTCCGTAACTTTCTTATACTTTTCTCTCCTTACTCACACCCTTTGAATGCAGGAAAGCCGGGTTGGTGTTGCTCACTTTAGTCACTGTGAGTACATACAATTAGTCGTGTTACATATAAAGCTATTATAATGGTAATGTTTTGCACGTTTTTAGTTTGGCTGGACCTTATTTGCAGCACTGTTACTCCATTATATCTCAGGGAACAAGACAAAGTACCAACACATGTGTCCTCTGAAATTCATAACATAATTCAACGACTATGAAAACACTTTTCTGGAAAGAATTCTAAGAGATTCTCTAGTAAGAAAGTGACCAAGAAAAAAAAATCAATCACAATCTTTTTACAAATATGCCTACTATGCACCAAGTGGCTGCTTTCTCTTTTAACGAAATTTATCCTTCCATTAGAGTCACAGACAAGTGAACAAAAATGAATTGTCATTTGCGTTATTTTATTAGTGTCATATGAAATTATGGCATGTTATTGACTTCCTCCAGAATATTTTAGTTGAGGAGGCACAGTTTAACATGCACAAATCAAGATCAATATTGAATATGCATTAATTCTTTTAAAAAATGCTGCTAGGCAATTTTTCTCTACAAATCCCTTGTTGATATTTATCGTTGTATTAAAAAAATTATCATTGCATCTAAAGATAGGTTAATTGAGCTTGAATTACACACAATGTAGTTTGCTATTTGCATTGCTGCCCTGAATCCTAGACATATTTACTAGCCATTTAGTTCATCTGTTCACGTTTAAACAAAAGAAGTCTGACGATGTTTAAGTATTTTTGCTGACGATTTATTTTAATATATTCATTTCCTTCCCTTATGGTGTCTGTTAATTGGGGAGTTATTAGGTTATTACTTCTTACCTCTAGTGGATTCCTGCACTCCCTGTGTAGCCAAGGTTACATTCTCAAACCTAGTCAGTTGTATGATATAGACGGCCACTGCTGGCTTATAGGCTATTTAACTCATTTGCAGAGGATTGCATATTAAACAGAGAGATCTGGAAACTCCCAAGTCATACTTTGGGCTTAATGGTTCTATTCAACCTAATGTCCAATTCATTAATTTGTTCCTATGTCACAGACCCCAAGTGCTCTCCTGACAGTAGGTGCTCGGTGCTCTTGTTTTGCTGATAATGATGGAATGAGAGAATGTGTTAATGTAAGCTAATGTAGCATACACACCCTTTAAAGTTCCTCTGTGTCTCATCTCTCTGGCTCCAGCCACCCTTTACTCTTTTAAAGGGCTGTATGTCACCTTCTCACGTGTACTGCTACTTGCACCCAGGTGAGAAATCCCTTTTTATCTTTGATTCATTTCTTTACCAACATAATGTTTCCAAACCTTATTTAAGATCCTTCCTGATGTCTCATTGCGAACATTTCCTGTCCTTCCCTTCCTTCCTCTCTTCATCTTTTTTTTCTCATTCATTTCTTCCTTCCCTTTTCTCCTTTCTCCCTTTTTCCTCTTTTCTCCCCTCCCCTGGTCCCCATTCTGGACATTAAACCTTAAGTACATTAAGCTCATCTTCCTCTGCCCCAACCTTATAAGCATAATTTATTTACTGTGATGTTAAGCTGTTAATGCTGATAGTTGCAAGAGAAAAACCGGTTGCATAATCTTGAGCCTAACTTGAAGCAAATGCTGAGGAATACTCTGGTCATGTCTACTCTCTGAAATTGCATGGAGTAGTGATTAAGCACATATTACAGGGCTTTTAAAGGACAAAACCATATGGCCACTGTATTTCCCATTTGACTCTGTTATTTTCCAAGAACTACAACTCCCAGTGTTCTAGGAAGTTACCTGGTCTTTGAACAGGTAAGGCATACAGGTTGACTTTGGCTCTTACAAAGTTCCCCAAGGGCAGTGATCACTTGTGTCATTAACAATACTACACTAATAGTTCTCAAGAAGTTCTTGATGAAAAAAAGTTTATATTTTTATATATTTTTTAAAAATAATGCATATCAATCTGTCTATATTTATGTAGTTTACATACATCAGCACCTTTGTTTTTCTTTAGCGACATG
Source organism: Micromys minutus (assembly GCF_963924665.1). Taxonomy (NCBI): domain Eukaryota; kingdom Metazoa; phylum Chordata; class Mammalia; order Rodentia; family Muridae; genus Micromys; species Micromys minutus. The sequence goes on along the minus strand of NC_137974.1, from coordinate 24,668,684 downwards.
GAATGAAGACTGTAAGAGAGTTTGGTGGTTGCACTGTTGCCTGGCTTAGCTTACATTGTAGTCAATACCTTGTGTGGTGGTTTAAATAAAAATGGCCCCCCTAGACCATAGGGACTAATACTATTGGGAGATACGGCCTTGTTGGAGTAGGTGTAGCCTTGTTGGAGAAAGTACATCATTGGGGGCGGTGGTGATGGTGGCTTTGAGGTTACAAATGCTCAAACCAGGCCCGGTGTCTCTAGTCTCTTCCTGCTGACTGTGGATCCAGATATAGAACTCTCAGCTACCTCTCTAGCACCACATCTGCCTGAATGTCCACTGTCTTAGTTAGGATTTCCATTGCTGTGAAGTGACATCATGACCAAGGCAACTCTTATAGAAGACAACATTTAATTGAGTCTGGCTTACAGGTTCAGAGGTTCAGTCCATTATCATTAAGATGGGAGAATGGCAGCTTCCAGGTAGGCATGGTACAGGAGAAGCTGAGAGTTCTGTGTGTTGATCTGACTGCAGCCAGGAGTAAACTGACTCTTCTGTACTGGGCAGAGCTTGAAAGCCCACTCCTACAATGGCACACTTCTTCCAACAAGGGCACACCTCCTAACAGTACTACTCCCAGTGGGCCAATCATGTTTAAACCACCACACCCACCATGCTTTCTTTCCACTATGATAATCAACTAAACATCTGAACTCTAAGAATAGCCCCAACTAAATGTTTTTCATTATAGGAATTGCTGTGGTCATACTGTTTCTTCACAGCAATAGAAATCCTAGCTAAGACACACTGTTTCTCTCATTATAATCCTCTCAGATGATTTTATAGAATTCAGTACAGTATTTTCTTTTCCTGTATTTATTCAGTGTGTTCGTCTCTTTATCTGTAATTTTTAGATGCTTCTTTGCTACTTTATAACTATTTACAGTTTATTAAACACCTTTCCGCTGTTGGACATCTATCTAGACCTTGTAGTTTAACCAGCCCCCCCCCCCCCCCCCAGTGTGTTAGCAACAAGTACAGCAGGTTGCTCTTCTGAAGTCTTGGTCTGAGCACTGGCAGCTCCACTGAATAACCCTTGACTTGCAGTGTTAAGCTGTCCAAATGGCAAGGCCATCTTTGACTTCTGGTTATACTGTACTGTCAAGGTTTCTTTTCTCCAGTATTTTGTTTGTTTGTTTTTACAAAAGAAACCTCATCTAACACTGAATGCTCTCAGGTCCTTCACTTTCTTCAGATTGTCCAGTAGTGGGAACTGATTGCTTCCCATCTATTGCAGGAGTTAGATGATGTCTGGATGAGACTTTCATCTATGGATATAGCAGAATGTTAGGAGTAATTTTACTGCTATGTTCCTTTAGAAGAGCAAATGTATTGATTTTATGTTAGTTCCGTGGCTTATCGAGTCTAAGGCTCTTGGCCCCTGGAGCAGTATCAGGCATGCACTCCATCTCATTGAGGGGGCCTTATATTCAGTCAGATGCTGGTTGGTTATTCCCACAATTCTATGCCACTGTTGCACCAGTTGCCACTGTAGACCATGCATTCAGGTCACCATTGTTGATCAAAGGGTACATAGCTGGGTTAGTGCTTACCTTTCTCCTTAAGTAGCCTTCCACTATCAAGAACACTAGTCAGTAGGGGTAAAGACTCAGGCACCAGCTTGCCTTCTCCATGCTCAATGAGATCTTTGGTATTGTCTCCAGAATTAGGACCTTACCATCAGTTTATGGAGAGCAGCCAATAGTCTTGGCAGTCTCTTACTTGTGTGGGGGTTTCCATGGAACCCACTTGGCCAACAACTTCATTACATGTAACTTATCCTTGGCAATAGATATTTCATTTGGTGGTGAGAAATGTCTAGTTGGCGATTTTGTATCCTCTAATATTTGTTGACTCTATTTAGATTTCCTTCATATATGTATATATTTAAAGAATCTTCTATTATAGTAGGTTTTTGCATGTTTTCTATTTTGGGTAAAATCATCAGTAGTTCAGAAAGAACAGAGACTGAAACCTTGACTGCTGCTGCAAACACACAATTTCTTATAAATTGTAGAGCTTTGATTTCCATACAGTCTTCAGAATGGGTTCCCATGTCTCCGTTCCATTTAAGTCCCTGTACTGGCTGGTTTTGTGTCAACTTGGCACAAGCTGGAGTTACAACTGAGAAAGAAGCTTCAGTTGAGAAAATGCCTCCATGAGATCCAGCTGTAAGGTATTTTCTCAATTCATGATCAAGGGGGGAGGGCCCAGCCCATTGTGGGTGGTGCCATCCCTGGGCTGGTAGACTTGGGTTCTATAAGAAAGCAAGCTGAGCAAGCCAGGAGACACAAGCCAGTGAGTTACATCCCTCCATGGCCTCTGCATCAGCTCCTGCTTCCTGACCTGCTTGAGTTCCAGTCCTGACTTCCTTTAGTGATGAACAGCAATGTGGAAGTGTAAGCTGAATAACCAACTTGCTCCTTGGTCATGGAATAGAAACCCTGACTAAGATAGTCCCTATCATCTCTTAATTTGATGTATCACAGTAGACTCAAGTTTCTGGCCTCTGGATTCTTTTAGATACTTTGCCAAAAAGCATCCTCCCCAAAGATTCATTACTACATAGCTCCTAAAGAATATCATTTACTTTCTCAGCTCACGATCATAAGACCCTGTGTGAAGGGTCTCAGAGAACATCCCTCTTGATTCATCTACTGGCCCATCTGTTCTTTGAGTCTGCAATGTGTCTACCTGCCACCTTTTTGCCCTTGGCCAGATTTGCATTATAAATCTGTATCAATTGCTGAAATTTTCTTCCTACATAAAGTTCCCACTCAAATTCCACTTATTTTACAAAGCAAAATCATTATCTTCTATCTCTAGTTTCACTTAGCAACTTTCTGAATCTTTCTCTTTTGTGGCATGTACCTTTTCTATTGCATGCTTCTTATGAATTTTCTCCGATTTATTATAAGGTCTTCAAAGTATTTATTAGAGAGAATATTTATACATAAATATGTGATTATCATAATATTAAGCAATTACAATATAATAATATTACCTTTATGAATAGACCGCACTTCACTAAGGCAGCATCAGAGTGTACAAAATGTCATGTGTGACTCTCTAATGTCCTCATAAGTCCAATTAGTTTATATACAGTATCTTTTTGCCACTTTTACTTCTTAAAAAATGTAGTTGGATGATTAGCTTTAATTGTCAATTTGACATAATCTAGAATCAATTGAGTAGATTCTCAATGGGAGACTGTCTACAATGAGTTTGGCTTGTGGGCATATCTGTGAGCATTGTCTTAAATTAGTTGATATGGGGAGTTCCAGACCACTGTGAGAGACACTATTCCCTAGGCAGAAGTGAAATAAGAATCTATGAGAACTTTAGAGTTCTTTTTGAGCCTTGGAGTTTGAAAACAATTTTAGTCCATTGTTTTCACCAGCTGAATGACTTGGATTGCTCAATCTCAAAACTCTTCAGCTCCCTCATCTATAAAGAGAATAATAGTTACATCTATTCTGTGGAGTTTGGGTGAGAATTACATAAACAAGTTATTGTAAGGCACAAAATGAGATTTTGCTATATGATGAATAGTACTATTTAGTCATTATTTTTGTTGCTATTAATTTTATCATGTAACTATTGAATGATTTTAGGAAACTATGAGAGAAATGGTACCATTGGAGATGTTATACTCTTAAGTTTTTAAGCTCTGAAATAAAAAACTTAGCAGCATTCAAGTAAGAGTGAAACATAAATGTGTTTGTATATTCATTCATCTATGAGTGAAATAATGAATTAAGAAATATAATCTTGAATAGAAATATATAACTCACGATTTGAATCTCTCATTAGAATTTTGTTAAAAATGGACAAAATGACCATTATTTAACAATTAAGAAGACCGACTTTTTGATAACAATAAACCGTGATTAATAAACTCTATGCTACTTTCTCAGTCACTCATTAAAACACTTTGGTTGTGTGCCAGAACTTTCGGTTGAGACTAACAGTAGTGATAGCATTCAGTAGCTCTCTGCTGTTGAGAAAGAAAGTTCAGTGATGGTTAGCGAATGGGGTAATCTGTGTCACAAGTAAATGTGTGTGGGAACCAGTGAGGGAGGCATTTATTCAGTGAGGGGATTGAGACAGGGTATACAGGCCTGATGTGATAAAGGACATACAAAAGTGAAGGGGTCTTTCCAACGAGGAAGTAACATGTTAAGTATGCCTAATACAGCTAGGGTATTATAGGGTACATAAGTGAAAAGGTAGGGAAGGGATGGTAGTATGCTGGGCCAAAAGAAGACAATGATTACATCACAAATCAGGAATCAAGCTGTCCCAAAGTTTTAAGCTCTTACTCTATCACCTAATAGCTGCATAAAACCTGACTCTTCACCTGAAGCCTCTGCTACCCAATGTGTAAAATGGGTGCCCTCTTGGGGCCAGGGCATTTAACAGTGTGTGTGTCTGTGTGATAAATAAGTGGAATAATCTATATAGAATGTATGTAAGTGCCCGATAAGAAGATAAGCCCTCATTAAATACCAGTCATTGCCATTGTCATTACAGAGAGGGTTGGTGGCTTGAGTCATCATGTTTATGCTGTTAAGTGCCTCCTCACAAGGGTTTGCCAAGGTGAGAGAGAGAGGACTGTCAAATCAGAGTTAATGGTAGACACAAAGGAATAGGTGAGCAATTTGAGGTGTCCAAGGAACGATGAGGTTTCTATGGTAAACAGTCAGGAAAGTATTAGGGGAAATGGCCATGCAATGTTAGCTCTGCGACGCCTCCAAGTAGGTTATTGGCACTGTTAGACTCCAGACATAGAAGGACCATCTCCTCGATGTTTGGTGAGACTGACATTTGAGGGTAGGAGGAGTTGGAAAGGGGCACCATTCAGATGCTATGTCACTTAGTACTATCATAGCAACTTAGTAGTTGAGCTTAGAAGATGAAGGCAAGAGGCACATGTGCACTGACTTAAGGCAGTGAGGGCTTAGGAGGGAGAAACTGAGAATGGTGCTAAGTTATCACGCTTCTCTGCATTGGCACCAAGACAAGCTAGATTGTGCTGGGGTAGCAGAGAAATGGTGAGACATCCGTAAGCTGACATCACTGGTGTGGAGGAACCTAGCCACTTAGGTCACAGTCTAACCTAACCAGAAAGCCCCAAGCTCAGTGCAAAATTTGTCAGCAGGGTCTCTCCTCTCACCCTGCCTGGAGAACTCAGAAGCTTACATGCCCTCTACCTGCAGAATATCAAGTAGCCTTGGTGAGATGACTAGTCCAGCTTCGTTTCTCCTGATAAGAACTCATCCAACAAGAACCAGAGATTCCTGAGATGTAATAGGACCTTGCCCACCCTGAATATCCCTAACCCACTCCCCAAACTGTATGACCATTGATTCACCCCAAATAAAATTGATTTGTCTCCCCAACACTGATTCCAGAGTATCTTCACTTCCTTTTCTACCTATAAGCCACCCTAAACCCTGTTTGTCAACTCTGCTTCCTTTGTCATCATGGACCAGTGGCCTATGGCCCCAAAGAGAAGGGAGACCTATACATTAGGTTATGTGATGCCCTTGATGCAAATTTCACAGCGTGTTAGGTGTCTATGCAGCTGTTCTCCATGCAGTGTCTCAAAGAAGCACTTCTCTTCTGGCTGGTGGTCCACCATTCCAGCTGTAGTTGCTGATGGCCATCAGATATGAGATCACCTGACTCCCTATACTACCTGCAATATGACCAAGCCATGTGTCTTAGGTTCATTCTCCTCCTCTTAATTTAAAAATAAACACAGAGTAATCAGTAGACAGAGAAATGTGCCTGCAAAAAAGAGAAGAATGCAACAACTATCAAAAGATTAAAGTATGATTCCTTGAGAAAATAGCAATATATATATGTATATATATATGTATATATATATACATAAGCTGTTCAGAAATAGCCTTTCAAATAAAGGTCTTAAAGTTTGTTAGCTTGTTTTTTTCTTCTTCTTTCTAAATTACTGATGGTTGTAAAATGTCTTTAGCATTTCTATAGCTAGTAATGACTCTTTTCTATCCACTGGCTTGCTAGGATTTCTCTCTATAAATTTCTGAGTCTTCTCCCTCTGGGAAGATTGCTCATGGTTTCTTGAGTGTCAGGGAGGATTTTTGCTTGTTAGCTTTCAGCTTTAGAGGACTTAGTACTCTGAATTCTGTATTGCTCATCTCTTGGGTAATAGATAGAGAAGTAATATTCAAAGATCATATAGTATAGAAATCATTTGGTGATTGAGTAAAAGTTTATTAATTTAGAATACATAAGAGAACAGCAAATCTGTCTTAATGAATAGCCGTAACACAGAATCTTCCAGCTGAAATGCAGTTTTAATGTCTCACAGACAGTGCTTAGAATAAACTAAGCCACAAACAGATGATATATAAAATCATGTATGCTAATGAAAATATGTCTTTAATGTACTATATAGTAATAATGTACCTATATATATTTCAATAACTTTTGAAGTACATTGTAAGAACCATAACATTTATGCACTTTTAGTTTAAAATAGCTACTGCTAACGTGTACAAAGAAACTGGTCCATTATTGCTAAATTAGAATCACATGGTTTGCATTAGAAGATCACAAATGATAAGGAAATAGGATTATACTATTGGACCAGCTTTTTGGTTACACAAAAGATATTTTTCTAAAAGATTTATTTATTTTATATATATCTACACTGTAGCTGTCTTCAGATACACCAGAAGAGGGCATCAGATGTCATTACAGATGGTTGTGAGCCACCATGTGGTTGCTGGAATTTGAACTCAGGACCTCTGGAAGAGCAATCAGTGCTCTTAACTGCTAAGCCACCTCTCTAGCCCCACAAAAGATATTAAGTTGTAATTCAGTTTTAGAAATCTCAGGCTAACACTTTTCACATCAAAATAACTTTGAAATAAGAAAGATGATTATTAAAATTGACAGACAACTGCAGGCTACAGCACAGGGATCTTGTTTCACCATCTTTGGAGTATACTACTGGTGATTAATGTTGGAAAGTTACATGGATTACCATCTGTCTATGTAAAGCTTGAATAATTACTAGTTCACAACCTGTATTTCTTTAACACTTGTATACATATGGCACATCACTGTGATTGTGAATGCTCTCTTGGTGAGCTTCAGAACAATTATTGCTATCTAGAGTCTACAAGATATATCATTTTGAAACAGTGTACGATTTTCATTCTTCCCTATGAACTATGGGGACTTGGCTTCTTCTATTAGTGTTTGTCTTCCTGTGTAAATGTCGTAGCATAATGTCAGCAGGTAGCAATTGAGCACAGTGCATATCTTAGCTAGAGTTTGTATTGCTGCGGCGAAACACCATTACCAGAAAGCAAGTTGGGGAGGAAAGGGTTTATTTGGCTTCAACTTCCAGATACTCCATCATAGGAGGAAGTCAGGACAGAAACTTAAGCCGGATAGAAACTGGAGGCAGGAGCTGATGCAGAGGCCATGGGGGAAGTCCTGCCAACTGGGTTGCTTCCTCTGGTTTGCTCAGCCTGCTGCTTTATAAAACCCAGGACCTCATGCCCAGGAATGTCACCACCCACAGTGGGCTGGGCCCTCCCCTATTGATCACTAATTGAGATAATGCCCTACAGCTGGGGCATCTCATGGAGGTATTGCCTCTTTCCCTGTGATGATTCCATGCAGTGTCAAGCTGACACTCGAATTCAGACAGTACAGTGTAATTTTTCTAGGATATTAAACAGGGAGAAAGCATTCTATACATTGCAAGTGCTGTGAACTGTGAAGATGAGCCCCCACTAAACTGAAAGCTTCTATTGTTTTAACTGACAAAAAGGGAAAAGAAAAAAAAAAGGGCAACTTCATTTGGCTTAATCTAATACTTCAACAAAAGTCACGAATTTGTCTTGTGTACAGGATTTAGGTCAACACGCTAACTTGAAATCCCCAAAGGTAGAGTCCAAGTGAATTTCTATCCATTATTTTAATGGGACAGACAGCAATGTTGCCTCTGCATTTCACTCCGGCAGCGTCACCATTACAGCAGTAAATGGTGTCCAACATTAAGGAAACAAGGATGAGGGCGTAGCAATCTTTCACACTTCATATTTGCTCCTGGTAATCCACTGACCTCCCTAACATTAATACCGAGTTTAGGTAGGAGGGACTCTGTCAGGCTGGCTCACTCCTCTGTTCCACAAAAGCAAGGGAGTGTTAATCAGCTGTGGGCGGGGCGGGTCTCAGGGCAAGCCTCTGATGGCCAGCCCGAGCTCATCTAGAAAGAAAGCCAGGGCAGTTCCAGCCGGATTCCTTTTAATGTCACAGTTCATTTGCAGAACCATAACTGGAATCAAGAATTAAAAAGCCTTGTATAAAAGTCAGTAACATTAAACCTTTAAGACTCATGTTTCATGTGTCATAAAAAGTCTATGAAGGGATTTTATATTCTGTACAGTGGTTTAGCACCTTCAATCACTTTTTTTTCCAACATAACTTTTGTGAACACTTTTATAGCCTCTAAATGAAAAACTAAACTATGTGTCATTCAAAAAAAAAAAAAAAAAAGAACGTTTTATGGATCACAGAATTTAATAAAAGTTCTGCACCATAACAAGAGCCTGATAAACCTTTATTAAAATTCATTAAAAATATTGAAAAATATTTTAACAGAAATTAGACCTCACGTTTGGTAAACAGACAAATCAGTCTTCAAAGAGTGTACTCGTTTATCACAAATGCAGATTCTGTTAGAGGTGAAGAAAAGGAATTCAGGAATAAATCTGCTGCTCAACACTAGGAAAGTATTTCTTGGTGTTTGATGAGACTAATCGGCTTAGTTTCTGGTTTGCAAAAATCTTTAGTAATTATGAAATACATAGTAGAGTTCATGTGAATGCAAAACAGTATAGAAAATGTTTTTGAAAATATATAATATGTAAATTTGTCTTTTCTTCTACTATGACTTACTAGAGCAACTTGTCTACTGTAGTTCTGGGGGTCTGGAAAGCAGGGAAGAATTTTTCTAATGATTAGGAATTCAGGCTCTTCACTATATTTTCTTTGTACATTTACAGAGTAAGCTATACTTAAAGGCTGTAGAACATTGATAAATCATACATTTATTTTATATATACATACTTTTTCCAATAGTGGTTCAAGAACAGAAAATACACAAAAATCTATAGATCAAGTATGCATATATGTTTAAACATACCCCTACATTGGCATAATTTCAGATGTGTAGATAGTAAATATACACACAGAAGGGAAAATTTTGTAGGTTTTTGGGGGGTGGGGGTTATTGGTTATTTTTGCAGTCACAATGTTTGCAAGGTGTGTGCATGAGTGTTTTATAGATCCGAAAGCCTCTAAGTGGTAGATAACCTTGTATTTTATCTATACTAGTTCCACAAATACTCATGGATTTCTGTCTCAGCTTCTTCCAATACAATTAACAAGAGCTTCTGAATGAAGCTCTCTGCTGTGGATCTGTTTATGGGGCCCATCATTCTAGACAGAAGCGTGTCTAGTTAAAATTCCTATGAAGAAACCCTTACCCAATTAAAGAATTGGTGTGGCTGAGATTTTAGTTAGCAGATGGTAGATGAATCATCGAATTTTGCAGATGTGAGATCATTATTCTCGGGCTCTGGGCAAGACTAAAGACTTCGGTTAATAACAGATATTCATAATTTTTTATTAAATGCAATGTAGATTATATTAACAATTCTTCCAATGGTTTTTAGTATATTCTCATAGCACCATTTTAATAGCAGTGGGGCAGATGTCAGGGAAGAAAAGACCTAGAAAAGAGGGAAACAAGAGTGATTTGTCTAGTTTATTTGTTTAAGGAGATGAAATAAGTTTTCGATTAATTAATTGTGGAGAAAACACTAAAAGTTCACGATGATTTCAGGTAGCGTAAACCTAACCTATTTCTGCGATATGTGCAAAGCAACTGTGCTAAAGTCTGTTGTCTTGACAGCAGCCATAATTTATGCTGGCAATTACACTTTTTTTTTCCCAGCTGTAAACTCATATTGTTTCCTTACAGTCATGAAGTCACTGTGCAGCAATGTCATTGTCACAAACTGATGGGACATAATGAGGACATGATTGGAAAAAAAAAATCCTGGGCAGAGAATCATAGTATATTTAAAGGAGATCATGAGAACATCTGAACAACAATATACAGACACAAAGATAAATACATGCACAATTAAAAGTTTATACGTACTAAGTTATTTTCTGCTTTTCTTTCATTCATCCATTTATTTATTTATATATTTATTTATTTATTTAAGATCATGAATCCAAAGTCAGGCCTTGAGCTACCAAACAATGGTGGCTCGTCTCATTTTTTTTTTTAAACGACTTTATTTTACAAAACAAAGATAAATGTACAAATTTTAAACATTTTTTGCTTAAAATTATACATTTTTGTCAGTACTGTTTTTTCAGACATTGAAATAATTTTTACATAAAACCATTTGAATATATTTTTTTAGTCAGTACTTGATTTTTTTCAAGGGCTTGACAGTATGCATTGAAAACCTAATAGTTACAATGAGCATAGAGTACATGCAAAACAAAACGCAACATGGAAATAGTCAAAGTCTTCTTGTTTTGTAAATATATGTATATTTTTTTGTTTTCTTTATTTCTCAGACTTCATACAGTCTGTGAGTTGTTTCTGAAAGAGTGCAAGCCTCTGGGGTTAGCATCCCACTATCAGTGACTGCATATTATGTCTGTTCTTTTGTGACTGGGTTATCTCACTCAGGATGATCTTCTCTAGATGCAGCCATTTTCTTAAGAATTTGGTTAAGTCATTGTTTCTGGTGGCTGAGTAGTATTCCATTGTGTATATGTACCACAATTTTTGTATCCATTCATCTTCTGAAGGACATCTGGGTTCCTTCCAGCTTCTGGCTATTATAAATAGAGCCGCTATGAACATTGTGGTGCATATATCTTTGTTGTGTGTTAAAGTGTCTCTGGGGTATATGCCCAGAAGTGGAATAGCTGGGTCTTTAGGTAGTACTATATCCAATTTTCTGAGGTATCGCCAGGCAGATTTCCAGAGTGGTTGTATTAGCTTGCAACCCCACCAATAGTGGAGAAGTGTTCCTCTTTCTCCACAGCCTCGCCAGCATCTGCTGTCATCTGAGTTTTGGATCTTGGCCAATCTGACTGGTGTGAGGTGGAATCTCAGGGTTGTTTTGATTTGCATTTCCCTTATGGCTAAGGATGTCGAGCACTTCCTCAGGTGTTTCTCGGCCATTCGGTGTTCCTCAACTGAAAACGTTTTGTTTAGCTCTGTACCCCATTTTTTAATAGGGTTATTTGATTCTCTGGTGTCTAGCTTTTTGAGTTCCTTGTACACCTTGGATATTAGGCCTCTATCTGATGTGGGGTTGGTAAAGATCTTTTTCCATTCTGTTGGTTGCCGTTTTGTTTTCTTGACGATGTCTTTAGCCTTACAGAAACTTTGCCATCTAATTAAGTCCCATTTGTTAATCTTTGACCTTAGAGCTTGAGTCATTGGTGTTTTGTTCAGGAAATTTTCTCCTGTACCTATGTGTCCTAAGGTTTTCCCTACTTTCTCATCTAATAGTTTCAGTGTATCTGGTTTAATGTGGAGATCTTTGATCCACTTACACTTGAGCTTTGTACAAGGAGATAAGAACGGGTCTATTTTCATTCTTTTGCATGCTGAGTGCCAGTTGGACCAGTACCATTTGTTGAATAGGCTGTCCTTTTTCCATTGAATGTTTACTGCTCCTTTGTCAAAAATCAGGTGGCCATATACATGAGGGCTCATTTCTGGATCTTCTATTCTATTCCATTGATCCACATGCCTATTTCTGTACCAGTACCATGCAGTTTTCAGCACAATTGCCTTGTAATATAGCTTGAGGTCAGGGATAGTGATTCCCGCAGATGTTTTTTTGTTGTTGAGGATGGATTTAGCTATTCTAGGTCTTTTGTTATTCCATATGAAATTGCACATTGATCTTTCCAATTCCATGAAGAACTGGGTTGGAATTTTGATGGGGATTGCATTGAATCTGTTGATTGCTTTTGGTAGGATGGCCAATTTTAAGATGTTGATTTTTCCAATCCATGAGCATGGGAGATCTTTCCATTTTCTGAGATACTCCTCAATTTCTTTCTTTAGAGGTTTGAAGTTCTTGTCATACAGGTCCTTCACTTGCTTAGTTAGAGTCACACCAAGGTATTTCATAGTTTTTGTAATGATTGTGAAGGGTACGTTTTCCCTAATTTCTTTCTCCACATGTTTGTCCTTTGAGTACAGGAAGGCTACTGATTTGTTTGAGTTAATTTTGTATCCAGCCACTTTGCTGAACTTGTTTATCAGCTGTAGGAGTTCTCTGGTGGAATTTTTGGGGTCACTCAAGTACACTATCATGTCATCGGCAAAGAGTGATGTTTTTATCTCTTCCTTTCCGATTTGTATCCCCTTGATCTCCTTTTGCTGTCTAATTGCTCCAGCCAGGACTTCCAGTACTATGTTGAATAGGTAGGGGGAGAGTGGGCAGCCTTGTCGAGTCCCTGATTTTAGTGGGATTGCTTCAAGTTTCTCGCCATTAAGTTTGATGTTGGCTGTTGGTTTGCTGTATATTGCTTTTATTATGTTTAAGTATGGGCCTTGGATTCCTGTTCTTTCCAGGACTTTTAACATGAAGGGGTGTTGGATTTTGTTGAATGTTTTCTCAGCGTCTAGTGAGATGACCATGTGATTTTGTTCTTTGAGTTTGTTTATATGGTGGATTATGTTGATGGATTTCCTTATGTTAAACCATCCCTGCATCCCAGGGATGAAGCCTAGTTGGTCATGATGAATGATCGTTTTGATGTGTTCTTGGATTCGGTTTGCGAGGATTTTGTTGAGTATTTTTGCATCAATGTTCATAAGTGAGATTGGTCTGAAGTTCTCTTTTTTTGTAGGGTCTTTGTGTGGTTTAGGTACGAGGGTTATTGTAGCCTCAAAAAATGAGTTGGGTAATATTCCATCTGATTCTATCTTTTGGAATAGTTTGGCGAGTATTGGTGTTATATCCTCAATAAAAGTCTGATAAAATTCTGCACTGAACCCGTCTGGACCTGGGCTTTTTTTGGTTGGGAGGCTTTTGATGACTTCTTCTATTTCTTTAGGTGTTATAGGGTTATTTAGATGGTTTACTTGGTCCTGGTTTAACTTTGGGACCTTGTATCTGTCTAGGAATTCATCCATTTCCTCCAGATTTTCCAATTTTGTGGAGTATAAGTTTTTGTAGTAGGATCTGATGATTTCTTGAATTTCCTTAGTTTCAGTTGTTATGTCCCCACTTTCCTTTCTGATTTTGTTAATTTGGATACTCTCTCTTTGCCCTCTAGTTAGTCTGGCTAGGGGTTTATCAATCTTGTTGATTTTCTCAAAGAACAAACTCTTGGTTCTGTTGATTTTTTCAATGGTTCTTTTTGTTTCTATTTGGTCTATTTCTGCCCTAATTTTGATTATTTCTTGCTGTCTACTCTTTTTGGGTATATCTGCTTCCTTTTGTTCTAGGGCTTTTAGCTGTGCTGTCAGGTTGCTGATGTGAGCTCTCTCAAGTTTCTTTTTGGAAGCACTTAGGGCTATGAGTTTTCCTCTCAATACTGCTTTCATTGCATCCCATAGGTTTGGGTATGTTGTGTTTTTGTTTTTGTTGAATTCTAGAAAATCCTTAATTTCTTTCTTTATTTCTTCTTTGACCCTGCTATCCTTTAACAGAGCATTGTTTAGTTTCCATGTGTATATGGGCTTTTTGTTGCCTTTGTTGTTGTTAAAGACCAGCCTTAGCCCATGGTTATCTGAGAGGATGCATGGGAGTATTTCAATCTTCTTATATTGATGGAGGCTCGTTCTGTGTCCAATTATGTGGTCAATTTTCGAGAAGGTGCCATGGGGTGGTGAGAAGAAGGTGTATTCTTTTACTTTGGGATAGTATGTTCTGTATATATCTATTAATTCTAGTTGGTTCAAAGTCTCTGCTAGTTTTGCAGTGTCCTTGTTCAGTTTCTGTTTCCCTGATCTGTCCATTGGTGAGAGTGGGGTGTTAAAGTCTCCCACTATTATTGTGTGGGGTGAGATGTATTTTTTGAGCTTTAGTAGGGTTTCTTTTATGAATGTGGGTGATTTTTTATTTGGAGCATATATGTTAAGGATTGAGAGTTCCTCCTGACAGATTTCCCCGGTAATGAGTAAAAAGTGTCCTTCCTTATCTTTTTTGATAACTTTTGGTTGGAAATTTACTTTATTCGATATTAGAATAGCCACTCCAGCTTGCTTCTTGGAGCTGTTTGCTTGGAAGTTTTTTTCCCACCCTTTTACTCTGAGATAGTGTCTGTCTTTGTCTCTGAGATGAGTTTCCTGTATGCAGCAAAAGGCTGGATTTTGTTTATGTATCCAGTCTGATAGTCTATGTCTTTATTGGGGAGTTGAGACCATTTATGTTAATAGATATCAAGGAATAGTTGTTTCTGTTTCCTGCTATTATTGCTTTTTTGGGTTGAGTTGTGTCTGTGTTTTTTTTTTTTCTTCTTTTAGTTTTCTTGTTTAGGAGTTTTCTTGTTCTTACTAGGCTGTATTTTCCCTCATTGTATTGGGTTTTCCACCTATAATTTGTGTAGTGCTGGGTTTGTGGTCAGATATTGTGTGAATTTTGATTTGTCTTGAAATATCTTCGTCTCTCCATCGATGGTGATTGATAGTTTTGCTGGGTATAGCAGCTTGGGCTGGCACTTGTGTTCTCTTAAGGAGTGCATGATGTCTGTCCAGACTCTTCTAGCTTTCATAGTCTCTGTTGAGAAATCGGGTGTGAGTCTGATTGGTCTGCCTCTATATGTTACCTGACCTTTTTCCCTTACTGCTTTTAGTATTCTTTCTTTACTTTGGGCGCTTGATGTTTTTACTATTATGTGTCGGGAGGTATTTCTTTTCTGGTCCAACCTTTTTGGAGTTCTGAAGGCTTCTTTTATGCTCGTGGTCATCTCATTCTTGAGGGTAGGGAAGTTTTCTTCTATGATTTTGTTGAAGATATTTACTGTGCCCCTTAGTTGATACTCTTCTCCCTCTTCTATTCCTATTATCCTTAGGTTCGGTCTTCTCATTGTGTCTTGTATTTCCTGGACATTTTGGGTTAGGAGCTTTTTGTTTTTTGCATCTTCTCTGGCTGTTTTGTCTATGTTTACAATGTTGTCTTCCGCCCCCGAGATTCTCTCTTCGATCTCTTGTAATCTATTGGAAATGCTTGCTTCTGTGACTCCTGATTTCTTTTTTTGGTGTTCTGAATCTAGGGTTATCTCTTTTAGTGTTTTCTTTATTGTGTCAATCTCTGTTTTAATTTCTCTCTTCCATTCCTTTATTTCTTTGGTTCTGTTTTCCTCTCGTTCTTTGAGTTCTTTGAGTGTTTTTCTTGTTTCTTCTTTAAAAGCTTCTGAATCTTTTTGCTTTTCCTCCCTTTCTTGTTTAATTAACTCTATCAGCGTCTTGAGGCATGATTTCAGGTCTGTGTCTTCTTTTTCTGGAGTGTTTGGAGTTCTGATGTTTCCTGTTATGGCAGAGCTGGGCTCTGGTGTTGCTAGATTGTCTTGGTTCCCTTGGGATATACTCTTTCTCTTTCCTCTTGCCATTTTGTTGTCAGTGATATGTTCTTACCTTTCTTTTGTATCTGGTCTGTATCCCTGGTTCTCCACTGGTTGAGGTGTCAGATGGGTCAAGCCCTGTTTTATGCCTCAGAGTTGTCGGGTGTGAGCAGAAGTTCCAACGTTCTGTTTCTGTTTGCTGGTTCAGGCACAGTTGCTCAGCCTCTATGAGCAGCTGTTCTGCCTGGCAGGTAGGCCAGGCTCCGCTCTGCGTCCGGAAGTTGCCTTCGGGTGGAAACAGAAGTTCTGATTTTCTGTTCCCAATGGCAGTTGCTCAGCCTGTATGAGCCGCCGTTCTGCCTGGCAGGTAGGCCAGGCTCCGCTCTGCGTCCGGAAGTCGCTTCTGGGTGAAAACAGAAGTTCTAATTTTCTGTTCCCAATCGCAGTTGCTCAGCCTCTATGAGCCGCCGCTCTGCCTGGCAGGTAGGCCAGGCTCTGCTCTGCATCCGGAAGCCGCCTCCGGGTGGAAACAGAAGTTCTAATTTTCTGTTCCCAATCGCTGTTGCTCAGCCTTTATGATCCGCCGTTCTGCCTGGCAGGTAGGCCAGGCTCTGCTCTGTGTCCGGAAGTCGCCTCCGGGTGGAAACAGAAGTTTTAATTTTCTGTTCCCTATCGCAGTTGCAGAGCCTCTATGAGCCGCTGTTCCGCCTGGCAGGCAGGCCAGGCTCTGCTCTGCGTCCGGAAGTTGCCTCCGGGTGGAAACAGAAGTTCTAATTTTCTGTTCCCAATCACTGGATCGGGCAGAGCGGGGCAGGGTGAGTTACAGTGTGCACTTTCCGTGTGCACTCCGCAGAGATCTCTCTGCTCCCCTGCAGTCTTGGTCTCCCACTCACCAGTTGCTCAGCCTCTATGAGCAGCTGTTCCGCCTGGCAGGTAGGCCAGGCTCCGCTCTGCGTCCGGAAGTCGCCTCTGGGTGGAAACAGAAGTTCTGATTTTCTGTTCCCAATCGCAGTTGCTCAGCCTCTATGAGCCGCTGTTCCGCCTGGCAGGTAGGCCAGGCTCTGCTCTGCGTCTGGAAGTCGGCTCGTCTCATTTTAACCCTCCTGTAGAAAAGGAGATTGCATGGGCTCTCTTGTGGAAGCGTTACATACCAGTAGGATATTTTTACTCACACAGCATTTTCTTTTTTTCTGTTATTTGTTTTCTCTTGAGTTGTTCATCTGCTTCTGCCAGCTTTCAACTTCCAAACCGCCTCCTACTTTCAAAAGAGGCCGTGTCTTTCACTTTTTATGTGTACGGGAGTTTTGACTGACTGTACTTGTGTGTGTACCATGTGAGTACAGAGGTCGCAGAGGCCGGAGGAAGATAACAGATGCTCCTGAGACTGGAGTTACAGATGGTTGCTAGTGGCCCCATAGGTGCTGGAAACTGAACCTGGGTCCTCTGGAAGAACAGTCAGTGTTGGGCCATCACTTCACCTCCGTGTCATTTATTGCCCTGAATTTCTATAATCCCTCCTCCTCCTCCTCTTCCCCCTTTTCTTCCTTTTCCTTCTACTACTATTACTAGTGCTACTTAAAAACATTTATTCATTTTTTAATGTATGTATGCTCTGTTTACATCCAACACCTACATGCCAAAAGAGGGCATCAGATCCCTTACAGATGGTTGTGAGGCACCATGTAGTTACTGGGAATTGAACTCAGGACCTCTGCAAGAGTAGACAGTGCTCTCATCCGCTGATCCTTATCATCAGCCAGGAAAAGGTCTTCTTAAAATGTAACCCACACCATTTTTTCCATTGCTTAAAATTTCCAGAAGTTTCATCTCACCTTCAGGAAAAGGTTAGATAACTCTACGTGACACAAATTTTCCCATAAGCCACTACATGTATGTTTTCTGAAAAATTCATTTTAACTCCTCTTATTTTTTGTTGTATAAATAATAACAGCTGTCCTATGCTACCATGTGACAGACATTATGCTAAAGAATTTTACAATTTTCTGACTTTAATATGTTTATTAATCCTGCCCCCCAAAAGGAGTTAGTGTTGATTTCTAGTATCATTTTTCTTAGCAAGATGCCTTGTCTTTCTAAGAACCAGGAAGAAAGTACCCCGTGAACCAGGAACAACAACAAAAACCCTGAAGAGGTGGAACTTGCATTTTTCTTCTGTTCTCAAACAGATCTGGTAGTTACTGGTCTGCATGGATCCTTTAAGCAGAAGGATACAAAATAAGAACAAAACAAAATGAAACAAAACGAAATGAACTTTTGACGGTTGAGCCATGGTGAAGCGTAGCTCTCCACAGTCCATGGCTTCTGGCTGGAGTGCAGGTTGGGAAGGACTCAGTTTTCTTTAAGGGACTGGCCATGAGAGTCTAACCATGCTCTAGGGAGGATATGGGCAACAATATTTGGACTCTTTAAAAATTTGTCTTCTTTTTTTGGGGAGGGCATGGTCATAAGGGTTGGGGGAGAGTAGACCTTGGAGGACTGGAAAGTGTGATGAGAGTGCATGGAGTGAAATTCCCAAATAATCAATAGAAACATTATGTTGAAGAAGAAGGAAGAGGAGGAGGAGGAGGAGGAGGAGGAGGAGGAGGAGGAGGAGGAGGAGGAGGACAAAGAAGAAGAAGAAGAAGAAGAAGAAGAAGAAGAAGAAGAAGAAGAAGAAGAAGAAGAAGAAGAAGAAGAAGAAGAAGAAGAAGAAGAAGAAAGAGAGTGGTTGCAGGGAGCTGGAGAAAAGACTCAGTCTGGAAAGGACTCAGTCTTTTTGAAAGGTGATGGCATATGCCTTCAATCACAGTTTGACGTTAGGGTGAGCTACAGAGCAAGTTTCAGGACAGGCAGGGCCACAAAAAGAAATCCTGTCTGGAAACTCCAAATCAAACCCACAACAAAAATATTAAAAATTGTTCTTGATTTTTAAAAACAAACTCCCCAGTGTATCCAGCTTAGTTCAAACTTGCCATCCTCATGCCTCAGGCTCCTGAGAAACTGGGCTTATCTTTCTGTGTAAGCACAGCCATATATGGAGACAAGTTCTCCAGTGCCATCTTGTTCTACAGGATCAGGGATCAGATCAAGTCTTTTCCAGGCCTTTGTAATGTTCCCTTACCATCATCTCCCTTGACCAAACCTCTCTTTGTCTCTAAGTAGTCCCCCCTGTCTGTTTCCCAGGCTTCCTGTTTTCCCATCCATCACCTACGCCTGGATATGTTTAAATTTCCGTGCTGAGCTACAGCAGTGAGCTAACTGTCATGGCAGGCAGCCTACTGCTCTCTTAATCTTGTTTTCCCAAAAGATTGTGAACTGGGCCCCGCATTCTCCTGTGTCTGTCTGCCTTAGTCCCTTCCTCCTCTCTGTACCCCTCACAACAGTACATTTTATTATTTGGAGACTTGGCTTGGCCAAGCTGTTTAGTCAACACCAGCCCGAGAGCTGCTCTGGACACATTTTTAGATGAGATGAACCTTTAAAAGAGCGGACTTTGAGTGTACAGATTAAATGCAGGACTGTACTGCATCGTGTGGTGGGCCTTGTTTCATCAGTTGGAAGCCTTAAGCAAAACCATTGAGCGTCCCCAAGAATGAGAAGCTTCTGAGAAAAACCACTTTTTTCTCCCTGGGTCTACATTCCTGCAATCCTACATTGAAGGATTCAGGGATGGCAGACAACTGTGTAAGTTGACGACTTAAACTAAATTTGTCTGACTGAACACGTACACACAGACACACAGGTGTGTACACGTACCACAGGAATACGCATGCGCATGTGCACACATACTGACACACACACTCACACTCTGTGATGGGCTAGAAGTTGACATTTGACTTTGTAAGCCACTCAGTGTCTGTTGCAATGAACCCTATGGCGATGTTGGCAAAGCAGCTACACAGATAGATAGGGCCACATCTCAATAAAACGCTGAGCAAACTTTTAATTGACTCATAGTACTTGCTCATATTTCTGTGGCACACTGAGATGTTTGATGCATGTGCATGTTATAGGATGGTTGAATTAGAGTACTAAGCACATCCATCACCTGTGTGTTATTTCTTTGTCATGAAAATAGAAAATCTGTTTTCTAGTTATGTTAGCTACATTCAGCAGAGCACCAGACTGTGTTTTTCCTAACTGTAATTTTCTGTTTGAACATCTTTATCACGCCCCATCTACCATACACCCTTTATAGTCTCTGCTAACTACTACTTAATTCTTTTTTTCTCTTACAACTTTATTTAAAAAACAGAGATACATGTATAGATTTTAAAGGCATTTTAGCATAAAACTATATGAATATATTTTTGTCAGTACTTGATTTTTTTTAAAGGTTTGATAGTATTGCAATCTTTCTAGTTACAATAAGCATAAAGTACATGAAAAACAAAATGTAACATAAAAAATAGTCAAATTTTTCTTGGTGTGCATAGATCAGACACAATGATTTTTAAATACCAAGAATTGTTACAAGGCTATCTTCGTAGTTCTTGAGTTATTAATGATTTAAGATCTAGGTGTCCCCCACTCGGAGAGGGTGCATATTTACTGTTTTGTTTTTTTCTTTTTTCTAAGAAGGGCTGAGGCTTCCACTTTTTGGCCTTTCTTTTTGTTGCGCTTCATATGGTCTGTGAGTTGTTTCTGGGGTGTTCAGAGCTTTCTGGGGTTAGTATCCAATTATCAGTGACTGCATATTATGTCTGTCCTTTTGTGACTGGGTTACCTCACTCAGGATGATCTTCTCTAGATGCATCCATTTTCCTAGCAATTTCATCAAGTCATTGTTTCTAATAGTTGAGTCGTACTCCATTGTGTAAATGTACCACAATTTTTGTATCCATTCATCTACTGATGGACATCTGGGTACTTTCCAGATTCTGGCTATTACAAATAAGGCTGCTATGAACATTGTGGTGCATATGTCCTTATTGTATATTGGAGAATCTTTGGGGTATATGCCCAGAAGTGGAATAACTAGGTCTCCAGAAAATACTATGTCCAATTTTCTGAGGAATCGCCAGACTGATTACCAGAGTGGTTGTACCAGCTTACAACCCCACCAACAATGGAGGAGTGCTCCTCTTTCTCCTCATCCTCACCAGCATCTGCTGTCATATGAGCTTTTTTTTTTTTAATTTTAACATTATTTTAATCAAGTAATGTAGCTATTTGAAACAGGAAACTTTTTAAGACACCTCAAAAGAACAATGAAGGATTACTCTTATTAGCTTACCCTCCATGAAACCCAGATTGTGTGAAATTTGAATACCACTGGTTTGGCACCAGAATGAACAGAAGCCCAAGATCTTCCTAAGTGTCTAAGACCTGACCGTTTCCCTTTAAACAAAAGTTCGAAGACAAAGTCTTGCCAACCTGAAGCCGAATGTGCTGATCTACTAGAGAATCTCAAATAATGATGACAAATGGATGGGCTAGCCATGCAACAAAGAATCTGAAACCCAGGAGACAAATGACTTTCCAAGTACCACTTCTTTAGTGTGATACAGCACATTTCCTTGTTACCATTCCAGATATATGGTTCCTGTTCCACCCTCAGTCTCTTACCAAAGTTTTAATTTTACTAAAATTGTAATAATACAGATTTTTTACATGTTTATTAAAGTCTTATATTCTGTGAAATGGATGACACAAAAAATATCCAAATAATGTATGAGCTAGCATACCACACACAAGTCAATCACACGGGTTAACTCCCAGAATGCACTTTTGTGGAAAGAAATATGTGCTATGTTTTTAATATTGAAGACAAATGTTCAAATGTAGTCAGGACCCCAGATAGAGCTTACACCAGCAAGTCGTTAAGAAACTGACTTTTGTGTCTGATGTCCAAGGCTCTGAAAGAGCTGGTCAGGCCTTAGCTGCACCCACCCAATAGTCAACACCAGATTTCCTCAGGTATCCAGCTATATTCAATGTGAAGTAAAAAATATCCCAAGTCTTAACCAAAATACAGGCTTTGACTCAGAAGTATGAGTTTAACTTTCTCTTTAAATAAGACAATTGGGGAAGGGGATCAAGCTTGAAAAACAGTAACACTTATTTTGGCAAGATAGCAACCAAAATCTAAAGTACAAGCTATAATATTCAAATTAAAAGGCAATAAAGAATAAACCATAATATCGGGGAGGGGGAACACGTCAAACACAAGATACAGTATATCTAAACATCTTGAAATTATAATTTAAGGGTAAGAGTTGAAAAATTATGCTGTTTTAGCTAGAGATTAAGTGTACATTTTTTCCTGTTTCTCCCAAATAGAATCAGAGTTTACAATTTAATCACACCTCAAAGCTTTTTCTCAATACAAAGCAATCACTAAATACAAACAAAATACTATTTGTTAATTTTCCTGGCTTATCCAATGTGCAATGCACATGACTCAAAAGACTACAATTTGGGGTAAGTGTACACAAACTTAAAAACCACAACTCCAGGTTTCAAATTTTTCTCTTAAACCACAGGACACATGGGTCATTTTTACTTCTCATGAGGATGTCACACTGTTATTTAATCATCAAATTTCCTTAGAATGGCAAGAATTGTCAGTTGCCAATCTGAGTGTACTGGGACTGGAGATACAACTTTACTGGAGGTATTGCATTTTTAATGGCTGAGTAAGGTCATTATAATTGTTTGCACTGTTCAAGTTTTCAGTACATACCAAACTCAAGAAGCCTAAGTTAAATGGTGTAACATCCTAGAAGTAGCCAGTTACTTCAGTATAAGCCATTCATAGCCCAAAGTCTGAAGAATGACCTAAATCAAATCTTTATTTTTTCTTTTGTAACTGTATAAATGTGATCCAAATGTGTCCACCACTAGTTTTTCCAAAAGAAACATGCTATAAATAAGCAAACTCCAACTGCTCACTGATATGTATGGACTTCCCAGATGTCTCATTGGGCTTAATTATAGACCACTCACAGTAATAGCTTTGTAGTGTCCAGTGTAGCATGATGTTAAGTCACATTAGCTTCATGTTAAGTCACATGTCACACTTCTGGCTGATAATGGAAAAAAGTTTGCAGCATTACACTGTTAAGCGAAGTTGCATCCATCCTTTCAAATGGCATCAATATCAATGTCATCATCCTTGTTGTCAGACTTCACAGTTTCTACTTTTGGTACACTGGCAGTCTTTGAATATACCACCTCAATATTTTCATCTTCGTCATCTTCTTCACCACCAGAAGACTCCTCCTCTGCTTTCTTCAGCCATTTAATAAATGGCTCTGCTTTGACATGAATCTCTTTGGCAAGTTCTTTTGAGACATATTTCTTAGAGGCCTTTTCTGACCAGCTGATAATGACCTCTTCTTCTAAAAGGTCTGCATCATATATCTCCTTCACGATATGTGGAATCTTAGAGATCAGCTGAGCTTGATGCATTGCTACCACACATTCCAAACCATGAAGAAGGTACTGCTGGGCCTTTTTGTTGTTATTACAAAATCTTAGAAAATGGCGCCTGTATTTCTTGATTTGCTCTCTTATCTTCTCATCAAAGAGAACTTCTGTCAAAACAAGAGGACCCATGGCTTTTACATCCAGTCTTTCTGCCTCAGCCACAATTTCTTTATCAGATGAATCAATAATGCCCTCTTCTTTTTTGTAAAAAAATCAAACAGGATGTTAACACGCTCTTCTAAAGTTCTTTCCAAATCATCACGAAGTGTCAGACCCTTTGCATGGTCACTGATTTCCTCCATTCTGCAC
This sequence comes from Micromys minutus, assembly GCF_963924665.1. Classification (NCBI taxonomy): domain Eukaryota; kingdom Metazoa; phylum Chordata; class Mammalia; order Rodentia; family Muridae; genus Micromys; species Micromys minutus. The sequence continues at coordinate 24,645,284 of NC_137974.1, read as the reverse complement.
CTTTGAGATTCTTCAGCTATGTTCTTCCCCCAATCACCATCTTCCTCTTCTTCCACAGCATGTGGAGGACTAACTTCATTTGGTGGTGGAGGTGGTGGTGTCTCACTGGTGGACATAGAGCCATTTTCCTTGTCCTTGCCCTTTCTATTTTTCTTTTCCTTTTCTTTCTTTCTTTCTTTCTTTCCTGTACCAATGTCACTATTCTCAGGTGGGATTTTGAGAATGAATGTCCAGAGTTTATGATGTGCATCAAGCATGCCTCAGTACCCACAGGCTTTACAAGAATTACCTATTGTTTGCTTCTTTGGATTGACATGCAGATCTGTTTCAGGATTCTCACACTCAGGACAGAGAACAAATTTCTTAATGAACCCATCCAACATGTCTTGCAGCTTATTCGCCTCATGAGATCCATTGACAATGTAACGGTCATTCTTACATCATACTGGCTCTGTGCTCCCAGCTCACAACCAAAATCATATGAGCTTTTGATCTTAGCCATTCTGACTGGTGTGAGGTGGAGTCTCAGGGTTGCTTTGATTTGTATTTCCATGATGACTAGGGATGTCAAGCACTTTCTTAGATGTTTCTCAGCCGTTCAATATTCCTCAACTGGAAACTCTTTGTTTAGCTCTGTACTCCATTTTGTTTTTAAATCGGATTGTTTGATTCTCTGAAGTCTAACTTCTTGAGTTCTTTATATAAACTGGATATTAGACCTCTATCAGATGTGGGCTTGGTAAAGATCTTTTCCCAATTTGTTGGCTGCCATTTGGTTTTCTTGACAGTGTCCTTAGCCTTGCAGAAACTTTGCAATCTCATTAAGTCCCATTTCTTAATCCTTGGTCTTATAGCACAAGCCATTGGTGTTCAGTTCAGGAAATATTCCCCTGTGCCTATGTGTTCTAAGGTTTTCCCCACTTTCTCTTCTAATAGTTTCAGTGTACTTGGTTTAATGTGGAGATCATTGATCCACTTGCACTTGAGCTTTGTGCAAGGAAATAAGAAAGGGTCTATCTTCATTCTTCTGCATGCTGAGTGCCAGTTGAGCCAACACCATTTGTTGAAGAGGCTGTCCTTTTTCCATTGAATGCTTTCAGCTCCTTTGTCAAAAATCAAGCGACCATATGTGTGAGGGCTCATTTCTGGATCTTCTATTCTGTTTCATTGATCAAACTGCCTATCTCTGTACCAGTACCATGCATTTTTTAACACAATTGCCTTGTAATATAGCTTGAGGACAGAGATGGTGATTCTTGAGGATGTTTTCTTGTTGTTGAGGGTAGATTTTGTTATTCTAGATTTTTTGTTACTCCAGATAAATTTGACAATTGCTCTTTCCAACTCTATGAAGAATTGAGTTGGAATTTTGATGGGGATTGCATTGAATCTGTAGATTGCTTTTGGTAAGATGGCCATTTTTAGAATCTTGATCCATCCAATCCATGAGCATGGGAGATCTGTTCATTTTCTGAGATCTTCCTCGATTTCCTTCTTCAGAGATTTGAAGTTCTTGTCTTACAAGTCCTTCACTTGCTTAGAGTCACACCAAGGTATTTCATATTGTTTGTGGCTATTGTGAAGGGTATTGTGATAGTTTGCATAAGCTTGGCCCAGGGAGTGGCACTATTAGAAGGTGTGGCCTTGTTGGAGAAAGTATGGCACTCTGGGTGTGGGCTTGGAGACACTCCTCCTAGCTGCCTGAGGGTGTTTAGTCTGTTCCTGGATTCCTTTGGATGAAGATGTAGAACTCTCATCTCTTCCTGCACTATGCCTGCCTGGATGCTGCCATGTTCCTGCCTTGATGATAATGGACTGAACCTCTGAACCTGTAAGCCAGGCCCAATTAAATATTGTCTTTTATAAAACTTACCTTGGTTGTGGTGTCTGTTAACAGCAATAAAATCCTAGCTAAGCCAGGTATCTTTTTTCTAATTTCTTTCTCAGCTTGTTTGTCCTTTGAGTAGATGAAGCCTACTGATTTGTTTGAGTTAATTTATATCCAGCCACTTTGCTGAAGTTGTTTATCAGCTGTAAAAGTTCTCTGGTAGAATTTTTGGGGTCACTTAAGTATACTATCATGTCATCTGCAAATAGTGCTATTTTTACTTCTTCCTTTTCAATTTGTATCCCTTTGATTTTCTTTTGCTGTCTAATAGCTCCGGCCAAGACTTCCAATACTCTGTTGAATAGGCAGGGAGAGTGAGCAGCCTTGTCTAGTCCCTGATTTTAGTGGGATTGCTTCAGGTTTTTCTCCATTTAGTTTGATGTTAGCTATTGGGTTGCTGTATTTTGCTTTTACTATGCTTAGGTATGAGCCTTGGATTCCTACTCTGCCCAATACTTTTACAACTTAATTCTTAGAGTCCGTGTTATCAGCCTTTTTAGAGTCCACAAATGAGTCCAATCATGCATCACTTTGATTAAATTTTGAGCTTTCTTTCTTTCTTTTTTTCTTTTTTTTACTTTACATTACAAGAATTACATCATTTCATTTTTTTTCTTTTCATTTTTTCACATTTTTGGTATATGCTATATATATATTTATATGTATATATAGATATAGATGTATATCTATGTATGCATACATGCTTTTGCATGTGTTTGGGTGAACGTGTTTTTGTATGTATTGTCTGTGTATGCATGCTTGTGTATGCACATCATGTGTGTACACACATGTGTACATGTTTTTGTATGCATGGTTGTGTATGTATGTTTGTGTGCTTTTGTGTATACGTTTTCATGTGTGTGTGTATGCACATGTGTACATGTGTGTGTGTGTAGACTGAGATTGGTATCAGTAATTATCCTCATCATTCTTCTACCTTATTCACTGAGGCAGGGTCTCCCAATCAATCGCAGAGCTTGTGTTTAAGACAATTCCCTCTAGCCAGCTTCTTCTATGATCCTCTGATTCTATTTCCTGAAGCTAGAGTTGTGAGGTTGGCATGATGCCTATGCAGCATTCTGTATGTTTCTGGGCATCTGACCTCAGGTTCTCATCCTGTCAGCTTAAGTACTTTAGCCATTGGGCCACTTCCCAATCTGGCTTCATGGTTAGTACTCCTCCCTGGGCATATGCCATATTTATTTGTCTGTTATTCTGTTGGAGGGCATTTAAGTCCATCCCATATCTTGGTAAATGTGAATAATGGTGTAATGCATAGAGAATGCATATATCTCTTTGACATACTGATTTTATTTCTTTCTTTGTGGGGGTGTTGCTGGATCATATGGTAGATACTTCTATCTTTTTATTGGTGGTGGTTTTCCAAACTCTTGTTCGTGATGGCTGTGCTAACTTACATGTCTGTTGACAGTGTGCAAGCTTATTTTTTTGTCCACCACACAGCAGGATTTGTTATTATTGTTCTTTTATATAATAAACATTTGAACTAGAGGCAGGAGGTTGGTAATACGGTTTTATTACTACATTTCTCTCATGACAGATTAGTGATACTATGTTTTCCACACAGGTGTTGATCAGTTACATGTCTTCTTATGATAACTACTGCTAACATATATTTTACCTTTTCTTGATAAGTTGTTTTTTTATTTCTATCTGATCCCACAGTGTATTCGTTTCTTTTCTGATGTTCAATAAAAGACTCATACAAAAGCAACCTCAGAGATGGAGGTCTTATTTAGGCTTTGTTGAATGAGAAAATGAATGGGTCACAGTAACACAGAACTTTTGTACTACACAGTAGTTTCCAAACAAGTGAAGAACTCTACACTGGGGGGCTGGGGAGGGTGTGTGTTCCCCTTTCTCATAGTCCCATGATAATACAGTCTGTCATGAAAAAGAATGCAAGCAGGAGCTGACAACAGGCTCCACAGGCAGGAAGTAAGGGAACAGCCAATGGACCAGCCTATGAGACCTCAAAGCCCGTCCCCAATGACAAACCTCCTGCAGCAAGTCTCCATCACCTAACTGTTTGTACCCTTCCCGGACAGCAACACCATCTGTGGGTCAAGTGCTCAAACACATGAGTCTCTGGGGGATGTCTCATAGTCTAACCCTACCATCTAGGAAAGAGGAATACTGTCAATGGGAATGCTCTCAGAGAGTGTCCGGAGCTGGACATACTCACCATGGACCAAGAGCTTTCTTCCCAAAGGGAGGTGCAAAGTAAGCACTAAACAAATCTTTTTGAATGAGAGAACGAATGGGTCACACTACCACAGAATGTTCATACTACACAGTGATTTCCCGACAAGTAAAGACATCTACACTGGAGGAGCACGTGCTTCTGTTCTTACTGTACTCAAGTTATGCTTTGGTCTAAAACATGCTATCTGGATTATTTCTATTTCTTTCCTTTGATTACCATACATTATGTTTCTTTGTTCTTTGGCCATTTTGAACAAGTTAATTAAAATGCTCTAAATGTTCATTCTCTACCTCCTTACTTTCTTAGGTTTGTCTACTGAGTTCTGTATTGATGGAATTGGTTTGGTTGATTGGATTGGCCAAGGACACAGGTGTTTAGCGTACTTGGGGGAGGAGACATTTATGAAAACACATTGCTCCCAGCTTAAGACGTTTATTTCAGGTTTGGCCATAGAGGTTAGGAATTTTCTTCGATCAAGGGATTTTGGAAAATGCTAGAACCATTAAACAGGGAAAGTTTGCTGACTTCAATTGTCTTACTCACAGGGTACCACTTATTGACCTGGACAATAATCCGACTTTACTTTGTGATTAGTGGCTGATGCCACACAGATGTGTTAATAAAACCATCCTCAAAAGTGTTGGAAACGTGAAACTGGCATTTAATCGATCACAGCCTCTGCTAAACATGCTCAGATTTAAAACACAAACAGTATTTAAATGAACAATTACTTTCTCAAATACAACTTAAATTCTCAGTAGAAAATGCATTGCCAAACAAAAAAATCACATATATAATATAACCATTATGCACAGTGATATTTTAAAGACAAACACTCATTAGTATTAAAAACAACAGAGATACCTCCACCCACCCCTGGGCCACACTGTAGAGTCTAAAGAGCCTAATATCTATTTCACTTGTGTCTGGAGTTAGCACAACACACTGTTAGAGGATAGGAATATACTGGTAGACAGTAATGAGAGCTAATATTAATGTGGATTTCATTTTAAAAAAATCCCTACAGTCTGTTTTATTTGTAGGCAAATTTCTTTCCCTTGGTAATAGGCATTTCTTATAATAGAGACTTGTAATTGAAGCTTGCAAATAGCACAGTGAAAGAAATAAATATCTTTTTAAATAGCAACTATCAAATTTCTACAACTCAGATAGCTGTATGTTTTTTTAATATGCTACTTACTCATTCAAGCTGAGATGAATCATCATTCCTATTTTTTTCCCTAAAGAGAATCAGACCTCTTTGCCTATAAATTCAACATTATCTTTTAACTAACCAAAATCATTTTATCCTATAGCCTAGGATATTAACTATTTTTGTCTTCTTTACACAAAGTATTGGGAGATGATTTTAGTAAGCACCTGCTTGTCTTTCTTTGTTTAAACAGAAAAATATCATGTAGAAAGCTATTTCTAATCTGACTTACTTTTAAAGTGCCCATACATATGCCAGTTTTCCTGCATGTTTTGACAAATGACACATTTCCTTTGGTGCTTCCTTGTGGGTAACAGTGTGTGAGGATGTGGTGCTGGAAAAATTTATTACAGTTATTTTGTAGTTGATATTAAAAAATGTGATGTATTATACCAGGTGTCTGACCTTTAAAGATCTTAGGACCTAATTCATTACAACATAAAATTTACATATTATTCAACTTTGCTGCAGAGCTCTTGTGAACAAGTCATGATGTGTGTGTGTGTGTGTGTGTGTGTGTGTGTGTGTGTGTGTGTGTGTGTACAGAGAAGAAAGAGGCTAAGCTCAGGCAAGGGATTAGGTCTAGTCTCTTAGTCTGCGTGAGTGTGGGCTTCTGTGGCTTAGAGGAGAGGAATGCTGTAATAGTCTAAGTAAAGTAAAGCGTAGGGAAAACTCAGGACTGTGAACATGTCCTGAATTCATGAGGTACCCTCCCCCCAACCCCCTTCAGAGATTCTCCTCAAGCCTCTCAGTACAGGGCCCCGAGCAGCACATCTAAGAGACAAAGGATAACCATGTGGTGCCACAGAGTAGCTTTAAGGAATTGAACCTGATATAGCCAACAAAACAATATCAATATACAATGATTTTTTCATACCTAATTTAAACATCTAAGAAGTTAAAATTAAAATTTGTTATGAAATAAAACCCCCAGGTTAAACAGATAAACGTACTTGAAATTGTGCATACATAACAGTTTTTTTTTAAAGAAATGAAAATTTAAATCATATAACAGCACATTAGATCTGAACACCAAGGTTAGTTGTTGCTGGAAATCAGATCATTCTATTTGAACTCTTTTAATTATTTTTAATATTACCTTTTCAATAAAAACTGGAATATTACTTTATCAGTATATGCCCTTATACTATTTGTGTTTCCAATCAAATACATATCTATTATGTTTAAAGCCCAACTTTTAATAAATGCATGAACAATGTTCTATATGATAACAATATGAGTGGCTATTTGTAAACTTGTGGTTCCTGTGACTTCCTATCTCTCTAGGTTCCCAAACCAACCTTGACTGATAATACTATCTCTCCGAGGAAGTTCCAGTATTAAGGCAGAAAAACAACTTTTAATTCTTCTTTCTATAGAGACTATAAAATAATTTGCATTAATGCAGATGGGTTAAAGCTGTTTAAAGATTCGGTTTGCTATCACAGATAATGTTTCCATATTCTGCAGTTTAATTAGTGAGCAGGAAGCCCTTCATCTCAAATGCTGATTTTCTAAATTACTCTGCTGGAAGGTATAGAAATATGGTTAAAATTTCCTTTCTGGATATGTGCTTTTTTTTTTTTTTTTTTTTTAGCAAGAGGGTGGAGGCCATCAAAACCAGACAAAATGTAAAAAGCTATAATTATCCTCAGAGTGAGTAGCTTTTGGCAAATCTGAGCCAATCACACGCCTTAAATGGCAAGGTGAGAAGTGTTGCGTGTTCGTTCGCAGTAGAGGGAGCTGTCTTCTAGTTCTAGCTTGAGCAAAAATAGAAGGTCACTCAGTCTATTGATAAATCACACTGCCGTGATTCCTAACTGACAGCTCAAACTAACATCAAGCTGGATGAGGGAGAACAAAAGGCCATCAAGCAGCCATTTTCTTGACACTTTTATTCAATCACCAGCAGATTGCTTACGACAGCAATAGCAGCTGTTTTGTCTTCATCTTTCCACATTTGATAAAAGGTGTCAACTCAAATTTTTGTAAATAATTCACTTACCCCTACTGCACACACCAGCACTGTTCAGCATATGTATTTTGTGGGAGCAGATCACCGAGGCAGGTCAGAGCTCAGTGTATCAACTGAAGGTCACCTGTGATCTTAAAAGATGCCCGAGAAAGCTATGCCGTTCTTCAAGGTCAGAAATAAAACTACTCGGAGATATTTGCGACGGAAACAGAAGCTTACGTAGTAAGGACAGCATATTTGAAAATGCCTCCTTCCATATAAGACTAATTTTCTTTGTTTATGAAATCTCAAACTCCTAGCTCCTTCCTTGGTCAGTTATCAGTGCAGCGTATTTGTAAACCTACAGAAGAGAATAAAAATCGAAATTGCTCTTTCAAAAGTTTGAAGCAAGCATTATTTGTAGCCTGCTATTCATCATGAGTGCACAGAGGCCAGAGCTACGATCCATTTCTATGTCCTTCTTAAAAGAATCATAAAAAGAGTGTCAAAAATTAATACAGTTAGAGAGAATTTCATTTATCTAGTTCATTTAAAATTCTACCCTGAAATGCATTTAGGCTTGAGAGCTGAGGGGAAAAAAATAGAGAAAGAAGGTGTTTTATATCATAAGAGCTTCGTTTGCTTTAAGGGCTTAGAGAAACTAATAGAGAAATCCTTGAATTATTGCAGTGAGATACCCTATCTGCTGTTGGCAAGCAGCTAAAAGCACGAAGATTAAAATGATACATCCTTCAATGCTAGCTTGTGTTTTCGGTTACATTACTCACAGAATAAATCTAAACAACAAATAGTCACTATTTGGTTTATATTTTCTAATAGGAAAAGTCCATGTGTTTGTGAGATTCTGTCAGAGCGTCGCCGCCGGGGGATTTATTACCTGTAATTGATGCGCACAGGCTCAAAGAGCACCTTTCTTACACTCTCTCCCATTCTTTCTACGTCAGAAGTAGGAGGTAATAACTCTTGCAATTCCTTTGGAAGAGGTGTGGGAGGATAAAACGAGCCAGGATAAAGTACAGCTGTTATTTAGGGCACTGAGCACAGTTTCGAACCTAAATTAGTTACTCCAGTTTCTGGTTAGAAATTAATTCCCACAAGAAAAATTAAAATTGTCACAACTTAAATCTTTATAAATAGGCAGCAAACAGGGATTTAGGATAAAGTTTTAATCGTCTGTATTTCAGAGCACAGTGTTCCCTTCGTGCGTTCTTTGCCGGTTGGTATATATTTGCTCCATCTGACTTAGCTTGTGCTGTCGTATCCGGGGGCTTGTCCTGTTCTTACATTTCCTTCCTCCTTAGCTAGATTGCAGGATCACGTGTCCATCTTATCAATTTCATATCTGTTATGTTCTGATAAAACGTTTGGCGCACTTGCATTCATTATCCATTTTGGTCTCAGATGGTTACGTCAGAAATTCTGTGCAGCAGAGGGTGCGCCGAGGGCTCATGAGGTAACTGCGCATGTGCGGGCCGAGTCCATACCTGGGACTGAGCCATGGAACCCAAAGCTTTTCTCTATTCCTGGAGTTAGGCTTCACACGGATGGAGCCTGTCGCTTGACCAAGAGCAAATATCCAATATACTGATTTAAAAAAAACAAAACAAAACAACAACAACAACAACAAAGGCACATGATTAGGACATGGGCATTTAGCTGATATATAGAAGCCATTCACAAACTTTCTCTTTTTTCAATGACAACAATTTACAAAGTAGATCAATTAGAATAAATGTGTGTCTAGTCAAGAAAAACAAACAAACAAACGAGTTTGCTCCTGAGAAGCTTTCATTTCGAGCAGAGGGGGACGTGTTTTTATGACAAAGGGTTGGAGGACGGAGAGAGCAGTCGTGGTTTTACCTCCTCATGCTGTTGTGCAGGAGGGAAGAGTCTGTGGACAAGGGTTCAAGGCTTTCGTAAGCTGAGACAGGCCGTGCTGCATGGAGCTTCATTGCGAAGGCCGCGGATGGTCCTGAGAAGTGAGAGGACTGTGGTAAATCCTTAGCGGGGTGGGAAAGAAAAAAGAAGACGTAAGCCCAAAGCCAGCGCTAAGAAAAAAGACAACAAAACAAAGCTTCAAAACAAAAGCAATCGAGACATAGGTGAAGCGCTGTGAATAGTTGAGGAGAAGCATGCTTACTGAAGAAAGCAAAGAATTCCTGCCTTGAAACAGTGAGAGAGAGGGGTGGGGGAGGCAGGGAGGGAGGAGGAAGGAGGGAGAGGGAGGGAGGGAGTGTGAGAGATGGAGGGAGAGGGAGGGAGTGTGAGAGATGGAGGGAGAGGAAGGGAGTGTGAGAGATGGAGGGAGAGGGAGGAAGAGAAGGGGAGGGAGGAACAGGGAGGTAGGGAGAGGGAGGAGGAGGGACGGGGAGGGAGGAAGTGAGAGGGAAAAGGAGGGAGAGAGAGGGAGGGGGAGGGAGGGGGATGGTCAGAGGGAGAGGGAGGGGGAGGGAGAGACAGACCACAAATGCAAAAATACTGTGGCTGTTTTCCTTTTAGCTAATTGCCTATGAGGACCTCACAGAAGACTTTAAGGGAACTAAACGGATTCTTACGGGATAAAGAATGTACAGTAAGGAAAGTTTAATGATTGTTAGGGAATGGGTTCTCCAAACACTGTACAACAACATCCAGAATAACACTTGATCCTACCTGTCTCAGAGTATTCTAAGTGAATTATTTATATCAATTCAATTAATCTGTTGATTGGATGAGGTGGCTGAGAATAGACCGTTAAATAATGTGTCCTAACTCTCAACAGTGGGAAGTTGTAGGAAAGAGTTCAACCGGTGTTTATTCGGTCTCGGCCTGGCTGTAGAGCCCAACTGTCAACTCTACGTTAAGTTAAGGTCCTTAAGGCGCATTAAAGCCAAAGGCACATATAAATGTCATGACGCGGCATATGTTTGCTTTGTAAAAACATCTCAGGCTTGTGTTTCTCATCTTTATATATAACGCGAAAATAAGGAGCCAGTTTATGAGAGAAAACACTATCTGTACTATAGAAGAAATGAGGATCATACACGAATGGCCAATCTAATTATCTTCAATTATTCTGAGTGGGTATAATTTAATTTTTCATTTTAGTTATCTGTATTTTATTTTCAAAAATTGGTTTGTGTGCCTGTGTGAATGGGTGTTCCTTGTGTGTGCAGGGGGTGTGTATGCACCTGAATGGGCACAGGCCACGTTGAGGCCAGAGGTTGATTTTGGGGCTCTTCCTCTATTACCATTCCATCTCATTATCTGCGACAAGGTCTTTCTCTGACCCTGGAGCTCAACAATTGGTTGTAGAACTCTGTGGACCTGCCTGTTTCTGTCCTGAGTATTGAGATTATAGGTACTTGCCACCACATCTAGCTTTTAATTGAGAAATGGAAATATAAATTCAAGTTCCATGCTTGTGTGACAGGCACTTCACTGACTGAGATGTCCCAACACTATAATCTGACCTTTATTTTCTGGTGTTTTTTTTTTTGTTTGTTTTTTTTTTTTGTCAAATATTCTGTTAAAATTTTTATACTAAAGAGAACTATTGGTTATCTTAGGGAAAATTTTGTTGAAGGTAAAAGAAGAGAATTCAGGAATGGCTAAAGAATTCTAGAATAGATGCTCGAATTTAGCCTAATGAAACAGTGAGAAGTTAGAAAACATAATTTTGGGGAAAATGCTAAATTGATAAAAAATAAATAAAAGCTTCCTATTATTTAAAGACCAAAAATTAATCAGCCTGTGCACTCTAGGGTGTGTTATAGAGAATCTGAACTGTGCAGACACTTTTAAAATTCTTTCATTTTATTATTATTACTTTTATTTTTTTACAGCCCAGTTGTTACACATTTCCACATCTCACGCCTCCTTCCCATTTGTCTCTAAGAGAATCTCACCCACCTCTGCCAAACACTAGGTGGTTAGTGCATCAACCCCCCCCCCCCCACACACACACAGCTGAGTACTGCCTGTTCCTCAAGAGACAGCTGCTCTGTACCTGGTGATGCTGTGGAACCGGCAGCAGGTGGCCCCAGCTAGTAGAAGCTGGTCTAAAGCCCTTTAAAAGTTATTCCTGGGCCTGTGTCCTGCTTTGCTCTCTGATCCAAGCTTGGTCACCACCACAAATTCTCACTGTCAGGGACAAACTTCTATGCCCCGCCTTCCCTGTCATGGTGAAGCCAGTGAGACCAGGAGCCCATATAAACCTCATCCTTAAAGTGTTGTTTAGGCATTTATTTGGTCACAGTTGAAAAGTAAGTCATACAAGGTGACTTTTTTTTTTTTTTTTTTTTTTTTTTTTTTTTTTTTTTTTTTTTTTTTTTTTTTTGTCAAATAAGCTAACTCTTTGGGCTTTGTGAGGATACAAAGTTTAACTGGATGCTACAGTTTTTTGGTCTGTATAATGCTGTATTGTTTGTATTTCCTATTATTTGTGCAACACTTCATTTTTTTGTTCTGTCAGATAGAAAGGCCTCATTTTGCTGGGCGTTTTACAATGACAAATTATGCTATCTCTTAAGCAATTAAAATGACCAAAATATAAATGCAGTACTTAAAATTTTTTTTTTTTTTTTTTTTTTTTTTTTTTTTTTTTTTTTTTTTTTTTTTTTTTTTTTTTGTAAAATTGGGAGAGATAAAGCCAGAAAGGATCCTGATGAGTGTCACAAGGGGGAAAAAAAACAATAAATTTTTTTAGTTTTAAAACCGACAAACCTAGAATTTCCCGGCATGTGACCTTGGCCAAATTACTAGAACTCACTGTTCTTATGTGAACCAAGCCATAAAGTGGCATTACAAAGATGTCCTCTGAAAAAATGCAGACATTATATTTGATGTGAGGTGCTCTGGGTAAATAAATTATGTCTTTTCTGGTTCAGGCTGGAACAAAAAGGTGAATAGTGCTCTTTCCAAAGGATGTTTGCAAGGGTCACCCTGTTTCTCTCCCATAATTTTTCTTCTCTACCCAAGTGGCCATTTCATATTTTATTGCTGAGTTCTTAGTAGATTGTGAAGCTAGTGATAATGATAATAATAATAATAAACACCAATATTTTTCTTCCAGCAGATAAGGGCACCGAAGGGCAGAACACATTTTCTAGGTAGCAACTTCCACGGTATTTTTCTGTGTTAGCAAACGAACAGCCCTCGGGTGTGGCAAGGCCATTGCCTCCTGGATTCGTCTGGACCTGGTTGTTGTTTCTCCAAAGTAAGAAATTACGGATTCCGAGGAAATGAAAGGCGAATTCATGAGAAGACAAACGTATAGGCTAAGTGCTAACTTCTAGAAAGTTCTACAGCACATGGAAAAACCCATGAGTTTTTGAATTATGTAATAGCAAGTAGCTTTTAGGGACCTTAGAGATGATCAGGGACGGAGAACTTAGTGTGAGACAAATGCATGACTTTAGGTGAGATGAATGAGCTTCAAAGGTATTTAAATGTCCCTTTTTTCAGTCACCTTTTCAGTCGCCTTTCCCCATACTCCTCCCTCCCTGCTTGGTTTTCTGTTCAACTTTGGCGGTTGTGTGGGTGACATGTTATTTATTCTGTGTACAGACTTTCTTCCTCTGGAAAGCAAGGGCCAGGAGGATAAAATTCTCCCCTGCTCCTGAGTATACAATGTATTGAGGATGCTAAAAGAAGATATAACTTTGCAAAGATATTGAAATACAGAAACGAAGCACTAAATGATGTTTGACTTTCACCTTACGAATAGGAGCTTGAAGACCTCAAAGAAGGTTTTAGATGTACCAGGAGTCTTAGGGATCTGACTATTCTCAACAGAGCTGGGATGAAAATACCAAAGTCAGGCACAGAGCAATATTTTTAGTGAATCTAATCTAGACAGAATAGCTATACAAAGACAAAAACAGTTGGACATGACTTTGAGGGCTAAAGTGCTAGATTCATGTGTCCAGTAAAAATATAGCTGCCTTACTCATTCACTGAGCCACATAGCAGTGAACAGACTTCCCCAGTCTGAAATTTTGCCTTTTCCATATGGGATGGTCCTAAGTTCAAGTTTCTGTCCTAAGTTCAAGTTCCTTGCAGATAACGTAACCATGTGATCTTTTCCTTTCCTTTCTTTTTTAGGCTTTAGTTTTATTTTACATACATTGCTGTTTTGTCTGCATTTATGTCTGTGGGAGAATCCTCTGGAACTGGAGTTATAGACCATCTCGAGCTGCCTGGGAATTGAACCCTGGTCCTCTGGAAGAGTAGCCCATGTGTTTTAACCGCTGGACCATCTAATTTCTCCAACCTCCTCAGTCTTATGATGATAGGTGACATCAGAGTTGAGTCTGCTACCAAAAATTATAGAAGATGACAGTTTAACACTGGAAGAAAAAGGTTGTGGGGACAGGAGGGGCATCTAAGGGTGAGAATCAGTGGGGTGTTGAAATCACTGTGGCTTACTTGATAAATGGACACTGTATTCCAGGTGAGGAAGAAAGAAAGGGGGGCAAAGAGAAGGAAACGTAGGGGATCATTTCCTTTTCATGACCGTTGATTTCTGTGTCCACAGGAAACTTACCAGCAAGTAAAACAAATCAAGCAACATGAAAACGCCTCCAGTTTGAATGTGCTTTCACTAGCAAAGAGGAACAATTAGTGTCCCAAAAATGGCTGCATGGGTCCTTTAAAATCTCATTCCCAGATTGTACAAGCCAAGCAAACCGGCATTTCTAAAAATGGCAAACCATCTCACATTCTTCCTAGGTAGATATCTAGTACATTGATTGGATAGACTAATGGCCCTTAAACCATAGTGGACATCCAAATCATAGCGGAATGGCTTTTCGTCCAGTGGGTCTAGGCTCCAACCCAAGAATGTATCTTTCTGACAAGTTCCCAGGCGAAGCTGGTGCTGGCTTTGCACCTGTCCCTTGAGATATGTTGTGTAGGCTGTTCTTCTCCCTGGCTCCCTGGTCATGGGAAGAAAGGGGGAAGGGTGTCTATAAGCTGACCTGAGAGCCTGCTCAGGGATTCCTTTGAATGTGAAGAACAATATTAACCTTGCTGTTGATACAGCCAGTCTCTGAGTTTCAGACAACGGAAGAGATGCTGTTGGTCTTCAATACGAGTCTCAGATCTAGAGCTTTTGTTCAGTTCTAGCAAGCTGAATGGTCTTAGTTAGACCAGTCAACTCTCTCGAATTCCTTCATCTGTGGAATCTGTGAAATCAGAAATTGCTTTAGGTGACCCTGACTATTCTTTCTTGATCCGAAAATTACTGTGTCTGATTGGCCCTTAGAGGGAGAATTAATATTACAGCGCCAAATCCTCAAGTTTACCTTTGTGAAAACTGGGTTGTATTTGAAAGCTCTGCTTCATTGGAGATCATGGAATATCCTAGTGACCAAGTGTTCCCTAAGTATAATTCAGAGTCCCCAACAGTACTGAATATAGTACCAGTAATATCCCTCCCTTTAACTTTCTGATTTTCCCCTTAGTTGTTAGCAGTAATTCTTCAACAACACTTGTTTTGTTTTCTGTTCAAATTAGAAAAGAAGCCTTTTTTTTTTCTCTCAAGAAATGTAAAAAGAATTCAGCCTCTGTCTTGGATACTCAATTTAATTCTTTTCTCCTGTTGTTTGTGTGTTTTGCCACCAGATAGCAGAATTACTCTTGTTATAATATTTGTATAACTTAGATGGTCTCATTGGAAGCTCTTAGAGAAATAAGGGAGAGGAAGTCTGTCCTACCACAGTATCTGAGCATAGTTGGTTCTATAGAATAAAGGACTGCATGTGACTTCACTTGAAAATGCTTACCAAAATGTGATTGGTTCTCCCTCTCCCCCAGGAGGCTTGAGTGAGGCCTTATCTTGAAAACTAATTACACATATATGTTTGGTTGCTCCTGTATCCAGTCAAACAGATTTTATTTTCAAATATGTACCCATCTGCCTCCCACCAGCTTTAGGTGAACTCAATCCCGCAGACACACTGGGAGCTCAGCTCAGGTCCTGGAGAAGGGGTTGCTGCCTAGGCAGGGCCGTGAAAGACACAGTTGTTTTCAAGTTACTCACAGACATTGTAATTCATACAAGGAAAGTTCTGAGGTATTTGAAGCTCCCTCTGAAAACTCTTGTTGGTTTTTTTTTTCTTGAAGACTTGTGTCTCTCAGTTACTGACTGGTCTAATGCTGCTTTTTTCATGTTTTTTTTTCTTTCTTTTTTTTTTTTTTTTTTGTGGAGTTTGAACAATACTTTTGTTGACTTAGTGGAATCCCCAAATTTTTTAAAGATTTTCAATTTCCTTTATATTCTTTATTATAAAACTATATTAGCTTGGAATAAAAAAACTAGACAGTATAGACAGTAGGTATTAAATAGTAAGGGGGAAAGGTTTCCTGCCCCCTCAAATCTTTATTTATGTTATATATTTATATATTTAGTTATTTATCCTATTGAAAGTAGATCTTTTAAAAAATACAATATATTCTGATCATGATTTCCTGTCCCCCATCTCCTCCCAGACCCACTTTGTCTCTCCATCCATCTTCTCAGGCTTTGCCTGTCTCTCGTGTGTTGCTGCATGTTAACCTCAAATCCACACCTGTGTGTGAAGATTCACATGAGAGGATGTTCAAAGCCATACACTGGCTTTCCACGATTTTTCTTTCATCACCTAAAAGCACTTTTGAATTCGATTTTGGTTTCACTGGCAGCACACACAAAGGCTGTATCGATGAGCTTTAGCTACAGGTTTGTTCTGTGAGAAGCTACCTCCGAACTCTGGCTTAAAGGGACAGTCTCCGGGTCTCATGGATGCACTGGTTGTAGTCCTGACAAGAATCTGTCAACTTGCGCTCAGTGGCTGGACGAGGGAGAGTCGAATGAGAATGTAAGTTCATTGGGAATATTTTTGGAGTATGACGTTCCCCCCCCCCCCCCCATGCTTTCAGCGTTGTCTGGTTGTCACCGCCGGTTCTGCTTCAGAATAACTGTGTTAACTTGGACCATTTACTTAATCTTTCAATGCATTTACTTCTTCACCTTTCAAGTGGGGATAAAAATAGCACCCAGTTCACCGGTTTTCATGAGACTGGAATGAGGTAATTAACCGATAATTGTGTGGCACAGACTGACTGTTTTCTAAATGTTAGATTTTCTGTTTATTAAGAAAAAAAAAAGCCTCACCTGGATATGATGGAGAGGAATGTGTTGGGGATAGGAGGAAGGAAAAATTATGAACTTGGAAAAAAAAGTAAGGCTTGAATCTATCTCTATCCCTCTGGTTATATAAATTAAAGACTCTGGCAAAACTAATATTCCATCGTATGCAATAGCTATATACACAGCAGCATCTATTCTGGAGGAGACTCGGCCATAGAACTCAGCAATTCTTCACTAATTGAATCTGTATATTAACTCTAAATGATACCTGCCTCTTGATTTTCTCTACTTTACAGATAGGGAAACCCAGGCACAGCAAGATCTTGTAACATACTCAAGGTCAGCCTGCTGGGTCAGAATTAGGATTCAAGTGCTGGGCATCTGTAACCTTTGACCTTCAGTCTTAGTGATTTCCCATCACATGGAGTAGCAGGATAAAGGCCAGGTCATGGGATTGTGACACCTTCCATTAGTGGTATGATTCATATGATCTGATTTTTAGAATTTACCTCTAGTGGCCCCTTCTGAACCTGGAGGGTTTGGAGCAGTCTTCTGTCTTTTTTTTTTTTTGTCTTGTGTTTGCCCCTATCTTCCAGCTCATTCCCAAGTGGAAAAGAGAGATACCAGGGGACTTGATACAGACTGCTAGAGAATCTCTTTGTAAAGATGTGGCAATCCATCCTCTGGCTTGCTGACTCCTCACTCTCCTTAATGCAAGGAAGAGAATCAGGACCACTCTATCAGCTTTCTTCTGCTCTCTAGTAATAGGGCTTTTTATTGCTAACTTAAGGAATAAGGGATGAGTGAAAACAAGCTAGGTTTTTATGCCTAACTCTAGCCTGCAGAGAGAAACCACCCTATGCTAATAAATCTTTCATACTAAAAATGCACGCGCACAAGGCAAAGGACAGTGTTTGTAAATCTCATCGAATTAGATTTAACTTTGGTGCCTTTTGGCAAATGCAGTTCAAGGGTGAGGACTGTGTCGTGCTGATCTGATATTCTTCGGGTGAGCATGATAAGTTTTGGCAGTTTTACATTTTAGTTCTAAGATTCTGGCTTACGAAAAGCTTAGTTGAAGCTGTGGGATGCTTCAGAGTCTAGGTTTCTAAAGCTGCAGTCATCATGGGCAGGCTGGTCCACAATTGTGCTGTACTGATGCTCTGTATTTGGAATTAGGTATTTTTTATTTGGTGTTGCTTGTATCTCAGCTGAGCCAGCTCGCTTTGATCCAAACAAGATAGGGTGGGTTTTATTAAAAATTTAACATGTATCTCATAGCAATATTTACTTTAATGTGGTAAATAAAGAAATTCTTTTTTTCTAAATGAGATGTGTTGGTAAGATAAACTCAGTGTTGTAAGATAAATATTAACTTTATAATGAAAACTACAGAATGTCTTATCTGGTACAGGGCATCTGTATTTCTCTGAGGAGATGAGAAGGCATCCGAGCTTCTTGCTGTACCTTGCAAGAGAGGTGATCATTTAGATTTTAATCCTTAATTATCTGTCTGAGCTCACTTTCGAGTGACATATCACCCCGTGTATTCTTCTAGTTCTAATTTTAAAAAGATCATCTGTGTTAGCTCAGGCAAGAGACTAGCTGGTGTGAGAATTGCAAAAGTAAAAGTAGGCACTTTTACATGCAGGAGTCTGGGAAGAATCACTAACTCTAGTAGGCAAAATTCATTAGTGGAAGGAGACTTCGGAAGTTTTAAAGTCCAAATGTCTTCTGGGAACTCAGGTGAACATAACGTAGAATCCAATTACACTGTGTTGGAGTGGCATTCAAGGCACACCTCTGATAGTTTTGATAAAGTTACCAGTCTGGAAAGAACCAAGATATACTACTTTTCATTGTGGTGATCGTCCATGTCTGGGTACCTTCACATAGTAGCACCAGTTATGAATCCTGTAAGTGACCTATTAATAACAGCAATATGAATGAAGTGTGCTGCCTAGAAAATGAGGTTGCTTGGCTCACATAAAATACCTTTTTCTTTTCATAATTTACGGGATGTGCTGTCCAAGGAGATGAAGTATTTCATGTTGGTCAGTTTGGGCCCCGCCAAAGCCTAATACAATGTAGAATATTTGTAATGGGTGACAGACAAAACAGTCTTTCCTGTCGCTCAGCCCTTTTGTGATCACAAACATCAAGGCCACAGGCACAATTTCTCGCTGGCTTTATCTCCTTGGTAGTTACAAATACTACGGGGGACCTAAATAAAGCAGGTAAACAATCTCGTTTTTATAGTGTGCCATCAAGTTGTAAAAAAAAAAAAAAAAAAAAAAAGGAATTCAAAGCTATGGTCCTTGCTTTCAAGGGGCTGATAGTCTTGGAAGCAAAAAATTAATTCTTGTGCAAATGATGTTAATCAACCAGCACTCTCAACTTTTGCATATTTACTGTGCACAAGAAATCATACTCAGAGGTAAATCAGTTTCCCATCTTCTTCAAGGCTCACAAATGTTGAGTTATTAGCAGGACACAGAGAGTGCAGATTACATGGGAATTGCTTCAAGACTTTAGAGTCCCTGCAGTGTGTCCTGGAAGATAGAAAACACTCGTCTTTTAAAAAGCAATGCATGTTATTTTCAAAGCACATGCATCTCAAATTATATTTTTTAGTTGATAAATATCTTCGTAGTGCATGACTCATATGATTCATTTTAAAAATAATTTAGATAAAAGGGGCATTGCAAAGGCCTGTCTGAAGCTAGCACACACCTGTAATCTTGGCATTCGGGAAATAGAGGGATCTCTACAAGTTCAAAGCTAGCCTTTGATCTAGCCTAAGATCTAACTCTTGATCTACATCAAGAGTTCTAGGTCAACAAGGAGTTTGTAGTGAGACTCTCTCAAAACAATAACATCAAAACAGTATAAAAAACAATACAGTGAACCAACCCCTATCTACAAACAAAAAAAACAAGCAATCAAGAAAGCAAGCAAGCAAGCGAGCGAGCAAGCAAGCGAGCGAGCGAACACAATTGATCTGGCATCATGTAGACACTTGGTCTTAGCTTTCTTTGACTTATGACCATATCTCTTTATCTAAGCTATTTGCATCTCCTTTTGTGGGAAGACCAACACAGGCAAATCTCTTTTGTTTTCTATATTTCTAAATAAAGCCTTTTAAAAACTTATTATTTTACTTTATTTATATGAGTACACCGTTGCTGTCTTCAGACACACCAGAAGAGGGCATCAGATTTCAATTCAGATGGTCGTGAGCCACCATGTGGTTGTTAGGAATTGAACTTGGGACATCTGGAAGAACACTCAGTGCTCTTAACATCTGAGCCATGTCTCCAGCCCCAGTTTTCTATACTTCTATATTTCTTTTTTGCTTGGCCATGAGAATCTTAGATGATTAGAGTCTTAGTCCCAGACCAAAAGGTACATTTCCTGCTCATTGATTTTACCTATAGTTAGGCTTCAGGTTGGTGTAGAAGGAAAGGGGAATTAGGTTTATAGGTGAGGCCACTGAAAGGCGACTACGAGTGTGGCGTTGGGTAGATACACATCCATGGTGATATGGAGAACCACCTTATTGCAAATCATTCTTTATTGTGGCCATTTGTGGTTTGCGTTTCTATCTTCCCTAACATACCTTGAGCTCCTCTGGAGATGGGGGACAGGGATGTTGTTGTCATCTTGTAGGTCAAGAAAACTATTGATTATTAGCAGTTTCAAATGCACTAAATTGAATGTGGTGCTTTAGTTGAAATGGAGATAAGTTGAGTGTTTGACATCTCTTTCTATCCCTGGTGGTATGACCTTGGGTAAGTTTCTTGTATGGGGCTTTTTTCCCCATACTTAAAAATGCAATGAAAGTACATCTCCCCACAGAGCTGCATAGAATGTTACACTGTTGATAATTAATGCATGTGTATCACGCTTGGTATATAATGGAAATACCTATGTTTCTTATATATTTGTGTGGCTTTCCTGCCTAGTGCCATCCTTGTTTGTGCCAGGCATTCAATAAATGTTGAATAAAAAGCACTCAAGATAGACATATGATTATGGTAGAAAAATGTCCAACAAATGGGTACTGCATGAGTGAGTGGTTCTTGTCCTGGATCAAATGGCCCAGAGAACCACCTGGGAATTATTCATCTCAGAGTTAGCTCTGAGAATTTTAGCCAGCAGGGGCTCTGCTCCGAACAAGGATGCACATGAAAAGCAAATCAAATATGGATTTGAAGGAGAGACAAAATACATTGCTTCTTATTAGGCTTGCACTTTGATTGTCATTGGGCGTTCTGCCTGATTCTTATTAGGAATGCCCTGATTTCCTTTAGGTCCTGGCCATTTGGGGTCAGTGCTCAGATGCTATCTAATGATGTCATTATTTGACTTTATTACTTACATGATGTAGGTAATGATTCAGGGTTTATTCCAGGAAAGAATCCTAAGCACCTAAAGCTGATTGGTTTAATGATACAAAAACTAATTTGGAAAGAATGGAAGGTTTCCTGGGGCACAGCTGATGATGTGAATGTGAAAAAGCTTCATTTCCCACACTTAAAGAATGGAAACAGTGCGCAATTACATGTTCTTTCGATGAGGTGCTTTCTTTGAAATGGAAGAACCTGGAAACCAGCCATCCGAGGAAGGCAGAGAAAATGGAAATAACCATGCCAAGGTTGCCTTTCCTTTTTTCTGTTTTCTTTATTATTGGTGTATTTATTCTTGGCTATAAACACTTGCTTTCACATTTTTTTCCTCTCTTTAATATGAAAATCCAATGGAGAGACTGATGAGATTGGCCACGTCTGTAGAGTTAAAATGAACTTTGTAATTTTGTTTATCAGCTTGGGGTCAATGGTGTAGAGACTCTGTGCACTGTAAATGTAAATATGACTTTCATGTGCTGGCTTCATTCATGCAGAAGGCAGGCCCAATTCTACTGTCTGTCACCACCTACCTCCTACCAGCTAACAATTAGTTAAATCAGACACTGTGGGTTCCTCAGGTTGGCTTTTCTTGACATCCATGGTTCTTATCCTGACTCTTTAAGGGAGATTTATTCTTGGATTTGATCCTTGTGGTGCGTTAAGAGGCATGAGCGAGTGGGTATTGCTTTCTCTTGATGTTTTTCATCTGTATGAGATGGTGCAGAGGAGCACATAGGATGACTCCAGTTGTTGGCCATAAACAATACTTCTATCGGCATCTTTGCTGATTTAAGCTTAACTGGCCTTAATTAAAGCAGTAAGTTACCCACTTTTCTGTTCTGATTTTCTGAATCTGCACCCACAACACTGACTCTGTATGTTATTTAGTAAACAGGGAGAAGATGGATGCATGTCATTTATTCTGTTTTTAAAAGATTTATTTATTTGTTATGTATAAGCACATGGTAGCTGTCTTCAGACACACCAGAAGAGGGCATTGGATCCCATTACAGATGGTTGTGAGCCGCCATGTGGTTGCTGGGATTTGAACTCAGGACCTCTGGAAGAGCAGTCGGTGCTCCTAACCACTGAGCCATCTCTCCAGCCTGTGTCATTTATTCTTACCATTTGTCTCAACAATAAGAAGAATAGTAATAATAATAATAAGTAAGAATAATAATGATAAGAGCTGACTTTTTTACTCATATCCCTACAGATATTTTCCCATTAAGGCTCTGTACCTGGAAAAAGATGATTGTAAATAAGACAGTTAAAACGAGGCCATGAGGTTCAGTTTCATTTCATTATTCATGCCAACACTTTCTATACACAACTGTCATTTACCAGGATGCAAAATGACTAATCTATTCATTAAATTTTATCAATTTCCTTCCAGTTGGTCAGAGCCTGATATTTTGTATTTATGATCAGCAATGCAGGTTTTTTCCAGAATTTGATGTATGTTTTTAAGTGCTATGAGTATGACAGTTGAAGACCAAAGTATGTCTGCGGGAAGAAAGCAATGGAAGAGTGTCAAAGGACCTGAGGTCAATCTCCAGTCATCATATGGATTTGTTGGGCAGAGTTGGTGTGATGGTTTGAATATGCTTGGCCTAGGAAGTGGCACTATTGGGAGGTGTGGCTTTGTGGAGGAGGTGTGGCATTATCAAGGAGGTATGGTCTTGTGGAGGGGGTGTGTCACTGCAGAGGTAGAGTTTGGGGGTAAATATATGCTCAAGTTCTTCCCATTGTAAGACACAGGAGTCCTCTCCTGTCTGCCTCTCCATCAAGATGTAGAACTCCTATAAGTGCCTACATCATACAGTATAGTCATTAAAATCTATATGTCTATGTATTTATGTTTAATACATTTTAAATATGCATTAAATATTTATTTGTGCATTTGCCACCGGGAACAGCAGAGATCCAGGGACATAGGCCTGGTGAGAGTGTGCTGTGAGTAACCAGTGTACAGAGAGGGCTAGGCCTGGCACGCAGAAAGCATGGCACCCAGATTGGTTCAGGGGAGCAGGAATTCTGCTATAGGGACTCGGTTTCCACCTAGAAGGCCCTTTCGTGCCGACCAAATGCTCAGGCCATTTGCCACAGGGAACAGCAGAGATCCAGGGACACAGAGCAGTTACAGTGGAGAGACGGGAACCAATCACTGACAATAAGACCATGTATCATTACAGACAACAAGATGGCAAAAGGAAAGAGAAAGAACTTACCCAATGGAAACCAAGACAACCTGGCTTCAGAACCCAGCTCTCCCATCACAGCAAACAGCGGAATGCCAAACACTCCAGAAAAGAAGACTAAGACCTGAAATCACACCTCAAGATGATGATGGAGATCTTTGAACAGAATGGGAGGAAAAGCATAAAGAAATAAAAGCTTTTAAAGAGGAAACAGGAAAAACACTCAAAGAAATCAAAGAGCTAAAGGAAAACAGAACCAAAGAGATGAAGGAATTGAAGAAGGAATTTAATTGGAGATGAAAACAATAAAGAAAACAATAAAAGAGACAACTCTGGAGGTAGAAAACCTAAAAATGAAATCAGGAGTCACAGATGCAAGCAGATAGAACTCCAACAGACTACAAGAGATGAAAGAGAGAAACTCAGGGGCTGAAGACAACATTGAAAACATAGACAAAACAGAAAGATGCAAAAGCCAAAAAGCTCCTAACCCAAAATGTCCAGGAGATCCAGGACACAATGAGAAGACCAAACCTAAGGATAATAGGAATAGAAGAGGGTGAAGAATATCCACTAAGAGGCACAGTAAATATCTTCAACAAAATCGTAGAAGAAAACTTCCCTACCATTAAGAATAAGATAACCCGAGCATAAAAGAAGTTTACAGAACTCCAAATAGGTTGGACCAGAAAAGAAATTCCTCCCGACACATAATAGTGAAAACAGCAAGTGCCCAAAGCAACGAAAGAATACTAAAAGAAGTAAGGGAAAAAGGTCAGGTAACATATAAAGGCAGACCAATCAGAATCACACCCGATTTCTAAACAGAGACTATGAAAGCTAGAAGATCCTGGACAGACATCATGTAGACCCTAAGAGAACACAAGTGTCAGCCCAAGCTGCTATACCCAGCAAAACTCTCAATCACCATAGATGGAGAGACCAAGATATTCCAGGAAAAACTAAATTTACACAATATCTGACCATAAACCCAGCACTAAAATGAATTAAAGGGGGAAAACCCAATACAAGGAGGGAAACTACATCCTAGTTAAAACAAGAAAAATACCTAAGCAAAAAAACCAAAAGAAGAAAGACATACAGGAACAATTCTACCTCTAAAATCAAAAATAGCAGGGAACAGCCACCACTATTCCATAATATCTGTTAAAATAAATTGACTCAGTTCCCCAATAAAAAGACATAGACTATCAGACTGGATACATGAACAGATTCCAGCATTTTGCTGCATACAGGAAATTCATCTCAGAGACAAAGACAGACACTATCTCAGAGTAAAAGGTGGGTGAAAAACCTTCCAAGCAAACGGCCCAAAAAAACAAGCTGGAGTAACCATTCTAATATCGAATAAAGTAGGTTTTCAACCAAAAGTTAAGAAAAAAGATAAGGAAGGACACTTTTTCTCATTACAGGGAAAATTTGTCAGGAGGAACACTCAATCCTTAACATATATGCTCCAAATACAAGAGCACCCATATTCATAAAAGAAACCCTACTAAAGCTCAAAAAATATACTGCACCCGACATAAAAATAGTGGAAGACCTCAACACCCCACTCTCAATAGTGGACAGATCATGAAAACAGAAACTGAACAAAGACACAATGAAACTAGCAGAGGTTATGAACCAACTAGAATTAATAAACATCTACAGAACATTTCATCCTAAATCATAAGAGTACA
Organism: Micromys minutus; assembly: GCF_963924665.1. Classification (NCBI taxonomy): domain Eukaryota; kingdom Metazoa; phylum Chordata; class Mammalia; order Rodentia; family Muridae; genus Micromys; species Micromys minutus. The sequence continues at coordinate 24,620,556 of NC_137974.1, read as the reverse complement.
CCTTCTCAGCAACTCACGGCACCTTCTCAAAAATTGGCCACATAATTGGTCACAAAACGAGCCTCAATAGATATAAGAAGACTGAAATACTCCCATTCATCCTATCAGATCACCATGGTCTAAGGCTGGCCTTTAATAACAACAAAGACAAGAAAAGCTCATATACACATGGAATCTAATCAATGCTCTATTAAATGATAGCATGGTCAAAGAAGAAATAAAGAAAGAAATTAAGGGTTTTCTAGAATTTAATGAAAATGAAAACACAACATACCCAAACCTATGGGATGCAATGAAAGCAGTACTGAGAGGAAAACTCATAGCTCTGAGTGCTTCCAAAAAGAAACTGGAGAAAGCATACACTAGCAACTTGACAGCATAGTTGAAAGCTCTAGATCAAAAGGAACCAGATAGACCCAAGAGGAGTTGATGGCTAGAAATAATCAAACTCAGAGAAGAAAATGGCCAAATAGAAACAGAAAGAACCATTCATAGAAACAACAAACCCAAGAGCTGGTTCTTTGAGAAAATTAACAAGATTGATATACCCTTAGTCAGACTAACTAGAGGGCAAAGAGAGAGTATCCAAATTAACAAAATCAGAAATTAAAGTGGGAACATAATAACTGAAACTGAGGAAATTCAAGAAATCATCAGATCCTACTACAAAGGCCAATACTCAACAAAGCTGGAAAATCTGGAAGAAATGGATAAATTCCTAGACAGATACCAGATACTAAAGTTAAACCAGGACCAGGTAAACCATCTAAATATTCCCATAACACCTAAAGAAATAAAAGAAGTCATCAAAAGCCTCCCAAACAAAAAAAGCCCAAATCCAGGTGGGTTCAGTGCAGAATTCTATCAGACATTTATTGATGACCTAATATCAATACTCACCAAACTATTCCACAAAATAAAATCAGATGGAATACTACCTAACTCTTTTTTGAGGCCACAATAACCCTCATTCCTAAACCACGAAAAGACCCTACAAGAAAGAGAACTTCAGACCAATCTCACTTATGAGCATTGATGCAAAAATACTCAACAAAATCCTTGCAAACCGAATTCAAGAATACAACAAAATGATCATTCACAATGATCAAGTAAGCTTCATCCCTGGGATGCAGGGATGGTATAATATAAGGAAATCAATCAATGTAATCTACCATATAAACAAACTCAAAGACAAAAACCACATGGTCATCTCACTAAATGCTGAGAAAACATATGACAAATTTCAACACCCCTTCATGTTAAAAGTCTTTGAAAGAACAGGAATCCAAGGCCCATACCGCAAAATGATAAAAGTGATATACAGCAAACCAATAGCCAACATCAAACTTAATGGTGAGAAACTTGAAGCAGTCCCACTAAAATCAGACACTAGACAAGACTGGCCACTCTGCCCCTACCTATTCAACATAGCACTGGAATTCCTGGCCAGAGAAATTTGACAGCAATGGAAATCAAAGGGATACAAATTGGAAAAGAAGAAGTAAAAACATCATCACTGTTTGCAGATGACATAATAGTGTATGTAGGTGACCCCAAAAAATTCCACCAGAGAACTCCTACAGCTGATAAACAAGTTCAGCAAAGTGGCTTGATATAAAATTAACTCAAACAAATCAGTAGCCTTCCTCTACTCAAAGGACAAACACGCAGAGAAAGAAATTAGGGAAAAGATACCCTTCACAATAGTCACAAACAATATGAAATACCTTGATGTGACTCTAACTAAGCAAGGGAAGGATCTGTATGATAAGAACTTCAAATCTCTGAAGAAGGACATCAGGAAGATCTCAGAAAATGGAAAGATCTCCCATGCTCATGGATTGGAAGGATCAACATCTTAAAAATGGCCATCTTACCAAAAGCAGTCCACAGATTCAATGCAATCCACATGAAAATTCCAACCCAATTCTTCATAGAGTTGGAAAGAGCAATGTGCAATTTCACCTGGAATAACAAAAGACCTAGAATAGCGAAATCCATCCTCAACAACAAGAAAACATCTGCAGGAATCACTATTCCTGACCTCAAGCTATATTACAAGACAATTGTGCTAAAAACTGCATGTACTGGTACAGAGATAGGCACGTGGAATAGAATAGAAGATCAAGAAATGAGCCCTCACATATATGGTCACTTTATTTTTGACAAAGGAGCTGTAAACAGTCAATGGAAAATGGACAGCCTCTTCAAGAAATGGTGTTGGTCCAACTGGCACTCAGCATGTAGAAGAACGAAAGTAGACCCTTTCTTACCTCCTTGTACAATGCTCAAGTGCAAGTGGATCAAAGATCTCCACATTAAACCAGGTACACTGAAAGTATTAGAAGACAAATTAGGGAAAACCTTAGAACACATAGGCACAAGAGGAAATTTCCAGAACAGAACACCAATGGGTCGTGCTCTAAGGTCAAATATCAGCAAATGGGACTTAATGATATTGCAAAGTTTCTGTAAGGCTAAGCACACTGTCAAGAAAACAAAATGGCAGCCAACAGAGTAGGAAAAGATCTTTACCAACCCCACATCTGATAGAGGCCTAATATCCAAGGTATACAAAGAACTCAAGAAGTTAGACACCAGAGAATCAAACAATCTATTAAAAAATGGGGTACAGAGCTAAACAAAAAGTTCTCAATTGAGGAATATTGAATGGCTGAGAAGCATCTAAGGAAGTGCTCTACATCCTTAGTCATTAGGGAAATGCAAATCAAAATAACCCTGAGATTCCAACTCACACCAGTAAGAATGGCTAAGATCAAAAATTCAGATGACAGCAGATGCTGGTGAGGATGGGGAGAAAGAGGAACACTTCTCCACTGTTGGTGGGGTTGTAAACTGGTACAACCTCTCTGGAAATCAATCTGGTGGTTCCTCAGAAATTTGGACATAGTACTACCTGAAGACCCAGTTATTCCACTTCTGAGCATATACCTCAGAGAAGCTCCAACATACATCAAAGACACATGTACCACAATGTTCATAGCAGCCCTATTTATAATAGCCAGAAGCTGGAAAGAACCCAGATGTCCTTCAGTAGATGAATGCATACAAAAATTGTGTTACATTTATACAATGGAGTACTACTCAGCTATCAGAAACAATGACTTTATGAAATTCTTAAGAAGATGGATGCATCTAGAGAATATTATCCTGAGTGAGGTAATCCAGTCACAAAAGAACAGACATATTATGCAGTCACTGATAATTGGATACTAACCCCAGAAAGCTCTGAACGTCCGAGAAACAACTCACAGACTATATAAATGAAGTTCAAGAAAAATGAAGGCCAAAAAAAAAAAAAAAAAAAAAAAAAAAAAAAAAAAAAATTAAAAACCATTATGCTTATTCTTTACACACTAAGGAAACTTTGACTATTTCCAGGTTACATCTTGTTTTACATGTACTTTATGCTCATTGTAACTAGTAAGATTTTAATGCATTAAATCAAACCTGTAAATAATCAAGTACTTACAAAAATGTATTCATATACTGTTATGCAAAATGCTTTTAAAATCTGTACATTTATCTCTGTTTTCTAAAATAAAGTTCTTCAATTAAAAAAAATTATGCTCTTGCCACATAGTTTTTGACTTGATTTCAGCTCATTTTCCCAGGATCTTAGAAGACTTGGATGGTATAGGATAGCAACTTTTCTATCCTTATTTTTATTTTATATGCTTTATTATTAAAAAATGCTCGAAAGCAAAGAAAAATAATAAACACCACAATTAACTATACCCAAAGCTTATATAACTCAATGAACCTGTACTGAGCTAGAATAGGCATTCAGGATGTAAACTATTTTAATATAAAATTCATATTAAATTGTCATTTTATCTTCTTTCATTTTAATATACTTTTAATTAAATGGAATTTTACCTCTTTCCCATTTCTGTTTTCTTTCCCAGGATCTCTTAAATCCCCAATGCTCTTTTCCTTATCAGATTAATAGCCTCTCTTTGATTGTTATAGTTACATGATACATATTTTCATATGTAAATTTACATATTTTCATATACAGATATGTAAATACAACATTCTGAGTCTAAAAAATATTTATTTTTAATAAATTAAATATGCATAAAGTAAGTGTATGTGTTTTGCCTGCATGGATGTCTGTGTACCACATGTGTGGCTAGCACCCATGGAGGCCAGGAGAGGCATCAGATCCCTAGACCTAGAGTTACAGATGGTTTTGAATGGCCGTGTGAGTTCTGGGAATTGAACTTGGGTCCCCAGGATGAAAATAAGTGTTCCTAACTCCCGAGCAATCTCTCCATTCTCCATATGCATTTTTAACATTTCGTGTGAGTACGAGTAAGAGCTCACAAACTTATTGCCGTAAAACTCCGAAATTGGAGTTTTCTTGGTTCAATCTTTGCTCTGAACTAATATTGGCCTCTGAACCCAGTGTGGAGCTTGCTTAGTGTATTCAAAGACCTAGAAATAAAAACGAAGACAAACATTTTCTTCAAGGGGAGGGGTTAGGTGGTGAAAATAATTCTCAGAAGGTTTGTCAGAGGGGTTCTGTGAGTCTTAGTCTCCTGGCATATGATCAGGGAGGATGGGGGGAAATGGTCTTCCCCAGGGAGAAGCCCCCAGAAACTTTTGCATACAAATAATACTGTTCCTGGGTAAGAATGGCAGGTGGTGTTGTGTGACCTTAGGCACTGAGTGAGTGAGAGAACAGAAGAGAAAGTGATCTTGAAGACAGATGTCACTGAGACAGCTTGTTTAATTGGGGGGGGGGGTCAAAGGCTATTTATCTAAAAGTTTGGGGGTGAGAGGGGCTATTGGAGTGAGTATACATTATTAGTCATGGCCAGAGTGCTGGGAAAGCCTCCTGTATAAGGAGGAATTCCAGGTGCTTCTGGGCATGAAAGGGTGGAATGGCAAAAGGGGGAAGGAAGTTTAGCCTGGCTATGGGGCTTATGTGAGCTACATGGGCTACAGGACCTCCAGTGGGGAAATTATATAATTACGTTACAACTTCGGAAATAAAATAAACCATTATTTTAAAGACATTTTTCCCTAGGCAGTAGGGTCTCCAGAACCATCCCTTACCCTGGGACTTGTAATAAGCTGATGTAGTCTCCACAGGTATGGAAGGCAGAGTGGAAAGTTTTATGCCCACAAGCAACACTGAACAGTAGTTTGGGTCATTCCTTAGAACCAGCTAACTATGCACACCCTTGCTACTCACTGAGTTAGTCCTCATCAAGGCATACTTCCCTCTTACAAATGAACATCTGTAGCCTCTCTCTTGGCTGGAATATATAGGTTAACAGAGAAAGTCGTCACATGTTCCTTAAATATATATTTGTTCGTATAGATGCCTTTTCTTATGGTTGTCAAGTTTGTTTTCATAGGTATTATAGTAATAGCATAGTAATATTAAACTGAATATGTCTCAAAGAGGATTTATTGGTTCATTTCTTTGAATACTCAAGCACTGCCACATTCAGGAATTAAGAGAAAAATGTCTTTTTCTAAATCTACTTTTCCACACTCCTTGTCTAAGCATTGGTTTCTCCTGTTTAAAGTTCCAGATAGGCTCTTGCCTGTGGTGTGAATTCAATGCTGTAATCTACCAACTCCGTGTCTAGGAGATATAGAAACCTTTCACAGGACCAAGGCTCACCAGACTAATGTCACATGACTTCCTCTACCTATTCCAGTTCTTTAATTCAGTTACTACTCAACCCCCAAGCAAGAGTGGGTCTTGCTTAAAGTGAATGGGCTAAAGAGCTGGTATTCTAAAAGGAAGGCTGGCTCTGTTCCTAAAATTTGCACAAGGGCCAATACATGCTTGTAGGTAAAAACAGCTAAGACCTGCTACTAATTTCTCTCCTGGAAATGAGAGTTCAATGAAATTAAAAAACAAAAGAGCTTTTAGTTGTTCAGTTGAATGATTAGAACCAATTCACCTTCTAGCTTGAAAGTCCTAGAGATGTTTATATTTGACAATAATTGTAAACATGAAAACATTATATATGACTTGACAAGTAGAAAAATGTGGAGTCAGAATTATAGAGATCCTTCCTCTGGAGAGGAAGTTTAAAATGTTAATTTTAGATTAGGAAATTTATCACTAATTTAAAAATGCTGATGGCTAACTTTTACATATATCTAGTTTATCCATATGATTTTAAAAGGAGGGAGGAAGCTGAGAGAGTGAGCAGAGACATGTTTCTGAGGATAGGCACATGTGTCTGGCTAATACGTGCTTATACATAAAAACAACTAATGGCTCCTACTAATTTTGTCCCTGGAATTGAGAATTCAACAGAAGAGAAGTCAAAATGCTTTCAGTTTCTCAGTTGAATATTAAGTTGGGCCATGTAGCTTTGAGAGAGGCCCACACTCATCATCTGTTAACTGTGTTAAATGTCCTACTATCTTGCTGAATGCTGGTTCTGCATTTTACTGACTTAAGACCTCATAAGATATCACATTTTATTAATTTTAGTAGGTATGAGTCTTTCATATATTCTAGCCTTGATAGCCATCTTTCTGATTCTGTTCTCTGATTCTCATGGGAGAAATAAGTTACTCAGTCTTTGTCTCCAACCCTTGCTCCACTGTTGCACACAGTGTGTGGGCTGGTTATGTTTTCTTTTCTTTTCTTAGGGGCTGTGCTGGAATAGTTTTATGTCATTTTGACACAAGCTAGAATTGTCTAAAAGAAGGGAATGTTGATTGAGAAAATTCCTCCAGAAGAGAGGGAGGGGAGGGGGAGGGGATGGGGGAGGGGGAGGGGATGGGAGAGAGGGAGAGGGAGAGGGAGAGGACTAAAATGTCTGAATTTTATAGGGAGTAGCTTCTGGGGGTTGAGAAGCCTAGCCCTGGCTGGAAAGTTCATCATACAGGGTATGATATACCAGCCATGCCCTGTAATAGGTTGTAATGGGAACTGAAGGTTGCTGGGAGATCCTGGGGGCCAGGTCTACTTTGGTAAGTTAAATAGGCACCTCAGCCACTTGTCCCAGATCTGAACCCCAACACTGTCTACTCCCAAAATTTATCTCTGTGAGCAAAATGTGTGGAGGCATTGGGTGGTATTTTAAATTTGGTGTGACCACTGCCCCAGTATTTGCCTTTAGATTTTTTTTTAATTATTCATCAGAGTTTCTGTTTTTCTGAGCTTCAAATAGGACTGATTATCCCAATTTTTTAAGGTTGTTGAGAATTTTGAATGAAAAGTATTAGATTCACCTTAGAAATTGCTCAAGACTGACTTACAAACCTTCTGATTTTATGGCCTATTTATTTGTAAATCTATATGCCTGGCACCATCAGTAGTGGTTCCCTAAATGATATTTCATAAGAGATGGAGGAAGGGAAGTCACATAAAATTGAATATAAGAGGTCTACTTCAATACTCTACCACATGAATGCTGTATTTTGTTCAATCCATTTCAAATGGCATGGTTCACCCTAGGTTAAGACAATGATCAGAAGTGGCCTGGTCTTAGAAATCTGGAGAGAGCAGGGAGGTGCTTGTTATAGTGAAAGAGGGTGCATGTACCATTGGATGGAAACAGTGAATATTGGAGAAGTGCCTCTGCTAAGATCCCTTATATACCCACACTCATACACCTCTCCCAACTGTCTTACCTCAGCTGCCATCAAGGTGAAAGGTATTTTAGGGGTCATTTATACGACACATTCATATTGAAGTAGTCATAAGCCAAAGTGAAGCTTTTATAGTTCTTACCCTGCACAGACTCATTGGATTGAAGTAGAGCAGAAATAGCAATGAATTATAATTAGTAACTATATTGTCTGGGGGTGGGGAGTGCTTTAATGTTGAGCAATTGAAGATAGAAAAGACTGAAGCGCTCTAAGGTTATTGGGTCAACACAGAGATGGAGGTTAACTGACCAGACTGAGATAAAGAAAGGAACTATACCTGATCAAGAAGCAAGATAAGGACTGGGAAAAAAGAAACCAGATTCAAGGACAGAGATAAAACCTTATCCTCTGCCGGTTGGTTTTTCATTAGTTTCTTAAGAATAAAGGCTGGCCATAGACTTTAACCCTCACTGCAGTAATGATTGTGTTAACTGATAAACAGACGTTTAAAATTAACTGTTAAACCCTTTGTAGATTTTGGTGTAAATTTCTTCATTTTTTTTTCCTCTTGGAAAGAGAGTGGGTTTCACAGGTAAGCTCGCATCTATAGTTAATATTTTGGTATATGTTCAATATATACTTTTCTCTTTAAATGAGTTCTTAGTTAATTGATGAGTGTCAACAATTGATGAGTTTCAATGAGTCAAAGTCAAGAATTAGAACAAGGAGTAAAGCTATATGGACTGTTATTAATCGCAAGCTAATAATCTTGGTTGCAGGGATATGCCTAGCTCAGACTTAGAGTCATGGGGTAGGGTAAAGAATAGGTATCAGACATTGGCAGGGACCAGAGGGGCTCCTACATAATGCAAATCTAGAGGGTCCCTTACTTACTAGCACTTTTTTTTTCCTTCTTGAGGAAAGAATTTGACAATGAGAAAAAACGATGAACCCAGAACTTTGTCTCTTTCTTCTAAGCCCCTTTTTCTATTCTCTGTTGAGTAAATAGCTTTTTAGCTCACATGAGATAAACAAAGGAATTTGACTCATGCAACAACCATAAAAAATAGATTGAGTGAGAAGCATTCATTCCATATAACAGATGAAATAACTCAGCCTTATGAAGGTTTCCTGGTTTGCCTCAGGTTGAGGTTGGCTTGTAGCTTGAGTCTTCCATTCCCTAGTACACTTAGTTTTCACTAAGGCATTTTATTCATGTGTGTTATTTGACATTGAACTACTCGTCTTGTTATTTCGTGCTATTAATGTCTATTAGAAGGAAAATTGGAATCTGGGCAGTGGAGCAGTATAGGATTAGAAATCAAACAATATATGTCTAATTAATTCAATGAATACTTGATTAATATTTGGCAGTTGCATTTTCATTACAATATAATTAATTAGAATTTCTAGATAAACAACTTCACGCAGTTGCTGTGAGAATTAAATGTGATAATGTATGTGAAAGTATCTAGCTCGGTGACTGTCAGTTAGAAGGGACTCAATTAGTCGACTATGAATCTTATCAAGACTAATTTTTACGAAGATTTTTTTTTGAGGTGAAACTTTACTCTTTAGTGGAGAATGAAAACAAAGAAGCTGCCAATAAAGTGATCCCTTATCACTTAATCCTCAACTCCTGAGAAGTGAGGCTCAGGATCTCTGTCTAGAATCTTCCCTATCATGTCCCACTGCTATCTTAGCCCATAAGTTCAAGACATAATTTCAGTTACTGTCATTTCATTTTGCCTCCTTTGTCTATATGTCTGCATGTCACTCTCATCCATGTTTGCCATGGCTTTCAGTCCTTTCAGATAACATTTTTTGATTTTTGAAAATTTCTTTTAATTTTTCCCATGAAAGGCCCTATTCTGGACACTTCTTCTTTCTCTATATTGCTTTTACTGACACCAAGTAGGCACATTACTTCTAAAATAGCCCCTGAATCTTTCTTGTTGTGAACTAAAGTTTCTGAAGAGAGGGTACATCCAAACCACTACAAAGACTTGTTGACTGGTAAGAACTTTGGTGAGTATGGAATAAAGTGGAAACTTCTCGTTACTTTGGAGACTCAGGTTATAATGTTGTTTTGCTGGGGCACACAGGTGAAAGGATGTTTTGCTAAAGCAGACACAGCTGAAAGGGTGCTTTGTTATAGCAAATATGGGAAAGGATATGTTTAGGGCTAATAAAAACATGACCTCACAGACAGTAGGAGCTCAAGCAATGATTTGTCTTGCTCTGCCTTGCTAGTTTTCCCTAAGGACACACATTGCATTGCTGAGCTTTCCTTGTGGTGATGTCATAGAGAAACTCATCAAAAAACTTCTGAGATTCCTGCTGCTTCTTGCTGGTTGCTGAGCCTCACAGTTTCTTCTATATTGAACTGCCCTTCCTGATTCATGTTCCATGGTGTCTTCCAAGTAGACTGAAATGCAGCTGCTGGTTCATGTTTGGTGTTTGCTAGTAGATTGGACTGAGAACTAGAAAGCTTGGAACCACCCCAAAGAACTATTTCTAAGCAGGTCCACTTCCTCATATCCTAACAACCTTTTTCTTTTCTCCTACCTCTGATGGGTGGTGAGCTAGAGGGGAGGTTGATGCCTTATTAACAAGTAGGCTGTAAAAAACCTATGCTTATAGTAGAGGGCTTGGGATTTTGTAGGTCCAGGGAGTAATAATTTATCTTATACTATTTTTTAGTTCCTGTGATAGCCATTTATTTTCCACTTCTACATCTGATCTCAAATTCTTGCTGTGTCACATGAAATCTTTTGGAAAGTATTAACAGGCCACTAGCCTCCAGTAACCAAAAAGCTAAGAAAGGTCTAAGTCGACCTATAACAAAGGTTCCCCTATTCCTACATGGTATTGCCGTCAATGTATTTGAAAAGTCATTGATTTCTTTGTTTTCTTACTATATCAGCTTCATGAAACTGTTGCCATGTTTCCCATAGAACCTGGGTAAACACAAACTACTTTCCCAGACTGTAGCACTCATCTTTGGCTGCAGAATTAGTCATGCCCTGTTCCCTTTGAGGTGAGAAAAATGTTTTTTTTTTTTTTTAAACATTATCAGTCTTGTCCAAATTGGGGACTTCTCTTTGAGTAATCTTAAAATTGTACTTTTATCATGTTAATCATATGATGCCACTCCCAACCTTTCTAGTACCTCATTAATTCTTTATTTTTAGTTTGCTTTAAAATCTGGCCTCTGCAATACTTCTAAGCACAATTAAAGTCTCGCTTCATCTAGAAACATGAAAAACATGAAATGGCCTACATTTATTTATTTTTTTAATGTTTTTAAATGTTTACTTAGAGCTGTTCTGTATTGTTTTTGAGCTGCCTTTCTGAGAGGCTGGTGGTTCAGTGGGTAACTAACTCTTACTGTACTGGTCTACTGAAATTCTAGCACCAGAGAATCTGATATGATCTGCTGGATCCCTCACATCACATCACACACACACACACACACACACACACACACACATACACACACACAGAGTCAAATTTACCACTTTTGTCTTTTCAACTGTAGACATATTTAAGGGACTCTGGAGGCTGGATCAATGTTTCAGCAGCTAACAAGAATGTTGCTTTCTCATAGGACTTGGGTTTGTTTTCTAGTTCCCACATGGCAGCTTACAACCTTTTGTAACTCCAGTTCCAGGGGCTCCAACATCCTCTTGTGGCCTTCCCAGTAGCTTTGCAGGTACTTCGTGCACAGATAGGACATACAAGCGGAACACCCATACCGAGAAAATATATGTCATTAAGGAAAAGAACTCTTTCTCTGCGTTTTGAACATCATCTAAAACTATCCTTAAAAATACAAAGATAAATTAATAGTTATTTATTGAACTTTGAGATTAAAAACTTCTAGCTCTGTGTATATTTGTGTTTGGGTTTGCATAGGTGATTGTAGATAATGTAAAGGTCAGAAGAGGGCACTGGAGCTGGCATTACAGGCAGATGTGAACTGCTGGACGTAGGTGAGAAGAACTGAACTGGGGTCCTGTGTGAGATCACTGGGTCCTCTCAACTGGGCCATCTCTCCAATACCTAACTAGACTTTTGAACTGGACTTTATGTATGTGCATTACTGGTAAACTTGGACACAGTGGCTGAAGGTGACAGCACAGATGAGAACAGCAGCTAATGCTTGATTTTTATTTAATAAAAAAATTGCTATGCATGATTTGCATATGATTTTAAATTATGACTTTACGTTGCTTTTTAAATTTTTTTTGTACTTCTCCAGTTATGTTTAATCAACACGCATTCCACATCCCATCACAGCATTCACAATAGTTTAATTTTATAATGAGATGGTAAGTGATGTAGATGTTACCAATCTTTTAGAATTTTCTTTATTTTGGGTAGGGGAGGGACACTGGATTAGAGATACAGCAGGGCATACATTTAAACAATGGTACTTTGATTTGAATAGAAAAAAGGAAAAAAAAAAAAAAAAAAAACAACCCCAAAACCAAAGCACCAACCTCCACATTTTGAAAAGAAGGAACAGGGTCCAATTCTTCCAGAGCTCAGAGTCAAGTCTCTAACCTTACCATGGTGTGGTTTGGGTGAAATTTCTTGTCATTGGTCCTTTTCATGAATATTTATTTAAATCCCCATGGAAATCATTGTTCATCTGAAAGGGAGTTAACAATCCTTAACAGCCTCTTCTCATTTGATTGATGTTTTTGTCACTTTCCTTGAAGTAAATAGATTCCATTAGCAAACCAAATATGCTCTCTGTCCTCTTACCTCTGCAGATGCTTAACTGACCACTCACTTAAGATTTAAATATCCCACCTAGGGTTTCCTTGTCAGTCCAGGGTCAATCCTTACCAGGGAAAGAAACCAGCTTTAACTGCTTAGCTGGTATGCGGTTTCTAAACAGAGCCCATACAGTTTCCTTTGTAATAAAATGTGTTCCACCTTCCATGCAGACAAGTTTATTTGTTGTGCCCTCAAATAGTGGGAAACATCAGGGCAGCTGACTATTGTGATCTGTGTATATTGAGTACAAAGAAAAATAATGTATGTGGAGGGGTTGGGAAATAGTGACTGTTCAAGATTTTTTATTTATTTATTTATTTTACTCAGAGGAAGAAAGTAATTATTGGAATGATCAAACACAGATTGAAATCAGAAAGTCTACTTCATGCATAGTCTCCTGCTATGTAAACTAAAGCATTACAGTAATGGCTCAGAACTCTTCTGGTTTCTTTCCGGCTTTGAACTTACTCAAATGGCACCCTAGACTGACTTCACCTGGTGATTTCACCCGGGTATCCCTTTAGCTATTGGTTAGCTGTGAATTTTGGTGTAGGGAAAGTGCCCAGGAGATTAACTTACACAGTAGCTTTTACCGATCCGAGGCTAAGAAAGGCATCAGCAAAACCTGTAACCAAAAATTTACCTACTTGGCTGTAATTCGCCCACCTGATCTCCCAATCAATGTGTTTATTGAATGCCTCAATGTATGGCTTTCTTTGGTTCTGTGACTATGAAGTGTTAACACCTCCCATTCTACATTAAAAGAGGTCCTTCAGAGCACCCAACATCCATGTACCTGGGCCATGAGCACTCAGGAAAAGGGCTCTGAGCAAGGACACTCTTCCTTTTGGAGTTGGAGCTCTATTTGTATTGGCAGCAACACACACACACACACACACACACACACACACACACCCACACACACCCAGGTTGTTAAATAATGAAAGGAAATATCCAGATCCAAACTCAGCCTTGAAGTTTGTGTGAGTCTTTGGATACCTCAAGCCAAAACCAGGAGCTTGCCCAGAAGATAGCAATTGCAGTGACTAAAGATGGGGAGTCATACATGAGGGATAAAAGGTCCGACAGAGCTGGGTACTCAGGAAGCACTGCCAGCATTTGAAAACTGAAAAGACAGTTGGGGCAAACATTAGTAGATAGAAGCATATACAACAGGAGTGATTTAAGCAGAACTTTGTGGCACTGGAGACCCTCAGCTTTTGAAAACTCTTGTTTCAGGAACTCAAAAGTACCTGCTCTGGGCACTCAAAGCCAGACAGGAAAATGATTTTTTGATGGTTGAAACATTCTTAGTTAAGTAAAAAGTCTGATCAAGGTTTTGGGTACTCCCCCACACCCAGATAAAGAAAGTCAAAGACACTAATCTAGGGTTGGTTAGCCTAGGATCTGTCATTTATTGTACAGCTCCTCCTAAGTCTTAATACCTGGTAGACTTGAACTACATAATTAAGCTATGTGTAGTAGGCTGATCTCTGCAGTTTATTTCTTCATATTTGTGGGGTTGTGTGCAGAGATAATGGGCCAGAGGTTTTGCATTTTCATTCCAAACAGTCTCCCATTGTTTGACACCCATTTATGCTCTTAATTGGTGCTTCCTTAACTAGAAAGCTATATTTGTTTCACAAGGGGCATATTTACATTTGAATTGATTACAGAAAATACTTGAGGTGTTTACTTGTACATCGGGTAATTTGAAAGATTTCTTAAAAATGAGCATAACCGGTCGAGAGATAAAAAATAATATCTCGGTCATTCTCTGCTCCCATTTCCATCCCTTGTCTCAGTTTGGAGCCTTTTCACTTCCTGTGAGGTGAATTCAAGAGCTACCACCCTATCTCTCTCTGTATTTCATCCCCCACTTTGAGGCCAGAGACCATGTATTCATCGATATTCATTAACACCTTCCCCTAGTTTGGAAGTATTCAGTATCACTGGCAGCCTGTCTCTTCCATGTGTGTGTATTTTCAATAGTGAGCAATATGTAAGGCATTAATTAGACCCAATATTTTACCAAAGAGGTCTCAGTGCTTCAACCTTACCACAAGGACCAAAAAAGCTGTGGAATTTTTCTTTTTTAAGAAATATAAAGTGGATGATAATTACCGATGAATGAAATACAAATCTCTTTAAGTGTTTCTGGATGTGGTCTGGACTATTTGTTTTAGTAACTTCTCCACCTGTTTCCTGTACTAACAGCTTGGCTGAGGCCACGGTCTCCCCTCATGTGTGAACAGAGTTCATGTTGTTCCTTTCATCCTGAATCTTTGTCATTCTTCATCATTTGATGCTACTTCCTCTACAAAGCCTATTTGGTTCTTCAGAAGAGATGCTCCCTCAGTTCTCCAAAGTACCTTGTAGCGGGCATATTACTCAAACTACTCACATTAATTTTGAGCAGCTCTTGTGAAAGTTGTAATTTCCCTGAAGGGGAAAAAAAAACTGCCTTTTAGCACCCACACTCTTGAACGTACAACTTTGTACGTAGTAGCGCTTCAGTCCATGTTTATAGAGTGAGAGAGAGGTAAGTCTGCTCAGCATCTTCATCCTGGAGCTTCTTGAAGGTCTAAGTTGTAAGTTTAGGACAGAATGTGAAGCTTTTGCCCAGTTATTTCCTGATTTGATCATATCCAAGCAGTGCAAGAACAAGAGAGTGTTATTCTTTCACATATAACCTGTGGCGCTCTAACAATGTAGACATATTTTAATCCTTATTCTCAACCCCAGGAACATCACATACTGCAGTTCACTGAATTACTTAGTTATTATTTTCTAACTTCTCCTTCTGTTAAATGGGCTGCAGAATCAGGAACTTTTTAAACCTAAGGTTATATCCTTCCAGCTCTCTGACATGCAGTGCTTAGCACATATTTATTAGACAAGTAAGTGAATCTGTATCATATCATTTGTGTTATTTTAAAGGACCATCTTTTAAAAATTCTTTTTGGGGATAAAGTTTGAAAAATTTGAAAACTCAAAGCATTTAATAATAATTTATACCATTCAGAAATCCTTCATCAGTTCCTTAAATCTTTATTATGACTAGAATATGCTTTGGACCACAGAGGCTAGCTTTAGGGCAGCCTCACGGCCAATGAAAGACAAAGATTTATGCAGAATCCCACGCTTATTATAGGAAACGCTATAAACGTAAAATAAAACTGAGCTCCCCAAATGATCCTTGGACTTTGGGGACAATGATGAACCTGGTTTAATACAGCTGTAGGCATATCTCTGTGCTTCCTTTGTTGTTCTGCTCCCTCCAGAGACTGTCCTTGCAAAACCTATTCTAGTTCATGTTAGCACAGCAATATCCTGCCAACCTGTGGCCGAATTCCTAAGCATGTTTCAGGGGCAGAGCTCATGCAATTTAAGGAGGAAAATAAAATACAGAGCTGTCTTGAATTGCTTGAGCCTTTGATCTTAGACATCTTGCTGGGTGTACTTCACCTAATCCTCTATACTGTGTTTACCACCGACAGTGTGCATAAGGATTCTGTTAAAGGATTCTGCATGTGAGTATGTTCTATCTGGTGTGTGTGTGTGTGTGTGTGTGTGTGTGTGTGTGTGTGTATAGGGCATGGATATGCATATGTTTGTGTACCTGTGGAGACTACAGATTGAAATTGGATATCAGTCTCAATCACTCTTCACCTTGTTTATTTCATAACAGAATCTCTCACTGAACCTGGAACTCATGATCCATTAGGTTGGCTGGACAACAAGCTTCAAGGATCTCCTTCTTTCCATTTCCCCAAGCATTGGGATTCCAGGAATGCATGGCCATGTCCAACTTTTACATGAATGATGAGGATCCAGTTGAGGTCGCCATATTGCGGTAAGCCCTTTCCTGGCCGAGTCCCTTCTTCAGACCTCTAGTACTTTTACTCTTTAATCAACTAGATTCTTTTTCTTTCTACCCTTTCTCTTTTGGAGACCTGAATTTTTAAGTATGTTATCATCAATGAATTTTACATTGTATTTATACTGAGGGTAACTAAAACGACACAGAAATCTTGGTTATTACATGAGTAAGTATTATCATAATTTTAAGTTTAAAAATCACTAAGATTGTAGGTTTGTAGTTGTCTCTCTTATTGATGGCAGAAAACACATACTTTTCTTTGAGGAGATCACTTGTTTCCATGTTGTTAATGTGTGTTCCACACAGTCTTCATTTTGCCTTCTTTTCATTATTTACTGGTCGTTAATAACTTCCAAATGGCAAACTTCTAGATAAAAGACAGCATTTTATCAAGACTTCCAACACATCGCCATGTTTTATTTTGTTTTGTTTTGTTTTTTTTTTTTTTTTTTTTAATGGCTAAAACTAAATGAGTATCTAACTCAGGATAAGAGTCTTCTTTTATTGAAAAGAAGAAATCATTGATTTTTATACTTGATAGGTTTATTCAATTAAGAATTACCAAATTTACGATGTGTACTTC
Organism: Micromys minutus; assembly: GCF_963924665.1. Lineage (NCBI taxonomy): Eukaryota > Metazoa > Chordata > Mammalia > Rodentia > Muridae > Micromys > Micromys minutus. The sequence continues at coordinate 24,603,706 of NC_137974.1, read as the reverse complement.
TTAGATAATACTCAGTGATAGCTCTAAACTAAGCATGCAGATTTATAGGTACAGTGGAGATAAATTTGCTGTTTTTCAATGTGAACTGGCTGGAATGAATTTTGAATCTCGACAGAAACCACATCGAGTCTGAATTCTGCCACAGGTTCTTGCTGTGATCTTGGTAAGTCACTAGCTCTATTTGTCTTAGTGTTCCCATCTGTAAAACTGTGGTCATTATACTTGACACATCCTTTCCCAAATGGCGATGCTATGGGGATAAATAAGGTAATGTGTTATGGTAAAATGCTTTGAGCTCCTTAGGAGAAAGGTGTTACATAAATACAGAGTATTAGCTCATGTGAAAAATAGCCACCTTGCTTTAAGTCTGGCTACTAAGCAATATGACCGACTTGTCTACTTTTCTTCCAATGTGGAAAATTTCTAACATTAAAAACAACTATGTTTACGTATTGATTGGAAAAAACCTTATCACTAATAAACTTTAAAAATGTGAATAGTTACTGAGTACACTATCAATCTTTCATATTTTTTACACTGGGAACTTTGGAGTTAGTCATCCTCACTGTTTGGCTTTTTGATTTGTCAGTGTTTTCTTTGACACCCTTACCACCTGACTCTTCTTCTTAGAACATTTCTCATCTCTCCTTTCTTTCTTTTTTTATCTCTAAGAGAAGGTATAAGCAAAGAGAGATAGGACTGGAGTCCCATCATAGTGCTAGTTGGTGAGGTGGCACAGGCCAGGCCAGCCTGGGGTCACAGAGTAAGACTAGGAATCAATCAGTCAGTCAATCAATCCATGAATCAATCAATCCAAGAAATGAGAAACAAAAACAAAACAACAAAACAAACACCTAAACTAAATTGGAAAGTTCATAATAGGGTTGTGAGAGGTAGCTTAACAAGTAAGAGTCCTTGCTGTCTCAAGAGTCCTCGACCATGAGGACCTGAGTTCGAAATTCCAGCTCTCACATAAAACAACATGCTAGGCTATGCATGCCTGTAACATAGGAAATACAGTCAGGAGGGCTTTCTGCATCTTGCTGGTCACTAGCTTAGCTCCAGGTTCAGTGAAAAATCCTTTCTCAAGGATGTAAGTCAGGTTATAGAGCAGGACCTCTGATGGGAATGTGTGGCCTCTCATTTATGTTCACACATATATATATACCCCCATTTGCAGCACACACAAGTACATAGGTAGAAAATACACTCTCTCACACACAAGCCATAGTGTTTGAGTTTAGTCACAGTTCTTTTGGAACCTGGGTATATGATTTAAGTATTGTACTGGCTGGTTTTGTGTCAACTTGATACAAGCTGGAGTTATTACAGAGAAAAGAGCCTCAGTTGAGGAAATGCCTCCATGAGATCCAGCTGTAAGGCATTTTCTAAACTAGTGACTAAGAGGAAGGGCCCAGCCCATTGTGGGTGGTGCCTTCCCTAGGCTGGTAGATATGGGTTCTATAAGAAAACAAGCTGAGCAAGCCAGGGGAAGCAAGCCGGTAAGTAGCATCCCTCATGGCCTCTGCAGCAACTCTCGATTCCTGACCTGCTTGAGTTCCAGTCTTGGCTTCCTTTGGTGATGAACAGCAATGTGGAAGAGAAAGCTGAATAAACCCTTTCCTCCCCAACTTGCTTCTTGGTCATGATGTTTTGTGCAGGAATAGAAACCCTGACTAAGACAAGTACCTTGTACCTCAACTTGCCCATCAATAAAATGTGTCTATTATTGATATGTACACAAGCAGGTTGAAAAAGGAAAGAGGTAAGTGAATGTATGCAAAGCTACCCAGAGACGCCAGGTGCACAATGTGCTCTTTATCACCATGCGCCGTCACGCAGCATTCATTCTGCATCAGACATATCGAGGCACATGCATAGTCGATGCTCTGCCTCCATGACACTTTCTCTGCAGAATTAGGAGATCCTATTTTTAAATTTTGAATTCAATCTTCCTCCAAGCTCCAAAACAGCCGCTCTCTATCTCCTAATCATGAGCTTGAAGTTGCCCTTAACATTTCTCGGGAGTTGCTTGAGTCTATCCAGACTATCTGTCTTCATTGCCAGGGCACACGGATGTGCACACAGTTCCATTCAGGGTAATAGCCCTGCCATCTCCCACCAATGTTTCATCCGTGTCCACTCTTGTCCTTCCCTTCTCTTTAAGACCCTGTGCTATTCTGTCCCTGATTACACCTTTCTTTCCTCCGTGCAGCTCTTTTTATGGATTCCCTCTTTCTTCAGTATGGAACCGTAAGAGTCGGAGTGCGCTGGCACATTAGACAGATCATTGGTGAGTACCTGCATTCGGTTATGTAGCTGGTGTGTTTATATTTTTATGTACAGCATGTTTTATATGTCTTCTTGGATCAGGGTGAGGTAGTATCCACATTGCAGAGAGGCACCCGGAGATCTTTCTTTCCCTGCCATGGGTGCTGTAATTTAGTTTGGAATGGGCATTGTATGCACGGAGTTCTCTGACAAGCTTCTGAAATTATCCTTTGTTGATTTAACAGTTCCATAGCATACAGCTCCTCTGGCTTCCTGGTTAGTCTCTCAGGTCCCAAAATTTTAAACAAATTGCTTACTACTGCAAGTTTTGAGCTGAGCTCATATCCTATGTAAATATGTTATTTTAGGGAGCCTTAGAGAAAAGTTGTAGGCAAACAGCAATAACTACTCATATAATCAGAGAATCTGAAGGATTAAAAAGGTCTAAAAATGTCATCTATTCTCAGGGACCAAGAAATCACAGTACCCATTTTTAATTCCAGAGAATGAGCTGATATTTCGGTATCTTTAGGAAATACCAAATCTGTATATCATTCATTTCTGCTTTACATGCATTGTGTCATGTAATTATAACATAGCTTCAAGGCAGTAAAGTTTCTGATATGTGGGTGCAAATAGGATATGCAATACCTAAGGCTGAATTTGAAATTAAAATTATTTTTGCAGTGTCTAATATTCTTTGCCTCAATTATTTTATCTTTAAACTCTAATACAATCCGTTCGATTTATTAACAAATCCCTTCTCCCACCCTTTCTTTCTCTCTCAGAAAGAGTGATTACAAAGGGAGGTGTATCTTTTCATAAAATCTATTCAGGATATAGGATGCACAGAAATTAGGATTGGAGTGGCGGAACTGCCCAAGAGACTCAATGTCCCAGTCTACAGATACTTAATCAGACGTGCCCATTGGCTCTAGTCACAATAGCCAAGAACTGGAAACAACCAAATGTCCTACAGTTGTTGAATAAAAATGGGGTACATGTGCACGATGGCATACTACTCAGCTGGAAAGAAAGAAACAATATTGTGAAACCTGCAGGTGAATGGGCGGAACTACAGTGTAGTGCTGAGTGATGTAACCTAGACTCAGAAAGACAGACTTTGTATGTTCTCTTTATGGTTCATAGCGTCAAATGTATAGATGTAAGTACAGAAGCTAGAGTAAACACAGAAGCCAGAGACTAATTGTAGATCTAGAGTGGGAAACAGTGGGATATAGGTGCTGTGAGGGGGGAAATAGGAAAAGTGAGGGGCTTTAACTTGGGAGGGAAGAGGGAGCACAATGCAGAAGGGGAGGTATATATTTACCTAAATCATATATATATATATATATGCATATATACATATTTTTAAAAGAAGTCACACCACTTGGGGTGAGAATGTTCCCCAACAAAGACAATGACGATCAGACAAAGTCACAGCACTGCGGATGAGAAAATTTCTCTTGAGTTGTTAGTCAGGTGATTCCTCTGAGTAATACAGGCTTTTGCACTTGGTTGTCTTTCAGAAACAGAAGGTCAAGCCCTATTGCTGAAGACATCCATACACGTTGGACACAGGACTTGGAATAATTGATCTGGAACTGATCCAGAGGCTTCCTACCCGAGAACTGGTTCTTATAGTACCAAAAGGTGCTATGCAGGCTGAGAAGGGAAATTCATGGAAGTCCAACCCAGATATAAAGCCTCTACACGTTAACAATGACTGGATTGCTAGCATCTCCACACTGGTGGAATAGTGGCACCTTTTTATCATGGCAGTTACCAAAAACCATCTAATTTAGTGTAAGGGTCACTCAGTGAAGGTGGGGGTTGGAGGTGTTGGAGGTGTTATGCTTGGTACACAGCTAGCTGATTACCTGGTGTTAGAGAGATCATAGACCCAAAAAAGAGAATCTATGATTTCCAGTCTCCTCAACCAGAACAATCTCCCAACTGTACTCCCAAGTCCTTGTTCTTATACCCACAGATGAGCATCCATTTCAATTTTCATCAAAGAACCCTTATGTATGTATGTATGTATGTATGTATGTATGTATGTATGTATGTATGTATGAATGTATATATGAATGTATGTATGTATGTATTTTGCATCAGTAGATCATTATAGAAAGCCACACCTAGGTAAAATGTGGAGAGAAACTGACCACACAGTCAGGGTCTGAGAGGCTGAAGTCCTGCTCCAGGCCAGCCTGTCCCACCACCAGCTCTACCAGCTGCTGCCTTCTCCTCAGTGTCTGTAAGCTTTTTAACCCAGGCAGTATCTTTATGAACAAACCAAACTTTTCTACCACCATGTTGGATTCAGTGAGTATAAGTTCCTCCACATCCTTAGTTAACACTTCATCTGGGGAGTGTCTTGAGTTTTGTGGACAGGAATTTAATTGCTCATTCTCTCACAATGCCTTCTCCTTGAAGAATCTGGCTAAACAAGCCACCTAGTGCTCCTTTCGCATCCATCTTAAGTATACTGAGTAGAGCATTATTCCCCAAATTAAATTCTGCAGGGTCATGTGTCTGCAGAAGCTGGGTCAGCATATCTGCTACTCTAGAAAGGTTTTCTCCTGTTGCAAACTGAGGTAGCTCTTTAATTGCGGACATCTCTCGGATTGACACACCTTCATCCTTGCAGAGGTCCAACTGTACATTGAAAGCAGAATCAGCCAGCTCTGGAAACCACTTAAAGAATTTTGGTATAAGCTGAGCTGCTTATCGCTTTCCCTTGGTACCACCTTTCACTCCACCCACTATTACTTGGTAGGCATCTTTCTTTTTCTTTCAGGATTTGCGAAGCTTTACTCTTTTTGCCCATGAATGACTAAAAAAAGCCAGTGTACAGGAGACTGCCTGCTCTCTGCTGAAGGCAGCAGCAGCACCAGGCACCGTGTCTTGTCTCCAAAACAAGAGGGCACTGCTCAGTCACCTTCCCCGCCCCTCATCACCCACAGGCTGGGGCCCAGACAGGAGGGAGATTTGGGATAGAGAAACAAGCCAGGGATCCCAAGGTCTATCAAACTCTGTTGGGGTGATGACTTGCACTCAAGACTGCATGGGGTGGGGACAGTGTGTGGGATTTTGGATGGGTCCACGTGTTGCCCCAAGGGACTCCTGCCCTGTCACTTCCAGACACCCTCCTAAGAGAACTTTTAGGTATCATTGTCTAATGCAGTGTTTAGATGCACAGGCCAGGCTATGGCGTTAGGCAGGTGGTTAGGTGATAGGCATGGTTCCTAGGACTGTAGGTAACTGTTCACATTTCATTTCTTTTCTGTAGATTGTGGGTGGTTAGGTGACAGGCATGGTTCCTAGGACTGTAGGTAACTGTTCACCTTTCATTTCTTTTCTGTAGATTGTGGTCCCTAACAATGGGTAGACAGACCCACTTGCTCCATGGCATTGGTGAGGATGCCACAGTTGGGGTACAGCTGAGCACTCCATACTGAGTGCCCTTTCCAGTTCCATAGCCCATCACCTCGTTGGCACCACCAAAGCCTCCACAGAACTTTATCTTTTCCTCTTCTCTTATTGGATATTTCATGTATTTACATTTCAAAGGTTATCCCCTTTCCCCCCTTCTCACTTCCCCCTTTCTCCCTCTCCTTGCTTCTATGAAGATGCTCCCACTCCTACTCAATGCCCCACCATTCCCCTATACTGGGGTATTTACAGGACCAAGGGTTTCACTTATTGATGCCAGACAATGTTGTCCTCTGCTACATATGTGGCTGGAGCCATGGGTCTCTCCATGTGTACTCACTGGTTGGTAGTTTAGTCCCTGGGAGCCTGGGGGTGGGGTGGGGGTTCTGCTTGGTTGATTCAGCTCCTTAAGTCCTTTCTCTAATTCCTCCATTGGAATCCTCGTGCTCAATCTGATGATTAGTTGCGAGCATCCTCATCTGTATCAGTAAGGCTTTAGCCAGCCTCTCAGGAGACATTCATAACAGGCTCCTTCCTGTCAGCAAGCACTTCTTGACATCAGCAATAGTGACTGGGTTTGGTGGCTGCACATGGGATGGATTCTGGGGCTGGGGGCAGTTTCTGGATGACCTTTCCTTCAGTCCCTGCTCCATCTTTGTCCCTGTATTTCTTTCCATATTTTGTTCTCCCTTCTAAGAAGGACTGATGAATCCACATTTTGGTCTTCCTTCTTCTTGATCTTTATAAGCCGTTGATGGCACTGTTACCATCATTATATTTTGAATTAAATAAAAAATGTTATTCACATTTCAGCATTCTAAAACGACTGAAAGTCCACATTCTTAGAATACACAGAAGTTGTTAGCAAGACTTCTGTAAAACCAGTCTTCAGGGTTTGATGTCACAAGACAGGATGCCTACAGTTTTTTCATCGTTAGTTTGCTTATTCTTCTCTCGTATATTACATCCCGACCATAGTTTCCTCTCCCTCCTCTCCTCTCAGTCCCTCCTCCAGTCTTCCCTTTCTCCATTCCTCTTTTCTGTTTCTCTTTAGAAAACAGCAGGCCTCTCAGGAATAGCAACAAAACAGGGCATAGCAAGGTACAATAGGACTAAGCACATAGCCTCATATCAAGGCTAACCCAGTAGGAGGAAAAGGGTCCCAAATGCAGGCAAAAGATTCAGAGACAGCCCCGCTTCCACTATAAGGGATCCCACAACAGCATCAAGCTACACAAACACAACATATATGCAGACAACCTAGGTCAGACACATGGAAGCTTTTTCTATTGCTCCAGTCTCTGTAACTTCGTGAGCCCTGTGTAATTGATTCTTTGGGGTGTGTTCTTACCGTGTTCTTGACCCCTCTGTCTTCTTCATACTTCCTCCTCTTCTTCAGACTCCCTGAGCTCCACTTAGTATTTAACTGTGGGTCTATGGGATGACTACACCTTAAGTTTGGGTTAGAAATATAACAGTATAAATTATTAAGGATGATTTTTACTGTGTATATTTGAAAGTTCTATTGTTTGGAGCTACAGAGCATCTCCATTAACATCGTATAATTTTTTTTTGAAATATTAGGCCTTATTTTATGCTTACCAAAAAAAAAAAAAAGAATCTCTGGGGTTAGATGGAGAAATTCTTATGTACATTTAAGTTTAAAAACTACTGCTTTTGAAGCATTTTTCCTATTTTGTGTATATTTCCCCTTTAGACTATAGGTATCTTGAGAGCCATAATATTTTATATTTTATAAGATTTATGTGGTTTCTATTTAATTTGTATGCCCCTTGGAAGCCATCCCATCACAAATGCTCAATAAATATTGTTAAAAATGGAACAGAATTACTACAAATGTATTTTTCATTTTATATACTTCCAGAAAAACTCCCATAAGATGTTAGAAAGAATATAAGTGTAAAAATGCCTACTCCCATTGCACTCTTGCATATTACTAAGAGAGTGGATTTCATTCTCAACACAGAAAATGGTTATAGGAATAACATATGCTGATTATCTTGATTTAACATATTATAACATATATGCATTTAAAAATAATCTGTGATGATAAAAATATGCCTTCTTCAGCCTGCCAATTCTAAACAAACAAGCAACCAAATGACTGCTTTCTTCTTTAAAAATGTTTGCTTCCATTTAGTTATTGCTTATTATCATGAGCAAGAGTGACATGCACATTCTGTAGCACAGGTGAGGCTGTGACCTAGTTTATGGTCACAGTTCTCTCTCTACCTAGTGGGTCCAGGAAAAAGGACTCAGGTCATCTGGATTAGCGGCAAGTGTTTCTAGCCACTGAGCTATTACTTAGCTATTTAGTACCACAGTTAAAATTCGAGGGCAGAATCCAACTCTTTTTTCCCTCAACGTACTGTGATGAATTATTTGGGAATTTCATACAATATATACTGATCACACCCAATTCTCATTACCACCAAAAATGTTTGAATTTGTACTGCACATTACACTCTCTGGGGCCTGGTCAAACTCCCAATGGCCAGCCCCTTAACCAGAACTCAGTCATTCTCCATCTCCCAACCAGAAGCCATCAACTGTGAAGAGCTACACTTCATCTTTATCACAAGACTTTTATAAATTGGATATTTTATTCATTTACATTTCAAATATTATCTACTTTCCCACTTTCCTCTCTGGAAATCCTTGATCCTACCCCCCTCTCTCTGCTTCTACCAGGGTGCTCCCCTACTCACCCACCCACTCTTGCCTTCCAGCCCTGACATTCCCCTACACTGGGGCATCAAGCCTTTACAGGACCAAGGGCCTCTCCTCCCACTGATATCCAACAAGGTCATCCTCTGCTACATATGTGGCTGGAGCCATGTGAACTCTTTGTTTGGTGGTTTAGTCCCTGGGAGCTCTGGGTGGTCTGGTTGGTTGATATTGTTGTTCCTCCTATCAGGTTGCAAACTCCTTTAGCCTCTTCAGTTCCATCTCTAACTCCTCCATTGGGGTTCCCGTGCTCAGGGCAATGGTTGGCTGTGAGAATCTACCTCTGTATTTGTCAGGCTCTGGCAGAGCCTCTTAGAAGACAGCAATATCAGTCTCCTGTCAGCAAGTACTTCTTGGCATCCACAATAATAGTGTCTGGGTTTGGTGTCTGTATATAGGATGGATCCCTAGGTGGGGCAGTCTCTGGATGACCTTTCCTTCAGTCTCTGCTCTACACTTTGTCTCCATATTTCTTCCCATGAATATTTTGCTCCCCCTTATAAAAAGGACTGAGGAATCCACATTTTTGTTTTTGTTTTTTTTTTGTTTTTTGCTTTTTTGTTTTTTTCTCTTCTTGAGCTTCATGTGGTCTGTGAATTGTATCTTGGTTATTCTGAGATTTTGGGTTATTATCCACTTATCAGTGAGTGCATACCATGGGTGTTCTTTTGTGAATGGGTTACCTCACTCAGAATGATATTTTCTAGTTCCATCCATTTGCTTAAGAATTTTATAAACTCATTTTTAATAGCTGAGTAGTAGTACATTTTGTAAATGTACCACAATTTCTGTATCCATTCATCTACTGAAGGACATCTGGGTTCTTTCCAGCTTCTGGCTATTATAAATAAGACTGCTATGAACATGGTTGAACATGTGTCCTTGTTATATGTTCAACATCTTTTGGGTATATGCCTAGGAGTGGTATAGCTGGGTCCTCAGGTAGTACTATGTCCAATTTTTTGAGGTACCACAAGACTGATTTCCAGAGTGGTTGTACCAACTTACAACCCCACCAACAGTGGAGGAGTGTTCCTCTGTCTCTACATCCTTGCCAGCATCTGCTGTCACCTGAGTTTTTGATCTTAACCATTCTGACTGGTGTGAGGTGGAAACTCAGGGTGGTTTTGATTTGCATTTGCCTGATGACTAAGGATGTTGAACATTTCTCACAAGCTTTAAAGACTTCCTTCACTAGCTTCATGTCTGGACTGTTTCCTGTTGTGTGGGTGGGGGGACATTGGCACAGAAACTTTCAATGTCTTGCTTGCATTCTAAGGAGTCTTCCGTCATCCATACCCCTTGCAAAATGTGCCTTTCCTGGCTACAGTATCCTGTGGAAGCATAGATCACAAACATCAACAGGGTTTCTGGCAACAGCATGGATCACAGACATCGGCATAGTTTCCCTCAGCATCAGGGATTACAGATGTCTTTCAAGGAGACTTCACCCAGAAAATGAACCATTCTTTGTTTTCAAGGAGACTTACATCTCAAATACCCTGTTGCTGCTCTGGGTGATCATGATTGTAGCATGTTGGGGGCCAGGACTCTTCGAGCTCCAGGCTTCTGTATACCACTTTCCCTTGGCACTGGTTGTCCTGAGGGCACCCAGGCACGACCTGCCCCAACCACTTTTCAAAAGTAGATTTTATATTTTTTATAGAATTTTTGAGTTCACAGCGCTGTGCAGTGGCTACTGCTCATTTTTTCAGTCACTCTTGGTTCAACCACTTTTAATTTTCTTGTTCACCCCTAGTCCAAGTCACTGTCATCCTTGATCCAGATCATTTGTTTCAAAACTTTCTTTTAGAGCTGACAAGATGGCACAGGGGATAAATCTAATGACCTGAATTCATCCCATAATTCCTCACGGTAACATGAGAAAATCAACTCCTGTAAGGTTGTCTTTGACCTTGACGTGAATGCCATGGCTTGTGTGTGTGCACCACACACACACACACACACACACACACACACACACACACACCATACACATGCAATATTCACAACACACACAATAAAAATGTCCTATTTAGATAATATCAGCAGCAACAATAGCAAAATACACTAGACTTTGGAGAAAGAAATACTTATATTTAAAACAAAACCAAAACCCTGTCTGGGTCTGATAGCATATGGGAAAAGCTGCCTCATGCCTCTCAGTGATTAGAAATGTTGCAGCTGGTCAGGACAGCTCTGCTGTGTTACTGCCACCACTGTGCAGTGAAGTTTCTTTTCCAAGGGAAAAATTAAAATGTGGTAGTTAGACTAACGTATAATCCTATCAATTTTACATAAAATATTGATGTAGGAAATAAAAATTTAGCGTCCCTAGTGTGAATTCTGTGGACTGCACCAAATACAAATGTATAGATTAAGGAAAGTTAACATAATCTTTTTATGGGAAGTAAAATCAATTACATGTCAGCTTTGTAGTATTATAAATGTATTTAGTCAGCATAGGATTTTTCCAGCAGTGTTTTCTGCAGATTGAAATTGACTAACCAGATGTTAAATATTAAATAGAACTAATCAGAGCACAGTTCAGGAGGCTTTAAAAACAATGATCAAAGGGAGCTATTTATTACCTGATGCATGTTTCTGCTGAAATATCAGCTCTGTAATATTATACTTAAACTTAGTTTTTTCCCCAAGATTGCATTTTAGCTTTATATGAACAATAATTAATGTTAACAAATTAAATTAACAAATTAACTAGGTACATCATCATGGCTTGAAACTTGACCACAAAATATAAAGCTCAATTCATAGAGCTGAAAGCCTTAGTGTGATGTTAAGTATACATATGAAACTCTCAGTAGTAATACAAGTACAGGTCTGTGTTGCTTAATGAAGAGGAAACATTTTGTGGAGTGTGTTTTGAGGCAGCTATGTTGTTATGTGAACATCATAGAGCAGACTTACACAAACCTATGCCATTTAGCCTACTGCATACCAGGGCTGCAACTGTGGCATAGTCTTTTGCTCTGGTTTTAGGGCCAAATGAACAAAGCAATGTGAGATTAAATCCAGCACAAGAGAAAATGATGCAGCCAAGAGACATGGCAAACAGGCACCCAAAACATTGCTGATGGGTGACAGGCTTTCAAAGAAAGTGAAATAGAGTAAGTATGTGGGCCAGCGAGTCATAGCCAGTCATTAGTGGCCATGGACTATGTGCAGTGGATATCCTGTTTGCCATGTGTGTAACTGGAAGTGTCTGTTGACAGGATCATCTCCATACCTGTGTGAGAAACAGCATCTCGATGCTCAAATGGCTGTGGTGTCACTCGGCCACCAAGGCTTTCCAGGTCCACAATTATCTTATGGGCCTACTACTGTGAATATGGTCTGATGTGACTCAGACATTGTGTAGTGATGTGACTCAGACATTGTGTAGCACATATCTGTAAGAAACACAGCCGTTTGCCTAGCCCATGTCTGCACAGCAGACAGCAGAAGCAGGAGAGTGAGGTGCTGAGCAACTGTAAACAGTTCTTGGAGCTGTCATTTGGTTATAGCTTTTAGTTTTAGAAAATTCTTCAGTATACCAGAAATAAGTAATTTTTGTTGTTGTTGTTTGTTTTGCTTTTCTCAGGTTGGGGAGGGCTTACAGAAAAGGGCATTTTACAATATTTTATAAGCACACGATACTGGCTAGTTTTATGTCAACCTGGTACAAACTAGAGTCATCAGAGAGGAGGGAGCCTCAATTAAATTGCCCCCATAAGACTGGGATGTAGGAAAGCCCATAGGGGGACAGATCTTAACATGTGGGTCTCTACCTCTTTGGGGGGTCCAACAACCCTTTCACAAGAGTCACCTAAAACCATTGGAAAGCACAACTATTTATATTATGATTAATAACAGAAGCAAAATTACACTTATGAAGTAGCAATGAAAATAATTTTACAGTTGGGGGTCACCACAACATGAGAAACTAGGTTCAAGGATCATAGCATTAGGACATTGGAGAACAATTGCTCTAAGACTTCTTAATTAATGATTAATGGGAGAGGGCCCAGCCCAATATGGATGGTACCATTGCTGGTATTGTGGTCCTGGGTTCTATAAGAAAGTAATTTGAGCAAGCCATGAGGATCAAGCCAGTAAACAACACTTATCCACAGCTTCTGCATCAGCTCCTGCCTCTGGGTTCCTGCCATGCTTGTGTTCCTGTCCTGACTCTTTGATGATAAACAGTGATATGAAGGCATAAGCTAATTATGCCATTTCCTCCCTAAGTTTCTTTGGTCATGGTGTTTCAACACAGCAACTGTAACTCTAAGCCACACATCCCATTGTTTTTATATATTTTATGATGTCATTTCTTAATGAAATCAAGATTGGGGCAGACATGGAGTGCTTATGTAGTATGTTCCTCTGCCCTTGGTTATCGGTGTATCAGCCAACCAATCAAAAAGCCAAACCCAAACCAAACAAAAACAAACATAAAGAAGCACCAACAAGAACATGTAGAAATTAGAGAATGCTATATACATTTATACTTCATCTCTTCCCACCGCATATCTACATCTGCGTCAGTTGTACATTCCTATATGGTGGTTTTTTAAAGCTTAGTCATAGCATTTTCTCAAGTGTTCTTTTCCCATGTGAAATAGAAATCATCGCACAAGTAGAACAATATGCGGTTTCCAGGTCTTTGTACCTGCCCGAAGAGCTCACCCAGTTTTGAGCATGAGATGGTAAATAAGAACCTCCTCCAGGCAGAGGAGAGAAGGCACAGTGGAGACTCTGTCTCTCTGTCTCTCTTTGTTTCTGTCTCTGTCTGTCTGTCTCTGTCTCTCTCTGTGTCTTTGTCTTTTTCTGTCTCTCTGTGTCTCTCTGTGTCTCTCTGTCTGTCTCTCTCTGCTTCTCTCTGTCTTTCTCTGTCTATCTCTCTCTTTGCCTCTCTCTGTGTGTAACAGGGTCTCTATGCATGTTTGCTTGGCCTGGAATTGACCATGTAGACCAGTGTCTTCTAATTCACAGAAATCCACCTGCCTATGCCTCTAGGGTGCTGGGGTTAAAGGTATGCACCACCACATTAGCCTGAGAGGTATTTTTTCCTGCTGTTGTATTCCCTCCCCAAGATGGGTACCAAGAGCATTAGCTCTCTGCCTTGCCATTTGGGTGTCAGCTTTGAGTCCTGCTAATAGGTCCTTAAAATTGTTTGTTTTTGCAAAAATGTGAAGAATGCAGAAGGCTCAGATGAGTCTGAGACAGCAGACTTCCTGAGTAGAAGAATCTCATAAGTCTGCCTCGGGGAACTTATTTAAAACATGAACATTGCGAAAGAAAACAAATCCAATGTAGTCTATGCTGGGATTCTGTAAACCTCACCCCTCAGTTACCTGGAAACAGCCAAGTATGCTCCACCCCAGTTACCTGACACTATAAAAGGGGCTACTTGCCCCCTCCTCTCTCTTGCTCTCTTGACCTCATGGTTTCTTGATCTCACTCCCTTGCCCCTCCTGTCCCCATTCCCTTCCCAGCTCTCCACACGTTCATGGCCGACCTCTATCTACTTCTCTACACCTCTCTTCTCTCTCTGCCTCTGCAACCCTCTTAACTTCTCTCATTACCTGAATAAGCTCTATTCTGTACTATACCATTGTCATGGGGCTGGTCCCTCAGGGGGAAGGGATTCCCAACACGGGTCTCCCAGAGGCATCCCCCTTGTCCCCAGGCAATTCCACTGTACCTCTATGGGCCATACCCCCCCCCCTTCATCTTTTTCCTAACATTGGTGCAGAAAGCCGGAGCATCTTCTTTTTCTTTTTTATATACATATCAGTCTATCTTCTGACACTATGACCTTTAGATGCTGCATGGAGACATGGCCATGGATTTGAAGACCATCACCAGAGATAAAACCACTGCACAGTGCACATCCAGACCATCTGTGCAAGAGGAATGAATGCTCTAGCGGGAAGAAACAAGTTGAATGAGGACTTTGTGCTCTACGTCACTTCCATTTTGCCATATGCATTCAAGCTGTTATTAACAGTATGATGATATGTGTAGGATCCCTATTTTTGAAAGCCACTACTCTTCTCAGTAAATACCTTTGCTTTTGTCATGAAATTACGTCTCCAACTGAATGAAAGCGACTCAAACTATGCATAAGATTTATTTTCAAAATTGGAACATGGTTTTATGGGGACTGCTAAATTAGCAACGTCATAGGAAGAACAACAGTATCAACCAAACAAACCCCTAAATCTCCCAGCGACTAAACCACCAACCAAACAGTACACAGGGGATACCCATGGCTCCAGCTGCATATGTAGCTGGGGATGGCCTTATCTGGAATCACTGGGGGGAGAGGCCCTTTGTGGAGGCTTGATGACTCAGGATAGGGGAACGCTAGGCCACCAAGGTAGGAGTGGGTAGGTGGGTGGGAGAGCATCATAGAGGCGGGGGGGGAGGGAGGGAGGGGAAGATAGGGGGCATGTGGAGGGGAAACTGGGAAGGGGGAATAACATTTGAAATGTAAATAATGAATAAATAAAATTGGAAAAAATGTATGATATAAAAGGAACTTTTTTGCTTTTTAATTGTGTGTGTGTGTGTGTGTGTGTGTGTGTGTTACTGAATCCTGATGACATGAGTTGCACATTTTCTGTTGTGAAGAGTCTCTTGTCAAAATGAGGGCAAACTGGGTGAGGGGTACCACGTGCCGAATGCTGCTTTAGAAAGGCTCATTTCTCTCTGCGCAGGCTGCAAATTACACAGAGATGTTTGACTGGCAGTTTTCTATAATGTAGACTTTCTGCGCTTAACAGATTAACTGCTTTTTCTGTTATTCTTTTCCCCAGGATTCAGGAAAGAAAGTGACATAATAGATTTCTTTTCCCTGGGTTCACAGTAAACCTCCTCAGTCAAACCCAGTTGCTCTTTGGGAGGTAAAGAACGAACTAACCTGTGTTTCTACAACTTACAAAATCATTTACATTTATTACCCTTGCACAGTGAGGCCCCAAAGCCTCAGAGCTATGATTCTCCAAATCACTGCATTCTAAGCTTGACTGATTGGTTTAAAGGCTTGTGAGAGATTTATAATGATTCACTGTGTAAGCCAATGGCTTCATATTTAAGGCAGGGGACTGATACAAAAGACAGAAAACTTTATACTGTCTTTTGACTTACTGGCCGGCCAACTATGTCCATAGATTTGGAGAAATACAGCATTTCCCATACACTGTGTGAATCTCCCTTTTTTTTTTTTTTTTTTTTTTTTTTTTTTTTTTTTTTTTTTTTTTTGTGAAGTACACAGCCTCATTATAATAATGCACATTAGCATGACAATTCTGTGCCCATTTATGCTGCCAGTATGGATTACTGTATAGTATTTGCTGTATAATATTTGTCTGTATTTACCACAGAAACTTAAAAGGCTCCGTTGCTTTTGAACTTCTTTGTTGATCCTCATAAAGTTTAAATTGCTTCCCCAAATTCCAGATTAGTTACTTAAATAGCACACACATTGCCGTATATTAAGTCTGGAAAAATAATCACAGTTAGGTTATTATAATATTTGACAACAGCACATAGTTTCAATATGTTGATTTTTTTTTAAAAAAAGTTTTTACTCTGGCTTAAGTGCAGCATTAGAAGAGATAAGAAAAATAAGTTGAGTATATGTTAATAATATTAAATCTTATGTTTATGCCTTTCTAATCAGTACAGACAAGCGGACATTTGTGATGAAACCTAAGTGCTTTAATTAAGAAGGTGTGGGGAGCAATGAGCGAATTGAGAGTAAGCAGAGGGACAGGTAAAATACAGACTGCAGACTCCCCGACAGACTCTCAGAGCTGGCGGCCGACCCTCACCAGCAGTGCTGAGGGTGCATGAAAGTGACCCGGGCCTCACCAAGAGGTGCAGCTTCACGTGCTTTATTAGAAGAAAATCAGGCTGTATTGTCTCTTCGGCTGCTTCATCCATTCCAATTCAAAGAAGCACACCCTCTCTCCATTCCCACACCCACATCTTCTCTCGTGCCCCCTCATTCACCTCAGCCCTACCACCCATCTCTCCCCCCTGCCTGGCCTGTGACTGACTTCCTGCTTCTGTCATCTTCTCCAGCCTCCTGCCTATTCCGATCAGGTGAGCACAGATCTCTTCCCGTCCCGTGGGGCTTCTCCATCCTAGTGTACGCTCCGTGTATTAGTTCAAGAACAGCCGTCAAGATTGAGAGAACAACTTTTGGACTCAGACCCAATTCTACCCCTCAGTCTTTCCCTACTATTTCAAGCAGTTCACTTACTTAACCTCTCTCAACTGGTTTCCTTCTTTGTGCAAATGAAACTATTCCTCTTTTAAACATTGTATAAAGACGCAAATGATTAGTGCACTGTGCTAAACTCCATGTCTGAAATATAAATTACTATGGTTGCTACTAAGTTTACCTACAATAATGACACTTAAAAAAAATCCAAAAACCCTTATTTGAATAGCCTATGCTTATGCAAACTTCCTTGGAAGCTCTTTAGAAGAGGGGTCATAATCAGTCTCTGACAATTTCTGTGGTCTCTTTGTTGACGTCTTCCTCTTCGGTTTTATAGCTCCACCTTGTAGATATATAAACATGATGAAAGACTTAGCCGTAAGTCATGTTATAGTTCAGATATAACACACTGGTGGGTTTTGCTGACTTACTTATCTTATTGCAGGACTAAAAGTCACTTCAATTTTGGTTAATTTAGTCTTTAGGGTCTTCTGGACACCCATCAGTCACCTGTCCTGGGTCCTGTCCTGGGCTCTTGTCTAGGTGCACAGTTAAGCTACTTAATCACATGTTTGCATAATTTGTTTTCTTTCATTTAGTTAGTTTTTGGTGACTTCAACTTCTTAAGCTTCTTCTTTCTCTTCTTTGAATATTTTGTTCTGCTTTCTCTGCTTGCTCAAAGCTCACTGTCAATGGCTTGGGAATCCTATTCGCAACCTCTGTCAGTCCTCTTGTAGGAATGTTTCAGGCGCAAAGAGGGCTCTTCATCATTTCCCCAGTTTAATCTGTGTGTCTCTTCACCATTGACAAGAGGTTAAGGTCCTTACCTGAAGCCTCCTCATCTCCATTTCTGTCGCCACTGTCCCTTCCTTCCATATCTCATGTTGCATATGAAGGCATGTGAGTCCTATCTTTGAAATTTAGTTTATTATCATAGTCCTTGCTCATGAAACCAGGAAACATTATGGCTTTTTTTTAATATTAATCAAGATTTCCTCATTGTTACAGTGAGTGACATGTGTCATGGGGCCTTGTACAATCTAAGTGGAACAGGATCTGTCTTTTTTTTATTCACAATTTTTGTTACTTAATCCTTTGGAATTTAACATTTAGCATAACTGATCCAACCTAAACTATGTCTTTGAAGGGATTCACTGTTCTACTGGCTCAAGCATCAGCTTTACGGGAACAAACACATCTCAGTTACTTAAAATAACAGACGTTCGTTGTTGCTTTGCATAACATATTGTCAGTTATGGTTGTCGCTGCTACAGTCTTTCCTTTTCGTTAGGATCTCTGTCCCTTCAGTCAGAATCCATGAGGACACAGCTCTGATGAACGATCCAGCGGGAGAAGGACAAGGGGACCTCTGGCCAGTAGAAATGTCCCCCAAAATAGTATCTGCTAGGTGCAGTGCGAGAACCTTGCCATCTCCTGGTTGCTCTCTCACAGTTTGGTACCTGCACACTCCTGTCACAACAGGCATAGGAAGTCACGTGAGATAGGGCAGGTGAGCATCATTCTCTTTCAGGCAATGGACTAAGGGTTAGAATGGATCTTCCTAATAATGAAAACCAATTTCCTTTTCTCAAATTTGTCCGCATTATTTGGTTTACTTAAAATTTTAAAATCTTAGCTTCATCTGTCAGAAAGACTTTTTTTTTTTTGCTTGTTGTTGAGGAAATTATTTTAAGAAAAAATAATTTCATGCAATATAAAGATATAAGGTATCTAGAGAAAGGTGACCTCTAAACAGTGCACATGAGTTTGCTTTCTTAAGAACTTTTATTTTCTCTCTCCTGTTTCAGTTTTTTTTTCTTTTTTCTTCTTTCTTGTTGACTTTATTCATGGTTAAAAGATGACTGGTAATGGTAACTGATGCTTTAGGCATTACTAAAAAACATGTCTTTACTTCGAAATTATTCACTTCTGTGTGATTGAACTATATTTAGGAAAGGTTTCCAATATTAGTTCCTGGGTAGAAGTCATTGGTTAAGCCATGTAGATTGATCCTTTGAAATAAAAAAGGAATCAACTCTTCTTATGCAGTCTATGCCCACAAACATATGATATCTCTATCTCTTCTCCTTGCTCAGTTATCTCTCTCCATATGTATCAATGAAGATATACACATGGGTTGACACTTATATGTCCATGATCATATGATATCTCTATCTCTTCTCCTTGCTCAGTTATCTCTCTCCATATGTATCTACGGATATATATATATATATATATATATATATATATATATATATATATATATATATATATTTATATATATAAAACTATAAATGTCAGCCTATATATATATATAAATACATATATCCTTGATGAATATGTCCACTTAGTAGACTGTCATCACTTTGTTGGCTCCCCGACCTCTTTGCTGGCAGTCAGACTTTAAGTTGTATTTATTACCTGTAAAACTCTATCCGAATTTCCTGCTGGAACCTCAGAATTGTGGGTTTTTTTTTTTAAATCAAGCTTCTCTTGACTTTCTTCTGCATCCTGTGTCTTGGTAATTTCAGTGATTTTTTTTGTTTTAGTCTTATTTCTCTTTGAACTTTGCTTGCACCTTGTCTATTTATATCCCATCCATTTACATTCATGTTTACATTCATGCTTACACTGCCCTTGAAATATTTTTTACTTCCTTCATTATTTTGCTTATCACTTATAGTGGAGTCATATTGCTAAACTGTTCTCATCACTGTGGAAAAATATCTGATAGACATGAATTAGGCAAGAAAGGGTTTATTTCAGCTCATGGTTTCAGAGGGTCCAGTTCATGGTCACTGGTTATTTCAGTGCATTCCCCTAGTGTCCTACTTGTTCCAATCAGGTTGCCCTCTGATACTTCCACTGCCTCCAAATAGCATATTCAAAATTTTAATATATTGCTATGTATTTTGTGCATATGACGTGTGTGTGTGTGTGTGTGTGTGTGTGTGTGTGTGTGTATGTATGTTTGTGTGTGTAGATCAAAGAACAATACTTTGTGGGAGTCAGTTTTTTCTGCCTGCTATATGGGCCTTGAGGATTGACTTCATGTTGTTAGTCTTGGTGGCAAGTGCCTTAAATTGCTGAGCCATTCTTCTTGCTGGCTCTTTTCAAAATGTAAGTTTATAGCAGCTAGAGAGATGGCTCAGCAGTTAAAAGCACTGTCTGTTCTTCCAGAGGTCCTGAGTTCAATTCCTAGCAACCACATGGTGGCTCAGAATGATCTATACTAGAATGTGATGCGCTCTTCTGGCATGCAGATATAGCTCTCATAACCACAAACTAAGTAAATAAATCTTTAAAATATTTTGAATCTGTAATACATTAAGCCATTAGTTAGGCCAGAACCCCAGTTTTGGTGACAGCATTACAAATACACTCAGTAGTCTAATCTCCTGATCACTTTCTCAATTCAGCCAAGCTGACAATCAGAATAGGCAGTTACCAGCAGGTCAAGGGTGGGAAAAAAACACACTGGCATTCAGATACAAAACCAGATGAGACCTATGAGATCCACTGTGAGAAAATACATCTCTGTGAGTTGTACATTTAATATTCAGAATGTGAAAGCAAGAACTGATGGGTTTTGTTACTAATAGAGTAATATCCTTTTCCTGCTCGCTGTGGGCTGGAGAAGTCTGGGAAGCCTGTAGTTACTGGATGTGTTTTGTTTCAGGTAGCTTGGGGTTTTCACTGTTAAATGAGGAACACACAATGTTCTCTCTGGCTTTCACTTCATCCAGAACTTCGGTTAGGAATAGCCTTGGTCTACCTTGCTTACTTTGAGACTTAGTGCATTGACATTTCCCAAACTTTTCAGTTTTCTCTGAGGTACAATGAAGAATTTGTTTCAGCATAGATGATTTTGATTTCTACTTATCTGTAATCTTTTCAAAGCTTCAGGTTTTTTTGTCTTTTTGTATGTTTGTTTGGCCTGTGATGTAAGCATATGCACTCTTGTAAAAAGCTGTGAACCCCATGGCAGAGAAAGGCAATGACAGGCTGATCCCGAGAACTCCATGATCTTCCCAGAACAGCAAGATTTTGGCTCAAGGAGGGACATTGTGTCAAAGTTGTAAGGGAAGAGCTATAAAGAAAGTCATTTAAAACCCTCCTGCCTGTGTGTGTGTGTAGGGCAGTTGTATCCAAGCATTCTCATGCACGAAGTCCCTTTATTTCCCGGCCTTCCTCTATGAGGGGCTAAGAATCTGTACCACTTTCCTGTTATCCAAACAATGTTACCATCAACTACGGTATGGAATAGCAACCGACTTTACTCATGTTGCTTCTATGGATCAGGAGAACAGGCGTTGTTGAATTTCTGCTTCTATTCTCAAAGCTGAAACTGTAGTTTCCAGTTTATAAGACTGTTAGTGGCATTCAAAACCTCTGTCCCATTGTAGTAAGAGCCTCTGTTTCTTGCATATTTGAAGGGGGAGGCCACTCTAATTTCCATGTCATGTGAACTTGCCTTTTAAAAGCCAGCCAGGCAGAAAATCTGTCCTCTGTAGGCATACATTTCAATCTTTTGAAGCACAATCAAGCAAACAGTTCTCCCTTCTCTGTGGTCCCTGGAGAGGAAGGAAGCCTGAGATGTTACCCACACTCACAAGGAGAATGGAAAGACCAAAGTGATGGAGACAATGGGGCCCATATTAGAACTTGTTACAATCCTCAGCCTGTAGGTTTGAAAATTCTGTGTACGGAGACTTAAATGAGTTGTCTGATTTGTGGGCTGTATCCCACAGGGCAGTGCTGTTTCTGCTTGCTAGATGTGAGGGCAATCTTAAGAATTTATTTTGTCTTACTCTCACAGCATCTGTAACCAGTGCCTTGATACTTTTATACTATTTGTGTATAAATTTTTACTGCACAGTTATAGGCTTTTGGAAGGCAGGGATATATTCTTTTATATCCTTGAAGCCTCTGATAACTGGTCCCCACACCTCACTTAGAGATGTTAGTCATCCTTGCATGGCCACAGTCTCCCAGGCAGCTTGTTTCATAATATATTATAACGGGTCGGATGCACTTGTCTATCCTGCTTGTTCAGTGTCCCTGAGATAAAGCAAGAAGACCAGCCCCCACTTTTCTTCTGTTTCCTGTCTCTTGTCCACCTCACTTCCTATTGCCAAACATCAAATCCCACAATTGCACATAGTAGATGCTTCAGCAGTGATGGCTTACTGAATAAATTATATATATATATATATATATATATATATATATATATATATATATATATATATATATATATATATATATATATATTAGCAACTATTTACCCAATGAATCTACAGACTTTAAGAGGCAATGTTTACTACCAAATCTCAAGAAAGTTTGCAAAAGTGGGATGCAGGCACATGAAGCATGATTGTCTTTCAGTTTCCCATTAAAAGTAAATTTAACAAAATCGGTTAATTAAATTTTAAATACAAGTAGGTGTCACCTTGGAACCACAGAGCCTAAATTATGATTCCTTTCTAATTCATGGGTTTGCTTATGCTTTGATGTGCCTCAACAAAAGAATGGATAGAGAAAGTGTGGTTCATTTACACAATGGAATACTACTCAGCTATTAAAAAACGACAACTTCATGCAATGGATGGAACTAGAAAATAACATTCTGAATGAAAAAGGATATATATAGCAGGGGAAAAAATGGAGCAGAGACTGAAGGAAAGTCCATCCAGAGGCTGCCCCATATTGGGATCCATCCCATCTTCAGACACTAAACCGTAACACTACTGCTGATGCCAGAAAGTGCTTACTGACAGGAGCCTGATATAGCTGTCTCCTGAGAGGCTCTGCCAGAGCCTGACAAATATAAAGGTGATGCTCGCAGCCAACCATTGGACTGGGAACAGGGCCCCCAATGGAGGAGTTAGAGAAAGGACTGAAGGAGCTGAAGGGGTTTGAAGGCCCATAAGAAGAACAACATCAACCAACCAGACTGCCCAGAGCTCCCAGGGACTAAACTACTAACCAAAGAGTACATATGAGGGGACCCATGGCTCCAGCTACATATGTAGCAGAGGATGGCCTTTTAGAGCATCAATTCTAGGAAAGGTCCTTGGTCCTTTGGAGGCTTGATGGCTCATCAAATAAGAATGCTAGGGCAGCAGCGAGGCCGGTGATTGGGTGGGGGAGCATCCTCATAGAAGTGGGGGAGTAATGGGGAAGGTTTCATAGGGGAGACCAGGAGGAGGAACAGCATTTGAAGTATAATTTAAATAATCAGTAAAAAGAAAGAAAAACAATTGTATTCTGGTAGCCATTTTGTGTTTATTATTGTGTTGAATTTGTTATTTTGAAATCTTAGGGTTCTTGATAAGATATCAAGGTTTCAATACTGGAAGGGACCTAAGGAGTTAAAATGTAGAAAGTATTTGATTGATTTCATAGAAATTTACTTTTCAGATTTCTTACACAGTCCTGAATAATTTTACAAGCCTTGGGTAAAACTTAAAAGTACAGTCTTCCTGGTGTGTGTGTGTGTGTGTGTGTGTGTGTGTGTGTGTCTTAGAGAATAGGCTGACATTTGTTATACGGAAGAAGTTTGAGTCTGTGTGCTGCTGCTTCTTTGAGTTGATTATACATGTTGAGTTTTTGTTATGGCTATAAAATAAAAGCCTCAGCTTTGGGGCTGTATTGATATTATTTGCATAGGGCCAGCGACTTAAACTGTTTGGGCTGTTATAATGAGACTGAGGCTGGATTGTTTATAAACAACAGAAATTTGTTATTTATACTCTAGAGGTTAAGTCTAAGTAAGACCAAGGCGCTGATGGGCTCAGTGCCTGGCTGGGGCTACAGCCTGCGTCACAGCCTGTGTCACAGAGTGCCTTCCTACCCTGTCCTCACATGGCAGAGGGGCAAAAGATGGCACACAGAGACTCACAGATACACAGACACAGACTCACAAGCACACAGTCATGCAGACACACACACACACACACACACACACACAATATTAATTGAAACAACAAAGCTACATTGTTGTGGGGGTACAGCGCAACCTTTCAACGGTTATATAAAACCCGTAATTGTAATTATCAGGCCTAGGTCATTGGCGTAGCCTTCATTTGAAACGTTATCAGTGTGTCTTGGAAACACTAAAAATCCCGTCTATGAGCCTTTTGGAATATACGGTCATTGTTTTTTAACCTGAACGACTCCATTACTTCACATCCCTAATGTGGCCTTGAGGCATCCACTAGTGTGTGTCACTGCCCTCCATGGGTCTCACACCTTCAGGCTGTCCCACTGGCCTTTAATGGCAAAGATCTGAATCTGGTGGGACACACACACATTCAGACCATTGTGAGTAGGTAAAGAGGAGGGAGTCCTATGGGCTCCTGAGGTTTTGCCTTGTTAGAAATCTACAGCCTTTTCAATAACCGTCGTGGGGCGTGGCGAACAGTAAGTGCCCTGAAGATGCCAGACACTTTGGTTCCAGACTCAGGATTTTCCTGTGAACTAGAATGCCTTTTTAAGGTTTTGCCTGCAACTACCGTGTGGGTTCTGGGGAAAAAAACCCGTGAGCTCTTTGTACAAGCATCGAGTGTTCTTCACTGCCGAGCCCTCTTTCTAGCCCGTAAACTAAATTCATACATGCATCGATCATGTATTTTTAAACTCTACCCAGGGGGTGTGCTCTGCTGACACATCCATTTCCTGTTTGCTAAGTGTATTTCCGGTTTGCTGGATCGGAGCATAGTTGTCCGTTCTTTTGCCAGCTGGGTGGGTCATGTGTGAAGCCCTGTCCTCGAGCTTACTGTCCTTGAGATCTCGGAAGTCTGCGCTCTCTCGCAGCTTTGCCATCCTTTCCCCAGCTCGTTGATATGGAATGCATTCACAGCACTGTGCAGCCTCGACACTGTCTGTTTCCAGAGAGACCATCATTTTAAACAGAAACTCTACACCCAGAACAGTCAGTCTCCCTCCTAGGTGTTACTCATAAGCAGAATTGTACAAAATTTACCCTTTTATCTCAGGTTATTTCAGTTTAGATGCCATGCTCAAAGTCCCCCTGGCCCCCTTGTAGCATAGGCCAGAATTCCGTTTCTTTCTTATGGCTGCTTACATGCACCATATTTTGTTCATCCGATTGCCTGTTGATGTTGTTTATGTCGCTTCTATTTGTCTATCAACTTTGATATACTAGCGCCCTTGGACTCTGTGTCTTCAGTGTCTTTGGATGTATATGTCTAGTAGTAAAATCAGGGGTCACATAATAGTCACTTGCTTTGTTCTTTGAGGAACTGCCGAAGTATTTTTCATGGCAACCACATAATTTTACATTTCCACTTCCTCACTGATACCCTTATTCTGACTTTCAAAACCAACACGAATGTGTATTCATAACAACAGTCCTAGCAGATACCAAGTGGCAGCCATTGAGATTTAGTTTTATCTCCTTAACAACAACCAACATTGAACATCTCTTATACATTTGTGTATCTGCTTAGATGATACATGTTCTTAAAGCCACAGATGCTATTTTTATTAGATTCAATGGTCTGGCTTAGCTTTGAGTATCGGTCCTTGCTTATTGATGTGTGTTGTACTGGCTGGTTTTGTGTATCAACTGGACACAAGCTGGAGTAAGAAATTTTCTCAACTAGTGGTCAAGGGTGGGAGAGCCCATTGTGGGTGGTGTCATCCCTAGGCTGGTAGATCTGGGTTCTATAAGAAGGCAGACTGAGCAAGCCAGGGGAAGCAAGCCAGTAAGTGACATCCCTCCATGGCCTCTGCATCAGCTCCTGCTTCCTGACCTGCTTGGGTTCCAGTCCTGATCTCCTTTAGTGATGAACAGCAATGTGGAAGTGTAAGCTGATGAACCCTTTCCTCCCCAACTTGCTTCTTGGTCATGATGTTTTGTGCAGAAATAGAAACCTTGATTAAGACATGTATTTGGAAAATTTTTTAGTGCCTTCTACTTCAGGTCAGATAGACTCATTCCTGCTTTGACTAGCTGGCTCTTTCTTTGAGCTCATTTTAGATGTTATCCAGCTCTTGGTTATTTCCTGATCTCTGCTTCTGTCTTATCATTTTTGGTTTTTCTATCTTCAGCCTTCACACTCCACTCACTAGTGAACATCTCTGGCTTCTTCCTTCTTATAGTTTTCAGCATCATCCCAAGGAGATGCAAGTAAAGATGGTCCCATATTTGGTAGACACACTTCCCCATTAGTGGTTGAGTCTTTTGTGAAAGAATTGATTGAACTGTTTGGACCTGAATTAAAATACCTCTGTATTATTTAGCACAAAGATCTGTACAAGGAAGCACTCCAGACGTGTATTTCTGAATGATTTGAATTCATTTTGAATATGGAACATCTGTCAGTATCTAAGCCTTTGGTGCCTTGCTCTTAATTTCATCTTAATATATTTTAGGCT
The DNA here is from genome assembly GCF_963924665.1 of Micromys minutus. Lineage (NCBI taxonomy): Eukaryota > Metazoa > Chordata > Mammalia > Rodentia > Muridae > Micromys > Micromys minutus. The sequence goes on along the minus strand of NC_137974.1, from coordinate 24,577,608 downwards.
TAGAAAAAGAAACGTAGACTTCAGAAAAATACACGAGAATGTGCCATTTCAGCATGTGACATTACTGCTGTCTGAGAAAATTAAATTGCAGTCTGTGGCTCCTTTTTAAACATTACATTTAAAAGGTTTTTTAACATTTAAAACATGTCCAGTGGTGCTTACATTTGGTATCAAATATAAGTGATTAGTAATTCCATGTTCTCTGAATTCTTGATTTGTTTCCCGTGTCACAGCCTGGAGACCATTAAGGGGCGATTAGGGAGGATGTCCTTGAAGTCTCTTTCACACCGAGAATCTCCCCCTTTTTTTTTGGTTCACTTAACTTAATGTGGGAGTTGCTTGTGACATTTTCTACATTTCACCTTCTGAGGTTATGGGCCCCATTCATGTGCCACATTTCCCTCTCAGATGAGTAAGTATGACTTTTATGAATTTTCTTCACTTGTGGAATTTAATTTACATGAATAATTAGAAAAGGACCAAGTGGAAATTTCTCTCTCCCTAGGCAAACAATCTCGTTAAGAAAAGCAACCGCAAACTTTTACTTTCATTTTTTCCCTTGCTCTACCCTTAAATTTATTGCCTGTTACAGAGAAGCAAAATAAAAAGAAACAGACTACAACTACTTACAGCTATTTTACATATTGATATCTGAATAATTGCCTTAGGGCATATTGAGTTACAGTATGAAATACTATTTCCTCAGGGGCATTATCTTAAAATATTTTACTTCCTTAGCATACAGTATTTTAGAATTATGCAAGGAGTATAGTTGTTAACAGACATGGCATGTGCTGGCACAAACAAAAAGATTAGAAAGACTTAATAAAAAAAGGAATTATTTACAGAATGTTCCATAATTTAAATACTGTTACAACATAGCTAGTCAATTACAACAAGCAACATAATAAAAGATGATTGGTACTTGCATGTTTTTCTCTTCCAAATTGTGTGTTTCAGATGGAAGTCTATTTGGTAATTGTTTCTCTAATTTTTATTTTGAGTCTTGTATGCCCATAGCCAGTGCTTCCTTTCCATTTACAAAGCAAAGATTTGCATGAGATCTCCTGGACAGGAAGACCCCTGGCTGCTGGACAGGGAGACCCCTGGCTGCTGGGGGACATGCTCATACTGTTAGCTCAGCTCAGGGTTTGAACATGGTGCGGTGTGTAATGAGGGCCAGCATGGTGCTCTGTGACCCCCTCCCCAAATGTTTTGTTCTACAAAGCTGAGTTGAGATGTGTGCTCACTGACAACTCTAGATTAAAGTGAAAACCAGTGTCAGAAACTGTCTGTGAAAGTGGGGCACACCATCAGATGTGGGCTGGAGTTCTGAGGTTCTCTGGACTGTGTGACAACGATGGAATTGCATATTAAATTATTCAGCTCCTCATTTTCTTTCTTTTTAAAGAAGGGAAGTACATTTTATTGATCATATATTGATAAAAAATATGCATAGACCTTCACAAACGAGAGAAAATGTCTCTATATCCTTACTAGAAGACTTCTAAAAGTAATTAAACAACCTCTTTCATTTTGTTCTTCTCTCATACAATACATCCTGACTGCAGTTTCCCCTCCCAATTTCAGCCCTCCCTCCCCTTTCCCCCAGATACACTCCTCCTCCATTTCTCTTCAGAAAAGAGCAGGTTCCCTGAACACAGCATAAAAAGTTATGATAAGACTAGGTACAGATCCCCAGAGCAGGCAAAGTCACTGTTAGGTGCCCCACAGGAACACCAAAATACACAACCACAACATAGACACAGAAGCCCTAACCTGGCCTCTTGTAGGCTGTGACTGTAGTGACAGTCTCTGTGAGGCCCTGTGAGCCCTGCTTAGTTGATTCTCTGGGCCATGTTTTTTTGTGGTGTTGACTTCTCAGAGTCTGCATTTGCTTCCAGGCTTCTGGATGAAGCCTCTCTGAGGATGATTCGGCTTTCCCATTTTCTTATTTGCAAAGCTAAGTGTGTGAATTAAATGAGATCATGCAAGGAAAAGACATGTTTTACTTACTGATGTTATCATCATTGTTTTCGTTGCTAATATGAGACCAGAGTTTTACAGTCTTGGAAAAGGGCTGCTAATTGCTACTGTTAAAAGCAGAAACTGTAGAGCGAATTCCAAGAGAAGCGTCAAAACAAAGCAAATCTTTCACCTGCATCTGAAGTGATGAAGTACGGTTGCTTCTACAGTTAGTCTGAGTTGGAATTGTTTTTTTTGGGGGGGGAGTCAAATTTAACCATACACATTTATTTATTAAGTAGTTCTCTGCATCAAATTTGATCAGATTAACTTTGCTTATAAAATACAACAATTTCAAATTTTTGATGGACTGTCTGCTGTCTTGAAACTGGGTGACCTTATATTACTCTTGCAGATGGACAATCCAAGAGCAGATTCAACAATGTGATCTCTGTTAGGTTTCAGGTTAGTAATCCCTAACCTTGGTGGTGGACTGGCTTTTCTCTACGGACTCAGAAGCGCATTGTGAATGTGACTGAGAAACTCAGTGATCGGTGTTTAGCATCTTGCACTAAGTGATCAAAAGCTGAATTGACTTACAGTGCATTATCAAATCACTTTACAAAATGGCTACATTGGACTTCCACATCTATTAATCCGATAAACTAGCACCTTCTCAGTGCCATCTGTAGATGGCAAAAGGAAATGTACTTTGTCACAGATTAAAAATCAATTGAAATAACATTTCCACCTTTAGCTGCGGCAAATTCGTTGAGAGGATGAAATGGAATCCTGGCGATATTTGTGATAGTGGGGTCTGTTGCTGCATTTCTACTCTATCAAATGCAAGAATCTCAAGTCCTGCCAAGTGTCTATCTGGATGTTCCCTTCTCTGACCTTTCTTCTCCTTTTCTTTCTTCTTTTATGGCTTAGTTTGTCCCACATGGGATATATGTCATATTAACTTATATTTAGGTTAGTTGTATAACTCATGGCTAACCACTAGTTCTGAAAGATGACTTTTGTGCAAAGTAGGAGGTGAAACCTTTCTGTGCAAAGATACAGAAGGCTTCAATGAGGCAAGAAGTAGACTAAAGACCATCTCATCAGTACATTATGAGAACATGAATGTGAGTATAGGCTTTGATGGTGTCGTAGTGTGATATGTGATTGTGACTAAAATAAGCTTGTGGAGAGACTTGAATGTTAAGCCGATAGCCTGAAGTCTGTCCACGTCCCTAGAGCTATTGGTCTCGATATTTGAGCTTCATACCACACCCAGAATGGGAGGGGAATCATGAGATTTAGAACCAGAATATTTCTGCTGAAAAGATGCTCAAGGCTATAGAATCTTGAAGAAGCAGCTGAAGCACAGACCTGAACTGTGTTGACCTGAACTGTGTTGCTTAACAAACAAACAAAATAACAAACAAAATAACCAAAAAAAAAAAAAAACTTTAGTAGTTTAATTGGTATTAAAACTAATGTGATAGGGAAATTAATCCTTTGCAGGGACGGGTTTCTAAGTAGATGAGGGAGCTCAAGTGTGGTGGTTTGAACCCTGAGATTCCACCTCATGCCAATCAGAATGGCTAAGATAAAAAACTCAGATAACAGCAGATGCTGTCAAAGATGTGGAGAAAGAGTAACACCACTCCATTGTTGGTGGGATTGCAAGCTGGTACAGCCACTCTAGAAATCAGTCTGGCAGTTCTTCAGAAAATTAGACATAGTACTACTCAAGGACCCAGCTATTCCACACCTGGGCATATACCCAAAAGATGCTCCAACATATAACAGGGACACATGCTCCACCATGTTCATAGCAGCCTTATTTATAATAGCCAGAAGCTTGAAAGAACCGAGATGTCCTTCAACAGAGGAATGGATACAGAAATTGTGGTATATTTACTCAGTGGAGTACTACTTAGCTATTAGAAACAATGACTTTATAAAATTCCTAGGCAAACGGATAGAACTAGAATCTATCATCCTGAAGTGAGGTAACCCAGTCACAAAAGAACACATATGGTATTCCCTCACTGATAAGCAGATACTAGCCCCCAAAGCTCTGAATAACCAAGAAACCATTCATAGACATTAGGAAACTCAAAAAGAGGGAAGGCCAGAATGTGAATGTCTCAGTCCTTAAAGGGGAGAACAAAACACTCATGGGAGGAAATACAAGGTCAAATAAATGAGCAGAAATTGAAGAAAAGATCACTCAGAGACTGCCTTATCTGGGGATTTACCCCATATACAGCCACCAAACCCAAGCACTATTGCTGATGCCAAGAAGTGCTTACTGGCAGGAACCAGATATAGATGCCTCATCAGAGGCTCTGCCAAGAGTCATACAGATACAGTTGAGGATGCTTGCAGCTAATCATCGACTGAACAAGGGGACCCCAATGAAAGAGCTATAGAAAGGATTGAAGGAGTGGAAAGGGTCTGCAACCTCATGGGAAGAACATCAGCTAACCAAACCCTCCAAAACTCCCATGGACTAAAACACCAACCACTGAGCACACATATAGAGACCCATGGCCCCAGTTGCATATGCAGCAGAGGGTAGCATTGTCTGGCATCAATGGGAGAAGAGGCCTTTGGTCCAGTGAAGGCACGTTTCTCAGTGTATGGGAATGTCAAAGTACTGAGGTGGAGAGGGTGACTGGGAGAGGGAGCACCTTCATAGAAGCTAGTGGAGGAGGATGGGGGATGGGAGGTAGGCAGGGGGAATGGGGATAACATTTGAAATGTAAATACAGAGAATACCCAATAAAATAAAAATAAAAATAAAATAAAAAGAATGGTCCGCATAGACTCATGTGTCTGAATACTTGGTTTCCAGTTGGTAGAATTATTTGGAAAAGATTAAGAAGTGTGAATTTGTTACAGGAGGTGTATAATGTGGGGAGGTGGGGTGGGGGTTGGGGACTGGTGATGGGGTGGTAGTGCCCGGGCGCTCTCTGCTCCTGCCTGGGAATGGGGCTATGAACTCACAGGAACTGGTCCTGTGTCTGCCACCAGCATCTGCTGCTCCAACATCATAAACCCCAAACCTCTGGAACTAAGAGTCTAGTTAAACTCCTTCTTTCATAAGTTTTCTTGATCGTGTTTTTAAATTACACTGTCTGCAGGATTCAGCGACCATAGCATCTCAAATTTGCTATAGTGTTGACCGTGGTCAGTGTAACCACCTCCACCTCTCAAACTTGGTTCCTACAAGCCTTTATTATTGTAACAATCTTGGCATTGTACTGACATTAATTATATGAATATACTGTTAACACACACGTGTGTGCCAGATTCATTGTGCTTATTCAGCAACTCACGTTTTTGGTTTCCTCCTTTCTACTGGAGCAACTTGGAAGTTGATACAGGATGTATTCCTAGTCACCATAGCAGCTGTCTTTGAATTCTAGTTTTACATTTTCCAGAAAAGAGTGCTTGGTCAATCTTGCTTCAGGTGTCTGTCACTGTTTGTGTATCCAGCCTAGTGGAGTTGAATCAGCAGACTCTTAATTTCAGGACATCTCATGAAAGGAAATGGCTTTCAGGACAGAAAAGAGCTCATGCCCTAGACAGGCAAATACTACAAAGGGCTTCCATTTTACTGACATATTTTTTTCCACCTTTCAGGTTGAGGACTATGTGTTACTGATAATTTTGTCAGCAGTGTTTAGTGTTTTGTATAGATCTACTAAGCATTGCTGTATTTTTGTTAAATAAACAAATAAAATGTGGTTAAAGTCAAAATGTAATTCACATTTCATAAAACATGAATCTCTCTCTCTCTTTCAAAATGTTAAGGGTTTCTCTCTACGTGTGTAGCCCTGGATATCCTGGAACTTACTCTGTTGACCAGGTTGGCCTTGAACTTAGAAATTTACTTCCTGCTTCCTCCCAAGTCCTGAGATGAAAGGTGGATGCCAACACCTCCAAGTATTCAAACATGTGAGCCTATGGGGACCATTCTTTTTATTTTATTTTAATTTTATTGGATACGAAATATGGATACTTCATAAAATATGTTTACAATTAACTCATTACATCTCCCCTGCGATTATCTTCTTACAGTGATCTGACCCACAGCCCACTTTTGAGAGGAGTCAAAGTGAGATGTAGAGTAGGAGTCAGGTAACAGTATGGAGTTATCTAGAACTGAGCCACAGGGAGCTCTGAAGAGCCAGTGAGAAGTTGGTTACAATTGTTTAAGTGATGGATATGAGGCCACACCCAGAGGAGTTCCAGGAGAGTACAAAGGTAAGAAGGAATCAGGAGACATTAAGTTTAAACTCATCACATTTGGCAACTGACTCATTGAACACAGATTACAATGTATGTTTGGTATATTTCATTCACATCTGAAAATATCACATATGTATGGAGTATATGTATATGTTATATGATGAACTGGGCATATGGTATATCAGCTCACTTGTAATATTTAAATAGCTTCTCAGGCATCCACGGCTCTGAGACTGAGAACCAGTGTCTGGGACTCTTTCATACTAGAAGTGAAGATCGTGTTGATCTTGGAAAAGCAGCCAAAGAACAAATTTAAAACTGGAAAAGGACAAGCAGGTCAGGCTCCAACCATGGGATATAATAAGAATGTTGAATTTTTGGTTCAAATTCTTAACCAACACTAAGGCCATGCATCACCCTGCATGTTTAGACACTTATGCGTTATCTAATTAATCAGAATCTTAATGGGCTTGGTTACATCCTTCACTAAGATTAAGAACATAGGCACACAGGTTTCTATTCCAGTTTGGGATCCTTGGTGTAGGTGTGCACGTTTGTACTGTTAGGAACAAGGATGGTAACACTAATGTGTCACCTAAGTCCTCATCTGAGTTCCTTAGTTTCACAGTCTACCTCTGAAGCTCTTCCTACTGTCCCTACTGGATGAAAGAGAAACATAGGGATAAGGATGTTTGGTGACTCAGGCAATACCAGACACGTAAGAACTGATACAGCTGAGCACACATCTAAGCACTTGTGTGGCTTCAAGTCTAAGGCAAGGTGACACATTGCATTACTGCGTGCTTAGGTTTCCAGTCTACTCAGAAGCAGAATTCAGATTTTGAGAATGCCATATTACTCCTTGAGGAGGATGTGTCCTCACTGTCAGAGACGGTAACACTGTTTAATACATCTTTTTATTTACAGTGGTCAAAGTTGAGCTGACCCGAGACACTACATGTCTCAATGCTTTTTATCTTATTAATAGGAAACTTGATAGCCATTAAGATTTCAGATGCGTTCAGTTCTATAAAAATACAATAATCATATAAAGTATAATTAAATCAAAAATGTTCTGATGGCCATTTGGAATTAGATTGATGACCTTTTTCTCTTCGTCACCCCAAATCCAACTTGGATTTAGTTTCTGCTCACAAAAACTTGGCTGTGTTTCTACTGTAAATTAATGAAAAAAGGGAGGTTTACACTGGAGGACTTTGTCTCAATGACTGCAGTTATCTTGGTGAAGTGTGTTAATTTTATTTTGCTTAATTTCACTTTCTTCATAGGTGAAGGGATAATAGGGCTTCTTGAGTCATTTATTGAATGTTTTAGTTAGTGAAAACTAAGTAGTAAGTAATCCAGGCAATTTTGATTTTTAGATACATTTTGAAACACACACACACACACACACACACACACACACACACACACACACACAATTAATGGTTCCATTTGAATGCATATTTTCCATTTAAAGAACCAGTTCCAAAGTTGTAAAGTGCTGAAAGTAGGCAAAGCATGATATTAACAGGACAATACTAATATCTTTTATCGTTGCTCTTGTACATTTGGTGAGTAGGAACCAAAAGGTTAAATACACATCTAAAGATGGCAGTTAAACAAAGGGTGTTGAAATTCAGCCTTCTGTGGAGCAGAGAGCATGGAGATTAAATTGGATGCAAACACTTAAAAGGTATTTTGATCAGTTCTCCCAGGAAACGTAATAAATATAAAGCCGAGCACATATAAACAATGATAAACCAATAATTTGTTAATCCTGATCACTTGTTTGCTTTTAGTAATTTTAAAGAGATTTATGAGCCTGCGCCTTTGCACTTCGATGGCAGTAGATTCATTACGACCATTAGTTTCCTGTGGCGTCGTTAGACCAGGTATGTTTTCATCAGGACTGCTGGAGACATTATCAACCATAACATTAAGATTAGAATAAACAAGAGATCCTTTCCTTATACAATCAATTCAGATTTTCATTTCATTAAGGCATAAGATGGCAATGCCAGTAAATTGCTATTTAGACTATTACCAGTCTGTGTTAATAGTCTTAATTTATCAACATTTATTTTAACCTTTGCAATAAAGCTTTACAAGTAAAGCTGATCGGTATTAATTTTAAGCTAAAAACAAATCTAATATTTTATGTCTGAGAGGTGTTTTTTTTTTTTCATTGTCTGTTCTTAGAAAATAGTTAAAAAATTCTGCTATTATAAACTTTAAGATATCATTTTAGTTTTAAAAAATCCCCCTTTTTATGCTCAGAATATTTTTCATGTAGGTATGTGTGTAACTTGTAAGGGGCTTGCTGAGGAGGTGATTTGTTGTAAGGGGGAGTTGTGGAGGGAGCCTGGGCTTTGGCTGCAGAGGAGGTAGATTTGTACCCTGCTCTTGTTATCCCCTTGCCTAGTCTTTACTTACCCCATCCCTTTAATGGGACAATGCTTGCCTGTTTGTAGGTGCTCCAAAGACAGGAAAGCTTGTTCTAGAATGTACAACTTCATAACGAATGACTAAAGGGAATGTGTAAAAATGTGTTTCTGTATGGTTTAGGGGTTAAGCAGATATTTTCTTTCTCCAAGTGTTAGCAAAGCTAGGCGAGATGGGCCCTGAGTTTTTGCAGGATTAATGAGGCGTGCCTTCCTGGAGCCTGTCTGCATGAGTCGAAAAGAACAACATTAAAAACCTTCAGTTTGGTTTGTTTCATATCGCTCGATTCTTACTTGACAATATCATTTTAATCAGGGACCTCCATTTTAATTCATAGTGAGTTAGGAAAAATTGGAGGCGAATTGTTGCCCGTTGTATTCCTGAGTTCATTGTTAGTACAGACTCTACTATCTCAACACACTATCAAATATTTTATGGAGAGATAAATGAATCCATAAGGGTGTGGGTGGCGGAGTCTTAATGTAGGTACTGAATCCATCTGGTGAAATGTTTCGTCCAAACCTTCCTTGGAAGCCATTATACTCCATAGGGAGAAGGGCTTTCTAGCCAAAATGATTAATTAGTGTCCCGTGAAGCCTAAAGCTGTTTGACTGTTTCTCTGGGCTCCCTCACAATTTCCCTCATGTCTGCTGATTGGTCAGTGGTTCTCACAAGTCTAACATTCTGACACTTAAATAATCATTTTCAATAGGTATGTATAACAGATTAAAAAAAAAATCCCAAAATGTCCTCAGAGGGAAGGCATTTTCTCCTGGCGTTCTGTGCTTCTTTCAGGGGAAAGGCACAGACTGAGGTTTGAAATTGATCCTGCAGCCTGTTAAAGATGACGTTTGCATGCCAGAAAATCTAGGATAGTAGTCAAGACAAAGGATTATGGGAATTTCTAAACAGATTTTTACCCCCCCCCCCGCAGAACTATTTTAAGTATAATGTATGGTAAAGACAAAAAGAAATTACAAGGCGTGCATTTGGTAATTGAAACGCATCACTGAAAGCCTGCCACGTATCAGACCTCATGTTCAGCCCAGTCAGTGACGTTTTATTGTTGCCTTCAAAGGTGACAAAGAAGAAGAAAACATATAGGAAGCATAATTGCATCTAGGTTTTAAAATCCCACAGAGAGGAGATGAATTGCTCAGGGGGTTCAAAGGCAGACATGAAGTACTAAGCACAGTGCTGGGCACATGGAGACCTTTAATATAACATAGATCTTCTTACTTGCAAATGTGAAAATGGCTACTTTCTATGGTTATAAGTGGTGTGTGTGTGTGTGTGTGTGTGTGTGTGTGTCTGTGTGTGTATGTGTGTGTGTGTATGTGTGTGTGTGTGTGTGTGTATGTGTGTGTGTGTATGTGTGTGTGTATGTGTGTGTGTGTATGTGTGTGTGTGTATGTGTGTGTGTGTGTGTGTGTATGTGTGTGTGTGTATGTGTGTGTGTGTGTATGTGTGTGTGTGTGTATGTGTGTGTGTGTGTGTATGTGTGTGTGTGTGTATGTGTGTGTGTGTGTGTGTGTGTGTGTGTGTGTGTGTGTGTGTGTGTTTGTAGAAGCATTGGCATACTTTATGAAGAAAATGGTTTGGACCTTTGACGATGGATTTGTAATGAGATGTGTGAAGAGGGCGGTTATGGACTGTTTAGGGCTATGGAAGGGTGAAAGCACATGCTCCCTGGAGACCTCACAATGATGTCAAATCTGATAATATGAGCTTCTGTGTCTGAGGGGGAAAGGAAGCTTTGATGACTTGATGATTTGTCTATTAAAAAACACTGATTCCCTCATTTTGTTTGTCAAACATCCAGTATACTCCTGGTGGAGCACAAAGCGCTGGAGAAATTGGATGACAACCACCCTGGAAAGATCCCTTCTGTGCCTGGGTAGCTGCTCAGGAGGACCGGTCAAGGTCATGGCTATTGCAAGGTGAGACGCTGTCTCTCTGTGTCTCACTCCACTCATAGGATCCCCTCACCTTCCCTGTCTGTTGATGCTGGAGCAACACTCCAACTGTTTTGGAGTTACGACTCTTCCATAAACCATTTCTTCATAAAGTATGGCATACTTACACACACACACACACACACACACACACACACACACCACTTAAAACTACATAAATATTCTCTGTGATTTCTAAGTCAGGAAAAAGGAAGCACAGTCTACTTAGCACAATGCTACCAGTTAGCTCTTGCCTGTGGCTGTAAGCCCACACCCTTTTTGCTTGGATCTGATGTCCCAGAGACCTATCCTTACATTGCTTTACTTAACGCTTCCCAAACGTTATGCATCTGATAAATCCTTTTAATTTTTTATTTCTTTTAACTGTTTCATTTTGCAATCTTGAGCAATCAAGGTAAGCACCAAAACAATATCAGGTCAAATAAACTAGAAAAGGGAAGTATCCTTCCCTAAATGTTCTAATAACAAACAGATGTAATATCAGTTTCACACTATTTAGGACACCATGTAAGATTTTGAAAATATCTGATTCTCATTGATGTTTTTCATATTTTAACAGATATATTTTAAAACATTCTCCAGATATTATATTATTTTGTACTATTTTATTCATTCATTTTCTTATTTGACTAAGTTTCCTTTGTGAAGTTTATGGAATTTTCTAGAGAATGCATACAGGTATGTATATGTATGTGTGTATGTACGTATGTATGCATGCATGCATGTTTGCACAGGAGCATATGTACTATGAAGCATATGTGAAGGTCAGAGAACAACAGTTTTTAAATGGATTTTCTCTTTTCACTTCCATTCTAATCAGGGTCTGTCTGGTTGGTGCTGTTCTGTGTGCTCCAGGATAGTTGGTCCATGACCTTAAGACCAGTTCTCCTGATGCTGCCTCCCAACCTTTCTCCCCCACCCTTTGAAAAATTACATGTATGTGTGTCTATGTGGGTGTATCAAGTGAGTGTAGATACTGTCAGAGGCCATAAGCATTGAATTCACTTGGGTCTAAAGCTCCAAATGTTTGTGATCTGCCCAACCTGAATCTGGGGCACCAGACAGCTCTTCTGTAAGAACAGTGTTCTTGGCTGCTGATGAGCCTCTGTCCAGCAGTTCTGTCTGTTCTCCTGCAGTAGGTGTGCAGTCAGACATGTGCAGTGCATTCATTTTTTCCCCCTGTGGGATCAGGGCCGGAGCTCAGGTCAGCTGGCTTAAACAGTCCAGGAAATCTAACAGATGATTTAAATGCTAAATCTAATTATAATGTTCAATTCTCTTTAAAAAAGATCCCGTTGATATATTTTTAACAGCTGAGTTAAAGTAATTGAATTTAAGTAATATTTGCATGTGATACTCCTTGTCACTAGTCTTTTGTAGATAGTGGAGGATTTTTCTTCAGCTCTCTTAAAAACTTGGGTCTCATTCAATGCTACGATTTGAGTTGAGTGTGGTCTAGCCTGAGGAAACATTATTGACAAGTTGGGGAAAAAGAAGAAACAGCATCGATAAGTTGCATCTGTAGATAACAAAAACCAAAACCAAAAGAGAGAAAAAAAAAAAAAAAAAAAAAACCCAAGTAAAAAAATCTTGTCTGTATGTTAGCCAAAAAGCTGAAGAAATATGAGCAAGTGACTGGTGTTCGTACTATTTAGAGGGTATTTCTGAATTAAACAATAACTGCCTATGCCAAACTGCCTTGTCTTTAAAGGCTGCATTTAGAACGGGGAGCTCTGTAGTGAGAAGAGGGAGTATTCATTATATGGAGAGCAGAGTATTTGCATGGCAGCAAGGAATCTTCTAGACACCATTCAAAATAGCCAAAGGCATCTGCCCTTCAGAAGCCCAGTGGGACCATAACTTCTCTGGATACTATTATGTGGCTGTATGAATTCACCAATGGTCTATAAATAATAGCATTTATGACGGGATTGAAGTTGAGATTTGCCATGGCTGCTACCGTTAATAGTACTTAGGAGGGAACTGAAGTTGATAAGCGCCATAGAATTGAGACGAAAACAAAACAACACTTTAAAGACTGAACTGACAGCTGCCAAAGACACAAGAGAGAACGCTCACAATCTTAGGACAGATTGGAGTGGATCTAGGCAGGAGTGCCGGCTTGGAAAAATGTGGTCAAAAGCAAGCGAGGGTAATTAAGGAGGCGAATTCACACTGATATCTCCAAATGTCTTTTGGAAATACAGTGAACTTCCTAGTTCTATCTCCCACTGCCTACTTCCCATGTTCTGTTACTTCAGCCAAACTGGACACTTAACAGTTTCGCTGCTGATGGGAAGTCTGCGGCCTTCACACCCTTCTTTCTGTTTGCTCCATGAGTGGGTATTTTTTTGTGTCATCAGAAACTTGGTGGGTGGATAGTTAAAAGAAACTGTAGCTTTATGTCTTTGCCATTTATATGCAAGATAATTTGTCTTTGTTGACTAAATCTTCCTCTTGAAATTCAAGACTTGGTCGCTTACTCATGATTATCATTGACGTTCCCCGAGCTTTCATTTGTTTCTGTACCACTGACTGTTTCCTCAATCTCATTATTATCAAACAGTCCTTCTGTGATAGACCGCTGTTCCCCATCTTCATATTGATTAATTTCATTTTCACATGCATCATTCTGATTTCCAACATCTTCAGAACAGTCTTCAGAAGATGAGTCATTTGCAGAGACAGATTTTCATTAGTGGAGTCATCCTCAGAGTCAGAATGTGATGGTCTGTTCACAGGAATATTGTTTGCTCCTCGGTGCCTTTCATTATCTCTTGGAAGGGATGTGCCGGATGTACTCGCTTGGTCATTATCCAAGTAATTAAAATCAAATGTACTTATTTTGTAGATTAAACAAGAACATTCTTTATTATGATTGTTTGCAATTGAAGCTTCGGGGACACTTTAGGCTAGATATTACATTAAATATTATTTTCCTTTTAAATTAAAACATTTAATCAGAATTTCTGAAAAGCAAGTTATGTAAGCTAATGTCTCATATGTTAAAATCGTGCAGCTGCAGTTTCAGTGTAATATTCTTTTCTGAAGTTAATGTTCAATGAACAAAGAGTTTAGGAGATTAGCAGTAGTGATTATGGTTTTACTCACTGGCACGGGGACTGTTTCTGTGTACATTTCCCAGGACAGTAGGGATTGTTTAACATTGAGATCTTTTAACATTTTTGATAAATCTGTCCCTCACCACATGTATATATATATATTTTTTGTAAACACGAGTACTTTGCAAGATAACTGATTAATGTTTTGTGTAAAAACATGCACTTTGGTTAATCAGTGGTTCTTCGAAGGGAATAAAGGAGGAATTATTTTGTGTGTCTCAGATCCATGAGATCTATCATGTGTGCCTATCCTCAGGCCTTACAGACCAGAAAAGCCGGTCAGGGGATAATCTCGGGCTCTAATATGTTTCTTTCATAAGCAGAGTTTAGTGGCCCTCTTCGGAGAGTGAGAAGAGAAGATGGTGGACTTTGCAGATCTTGTTGGGCTGTTCTTTGGTTGCTACAGAGGCATTGGACAGACACCTTGGACTGAGCTAGTATGGAATCTAGCTTGTAAAATGAGTCAGGGAAACAGACACTGGAGAGGAAGTCAGAAAAGTGTGAGATTTCATTGGGAGTATTACACAAATAAAGAACCACAGGCACGTGTCCACCCCTTGAACATGGCAAAGGTTATACCAGGATCCCTCCGAGGATAGCAGTTGTACTGTGGGATAGCAGAGGTATGTCAGAGGGGCTGTCTGTCTTACGGTCTTGACTGCTCTGTGGTTTAGTTTTCCCTTCTTTCATCTACCCGGTGTTCAAAGTTACCAAGTAGAACATTTGAGAAATAATTCATGACTTGTAAATTGCCCCTCATCCTGAATAACAGAATGAACTTTCCCTCTATCTCTTTCCATTCATACCACTGGCCACACCCCCTTCTCCCACGTATCCACGCTGCATGTTACTGCCAGCTCACCATTAGCAGAAAAACATAGAATATACATACACTTTAGGATTATCCACAGTTTCAAGCATCCCGTGTACTGTGCTTAGGGAAGAGGGATGGGACCACTGTACTATGCAACTTTGAGCCTCATAAGGAAGGCCATGACGTTTTAGCCTACAGGACACCCAAGCACTAGATGCTCCTAGAAGTAGATACTGTGAAGAGAGACATTCCAACTACTTGTTTAGAGTGGTGGTAGGGGGAGATACTGTACTTAAACGTAAACTTAGCCAACATTAATAAGTCAAACCAGACAGCATACTTTGGGCAACTGTAACAAAATGACTAGGGCTGAAGCTGCTTAAGTGACTTACTTTTATTTTTCCACTTTTCTTGAAGGTGGAATGAAAATCAGAGTACAAACCACAGTTATGTTCTGCTGGGTCTTCTCATGGAAGTAGAGGTGGGGGGGGGGAGAGAGAAGGAGAAACAGGAGGGAGTGGGGGGAGACGGAGAGAGAGAAAGAGGGAAAGTGAAAAAGAGCAAGCAAGAGAGAGAGAAAGAAAGCAAGAGAGAAAGAGCAAAAGAAGCAAGCAAGGGGGGGGGGCTCAAAATCCAGCCTAATGACCTAGTTAGGTTCCCAAAGACCCCATCTCCCAGTACTATCACACTGAGGATCATCAGGATTCCAGTAAATGAATTTTGCAAGTCTGTAGAGCCAGAGAACACTGTCCACCAACTGGTGGTTTCCGAAAGAGTCCTTTAATGAAGAAGACTTCCTGTAGCTAACGAGGAAGCATATGTAGTCTGTTTCTATCTTGACTCTAGCTGATCTGTCATGGAGAGGTTGACCTTTATTCTACAGGTAGCTAATGGCATTGTCTTTGTGAGTGGTAACTTAACTGATCAGGAATATATGGCCAATGGGACTTGGGAGCTTTTTGTCTTGTTCTTGATTTCCTTTTTGAATTTGCGCCTATTTAAGAGACATTTTAGGATTTTTTTTTTGTTTTGATTTTTCAGCCAATTACTTATTTTAATCAATTTCCTTTCATTATTTTTCCTATATGTCTCCCCTGCTCTGTGTAGCATAACTGCTGATTGAAGTACACGTTTGGAGAGTGTATTTCGATTTTGAATCGTAATTCTGTTGCATAGTTGCTGAGCATATCACAGCCCTCAGTCCAATTCTGGGTTTATGCAGTCATTTCTTATAATGAACACAATCACAAAAAAGTTTTAGCTCCTCCTCTTTTCCTTCATCAAACCTGATGATCAAAGGGTAAGTTTCAAGTGGAGGGGGATGGGGGGGCTCAGAGCTATACCATTGGGAACATTGCAACACACATTAGAACACAAAAGAAGGACTACAGAAATATCCTAAAGAACTTCTTTTCTTCCACATCCCCTTAACTCCCAAATAAGCCACCAATTTATTTAAATCATAACGGTGGGGAAGTGGTTAGGCACATGCAAGAAATGGGACAAAAGTCAAAAGTAGTCACAGGTGCAGATATGGTTTCCCGTTGTCTCAGGCATTTCCCTTTAATAAAATATTTTCTGGTACCATAAAGTCTTGTACAGCGAGGATAGTAAAATGGTAGTTAATAACCCATCCCTCCTCACCTTCTATTGAAAGCTGTGTTCTTTGTTTCAAGGTCCTGTTGAAATAAAACAGAATGAATTAGTGGCCTTCATACTGACTTCCTAACCAGCTTTTGGCAAGCGACCCAACCATCAGTCTGTTGATAGCTGCTGTGGTTTCAGATTTCATTTTGCAAAAAAAAAAAAAAAAAAAAGAAAAAAGAAAAAAAAAAAAAAAAAGAAAATTCATTTCCCGACCCCCTCATCATATTTGAATTGTTTCTTTTAAAAAGCTAATTACGTTTACACATGTTACATTCAAATAAAGATGTGCTTTGTTGGTAAGCTTTGTGCAGAAGTGAAGCTTGATTGGAAATGTTTTATCCCAGGCATATGGAGAAAGCTGCAATAGCGAAGCAAAATATTTATCATTCTCTCCTGTTTGGTTTAGATTTGTCAATCTTTCCCCTTCTTTACACAAAACAACATCTTGCATACAAACTGTTTTAAAGTTGAAATAAGTAGCATTCCAAATGTAGTCAGAGAAAGGAAAAATGTCAAATACAGAACGGAAAAAAATGTAAGCAAAGGAAGAAACAGCTTTCAGAAAGAACCCAGTCTCTTTTTTTTTGATACTCTCTGTAGTTACATTTGAAATGTTACCCCCTTCCCCCACCCTGTCCTCCTCCCCCTCCTCCCCCTCCCCCTTCACTTGTCTTCATGAAGCTCCACTCCCTCCTAATTACTCTCTCCATACCATTGCCTTGGCATCTCCCTACATTGGGAAAACATGCCCTCCCTGGACCAAAGGCCTCTGCTCACATTGATATCAGACACTGCTGTCTTCAGCTACATATGCAACTGGAGCCATGGGTCTCTCCATGTGTGCTCAATGGTTGAGTCCTTGGGCGTTGTGGAGAGCTTGGTTGGTTGATAATGTTGTTCTTCCCATGAGGTTGCAACCCTTTCAGCTCCTTCAGTCCTTTCTTTAACACATTCACTGGGGTTCCTGTGTTCAGTCCGATGGTGAGCTGCAACCATGCTCATGTATCTATGACTCTGGAAGAGCCTCTGAGGAGGCATCTTTATCTGAGAACCCCAGTCTCTAAAGAGATAAAGACTTGCTGGTTTCCACAGAGCAGAGAAGTCTCATACACATCACTTAATATGCAAGCCTTAACTTTTATTCTAAATTTAATTTGTTCAGTATTTAAATAGTCTTGTTTTTCTTTCTCAGTATTCTTACTATTTCTTGCTGTTTGCTTGTTTGTTTTCTGTTTATTTACTTTAGAAGTAACATCCGTATGTCTGTTTCTTTTATTATGTATTTATTTTCCTGCCTGGTTCCTGGAATAGAACATTTATATTTTTATCATTTTGAAAAGGATCCTAATTAATTCTTAAAGTTCCAGCCTTTATCAGTCTGCCTGGGAGTCAGAACTGTTTGATTTCAGCTTCACCACAAATAATGCCTGTGTGTCGTTGGGGCACTAGAGGATGTTTTAGGAGTGTATACATATGTTTCCTGATATCACAGACATTTTATTATTTTTCTTAATCTTTTGTGACTTTACATGCAATCCCCACTTTGTTTGGTTTCCCTGGAAGTGCTAAGTGATTTCTTACTGTGGCCTTGAGATTTCTCCGTACTCCAAGGGCATTTCATTGCATTTGATCTTGAATGGAGATCTGTTGCATTCAGGGATAGAATTTTATTTTTATGAAAAATTTATCTCTGGTATCACTGTAATATTTCTTATGAGTGTATAGAGAACCTGGAGGGATTCTTTAGGTGAGGAACATTTAACGGGGGGGGGGTGGGGTGGGTAGGAAATGCTTCATCTAATCAAGCCGGCGTGATGGAAGAAGAGCTCAACAGGCAGTGTTGAAAGCCAAGGAAGTAAGACTGGGGAGATGGCAAGCAATTAAAGTGCTTTTGGCATAAGAAGGCACAGATACACAGAAACAGCATAAACACTGAGGGGTGTGGTGGCTCGCCTATAATTCCAGTCTCCAAGGCAAAGACAAGAGATCCCAGAGCAAGTTGCCTGTTGAGACTAGCTCTGGGTTTCATTGAGGTATCCTGCCTCAGTGAATAAAGAGTAATCAAAGAAGATTCCTGCCAATAGTCCCAGTCATACAGGTACACGTGGGCACCTATACATACATGTATCTTCTATACACATATGAACACTCACATACACGT